>NC_081844.1:59801899-60104399 GCF_963259705.1 Myotis daubentonii
CCCCTGCCCTCAGCCCTGGCAACCCCATTCTACCTTCAGTCTCTATAAATTTCACTACTCCAGGTACTCATATGGAATCATACAGGATGACCGTTTGCATTGCTTCCACCTTTGTGCTTTTGTGAATGATGCTGTTATAAACATGGGTGTACAAGTAGCTCTTTGAGACACTGCTTTAATGATTTTGCCTATATATTCAGAGGTGAACTCTCTGGATTATATTATAATTCTTTATTTTTATATTTTTATTTTTAAACATATTTTTATTGATTTCAGAGAGGAAGGGAGAGGGAGAGATAGAAATATCAATGACAAGAGAGTATCATTGATCAGTTACCTCCTACACACCCCACCCTGGGGACTGAGCCCACAAACCAGGCATATGCCCTGATCGGGAATTGAACCATGACCTCCTAGTTCATAGGTTGACCCTCAACCACTGGACCACTCTGGCCAGGCTAATTCTATAATTTTTTTGAGGAAGTACCATACTGTCTTCCATAGTGACTACACCATTTTAGTATATGCTCACCAACAATTCCATATTCTTGCCAACACTTGTTTTTGTCTGCTTTTTGGTAGTAGCCATTCTAGTGGTTGTGAGATGGTTGACTCTAAATTCTTATAAAATAGCCACAACAGTGACATTTTGTAGCATTTTATTGCAGTAGCTTGCTTATGAATGGTGGAGCAAATTGTTTTTACTTGTGCTACTTCAGTAAATTTATCCCAGAAATCTTTTAAAACATTTCACAGTAGCTGCTCCATCAGTAGATACACTTATGCACATTTCTCTTAAATACTGTTTTTGCTAAATTTACTATTGACACTGTACTAACAACTCTATGAGAATAAGAGTAGAACTCAATATCTTTGCAGGTAAAAAGTGCATGTGCAAACACATACATCCAAATCATTGGATATTTAACTTTTGAAAAAGTATCTAGCAAGCACCATAAGCTGAAATATGTAGATATACCTATACTTTCATTTGTCTATAAATCAAACCCCAACATGGCATAACATACTTGAATTCTCATTTTTTAAAACTTTAACCATTTTTCTATGTTGACAAAGGAATAAACCTCTATTTGTTGCCAGATTGTTTTTACATATATTATTTTGTCATTTGAATACAGGGGAGATAAAAAAATGAGGAGGACCCAGTGGTATGTGGCTTTTGTGTTTTGTTATTAAATAAGGAATCTCAAGAGAGGCTTCTACACATCTATCAACAGGTTAATGAAATTTTTCAAAATAGTAGATTATCAACACTAATAAAAGAGAAAAATGGTAATTGGCGTACGAGCTACCGTTTTCATTGGCTAATCAGGGCTATATGCAAATTAACTGACAACTAAGATTGGCAGTTAACTGACAACTAAGATTGGCAGTTAACTGACAACAAGATGGCGGTTAATTTGCATATGTAGGGACAATGCAGGGAGGCGAAAGGGAAAGCAGGAAGAAGCCCCCTGCCACTGACAGTGATCGGAAACCCAGGGGGGAGCTAAGAGCTGGGGGGCAGGGCAAAGGCGGCCCTGGGGCCGCCTTTGCCCTGCCCCCCAGCCATGATCGGAGAATCAGGCGCCTTTGCCGCCCTGGCCAGTGATAGCAGGAAGTAGGGGTGGAGCCAGCGATGGGAGCTGGGCACGGTCGAACCTGGCAGTCCCAGGAGCTAGGGGTCCCTTGCCTGGGCCTAAAGCGAAGCCCACGATCGTGGGGCCGCTGCAGCTGCGGGTCCCCGCTGCCCGGGCCGGACGCCTAGGCCAGAGGCGTCAGGCCTGGGCAAGGGGCCGATCCTGCGATTGGAGGGTGATGGGGGTCAACGCCTGAGGGCTCCCAGTATGTGAGAGGGGGCAGGCTGGGCTGAGGGACACTCCCCCCCCACACACACCCAGTGCACGAATTTCGTGCACTGGGCCCCTAGTCTATATATATAAAAGCCTAAGTGACCATTACGACTGGATGAACAGCCAGTAGCTATGACGCACACTGACCACCAGGGGGCAGACGCTCAATGCAGGAGCTGCCCCCTGGTGGTCAGTGCGCTCCTGCAGCCAACCTCCCGCAGTCGGCCAACTTCCCATGGTCCCTCCCCCCGGCCGGCTGGCCCTGATTGGCCCCGATTGGAAATGGACGAGATGGCCCCAATCGGTTCCGATCACCTGCCAGGCCGAGGGACCCCCACCTGTGCATGAATTCGTTCACCAGTCCACTAGTGCATCCATGGGCAAACTATGGCCCGCGGGCCGAATCCGGCCCGTTTGAAATGAATAAAACTAAAAAAAATAAAAGACCGTACCCTTTTATGTAATGATGTTTACTTTGAATTTATACACAAACACTCCATCCATGCTTTTGTTCCGGCCCTCCGGTCCAGTTTAAGAACCCATTGTGGCCCTTGAGTCAAAAAGTTTGCCCACCCCTGCACTAGTGTATAGCATAACTTTAAATTGAACATAAATCATAGAAGCTTCTCTCCAGTTTATTTTATGGTTGAACTTTTTGCTAAATGTGATATATACACATTCTTATAATTATATATATATCTTATCTCTCTCTCTCATATCTACACTTAATAAAAGAGAAGGATGCAGCCCTAACCGGTTTGGCTCAGTGGGTAGAGCTTCGGCCTGCAGACTGAAGGGTCCCAGGTTTGATTCCGGTCAAGGGCATGTACCTTCATTGCAGGCACATCCCCAGTAGGGGACTGTGCAGGAGGCAGCTGATCGATGTTTCTCACTCATTGATGTTTCTAACTCTCTATTCCTCTCACTTCCTCTCTGTAAAAAATCAATAAAATATATTTTTTAAAAAAGAGAAAGATGCAAATTGACTATACCTTTGTGACACCCACCAGCCAATCAGAGTATGCAAATTAACCCAACAAATATGGCAGATTAATTTGCATACGTAGACGTGGAGTGGCCAGGGGCGGGGCAGGATGCTTGCATTATCGCCATGGCGATGATGCAGGTGTTCTGCACCACCCCAGCCGCTCCGGGCCTCTGGGCAGCGTGGGAAGGTGGAAAAGTGGCTCTGGCTGGAGCGAAGGCCGTGCTGGCAGCCAGGGAAAAGAAGGCCCATTCTTGCAAGGATTTTCATGCATCAAGCCTCTAGTATATCCATATATATTCAGAAAGGTTCATTATTATAAAAGTGGATATAAATATGCATTTTTAAATACACTTAATTTTTTTGGAAATTTTAAATTTTCTTTTTTTCTGAAGTAATTTAATAGTAAAAAAACAAAACAAAAACAAAAACCCCACATACCTCACATTATGGCTGACAAAGAAGTAAAAATTTAAGAAGCCTTAGCTCTCATCTCTGTTATTGGCCTGTACTTGGATTATTACTATTATCTTCAATTTGTGACTTCTTTGTAGGAGTATTTTTAAGCCAGTTGTTCATTTTAAGAGATTAAATTTCATTAAAACAGTTAATCTATGTAAGAGGAACATGTATACTGTGACCTGTTGCCACACACTGAACGGCTGAGGGCACCTGAGGTGGAGACTGCTGGATATTCACCACGATCCTTTTTCCTCTTCTTGGTCCCATAACCAGGAGACATTTCCTGGCTGCCTGGCGGTTGGGTGTGGCTGTGAGACCAAATTCTAGCCAATGGAAGGTGAGCTGAAATGATGCCTCTCCTAGGCGAGGCCCACAAAAACCCTACTAGGAATGGTTCTCTGTGGCCGTCCTTCCTGGTGAAAGAGACGCAGGTAGATGGCCAGGGTGACCAGGAGCAGAAGGTGGCAGAGCTTTTTCAGCACGAGCACCTGAATGACGAACTGTCCTGCTGACCTGGTCACTGAAACTGTTCCCTGACCAAGAAATAAACTTCTATTGTGCTGAGCCAGTACACGATCAGTCAGGCAGCCCAGCTACCTGTCCCGATGGAGTACCTGTCACATCCTCAGGATTGTTGAATTCTCAGCCTTCCTTCAGGAGACTCATAGTCCCCAGGAGGTATGCGACTGTCTATATCCACATCAGGTGATGATACCCAGTGTCGTTCTTATTTAACTGTCAGTGAAGCTGACTTTCTGGCTTATTGTTTAGATAAGCAGTCAATAGTAATAGAAGTTCTAATATTTCTTCCTGTGTCCCGGGATCTGTTGCATTTCACTTGGCGAACTGCTGCTTTAAGAAACTTGACTGTGGGCTTCACATCTGTTCATTGGGTCAACTCTGTAATTGCTATAAAATGACAACGTAAGTAAGAGTTAGTCATTGTTAGGAATGCATTATTCCATCAGAAGAGGAAAAGAGATCTGATTCTCATTCTATTGTCCTGTAATAGAAATAAACGCGGCATGAAATATGACTTTCATTTATTTTTCTCTTGTTCACGGGCCTTTACCTGGGATTCCCTGACTGACCCCTCTATATTTCATAGGGCCATCAGTCGTTAATTTGACATGTGGAATGGATTTCAATGTTGCTACCATTTTATTTCTTTTTCCTTTTCTTTCTTCCTTGTTATTTTTTCAGAGTGATGGGAAATAGAACTACACTTGAGTTCCAATTCCATTTGGTGTTAGACAGGGCAACCCGATCCAGCCCAGATCTGACTCTCTCTCACTGGGGTTAGTTTTTGCTTATGAAAGAATGTTGCTGCAGTGAGCGCTATCCCCTGCCCTCCCACCCACGGAATAAATCACAAACGGAGAAGGGAACTACAGTCCAGTTGATACTCTGCCACTAAATAGCTTCATCCGATTTTCCTGGCCCCTTCCCCACCTGCCCATCTTCCTCCTGTACGAACTGATATTGGGCGAATCTATAACCACCCAAAGCAGATGGCACTTTTTAAAAATGAGTAGGGCGGGCTGGATCTCTAGCCCTGGTTGACAGAATTAAAACTGATGAGAAAGTAAAACATTACTTCAAATATTTGCTTAAGGACCGGGAAGTTGGGCCCAGCCCCTTTGTATTGCCAAATGTTTCATGGAGCATCGTAAAATCAAATTCTCACATCTCGTTGTCCTCCCATTAGATCACATTAAACTCTGGCAGCGAGGCCAGCCCGCCTTGGTGGTTTTCTGATTTGTGGTTTGCACTTGGCTCTCCTCACAGGCTTTAAAAATGATTTTATTTTGTGAACAGTCGGTGATAGTCAGACTCTAGAGTAAACTTGCCTGGGCCAACATTTGCAGTAATAACATTTCACATTATCAAGAGTTTCCTGAAGGACTGTAAGGAATGAAAACAAAGCAGAGCTTTTCTGGTCGTGGTTGTTTTTCTCCAGATGCTGGTAACCTCCCGCGTGGAGGGGCTGCGAGTTTGGGCTTTGAAGACTGAGTTCCTCACAAGCATCTACAGTTCTTTGCCTTTAAGGTGAAACTAGAGAACTGGAACAGATTTGGGTTTCCTTGTGCTCTGGCTTGTTGAATTTGTAACTGATTCCCCTTCTTCTTTTCTTGGGTGGTTTTCCTGATTATCTCGGTCCATCTTTCCCTGGCGTGGGAGGTGGACGAGGGTGGGCCCGGGATAGGTTGCCCTGGAGCAAGGGAGGGAAGTTGAGTTTAGGTAAGTCCATCTAAGTATTACAAATAAGGACTTTCCCAATACTCTTTTTAGTGTTTTCACCAAAAAATATATATGCTACTTACATAATGAAATAAAAACCATCTTTAGAATAAAATATACAGCTGGTTTCCTACATAGTCTAATGATAGTAAAGATGAAAAGGATGATTATGATTATAATGAAAAATAACAAATAAATGAGCTTATGAAATTCAACATGAATGTCAGATAGGTACACGTTACTTGAAATGTTTGAAGATCCAATTTTTTTATGTTCAGATTTTTTTATTTTTAAATTGTAGTAAAAGATATATAGCATAAAATTCCCCATTTTAGCCATTTTTAAGTGTACAGTTCAGGGGAATTAAGTGCATTCATATGGTTGTGCAACCATCACCACCATCCTTTTTCAGAACTTTCTTCATCATCCCAAACTGAAACTCTGTACCCGTTAAACAATAACTCCTCATTCTCCCCTCTCCTCAGCCATTGGCAACCACCATTCTGTTTTCTGTCTCTATGAATTTGACTAAGTACCTCATATGAGTGGAATCATACAGTACTTGTAATTTTGTGACTGATATTTCACTTAGTATAAAGTCTTCAAGGCTCATCCTGTCGTAACATGTGTCAGAATTTTCTTCCTTTTTAAAGGCTGAATAATATTCCATTATATATAAATACCATATTTCGTTTCTCTATTCACCTATTGATAGACATTTGGGTTTGCAAACTCAATCTTATTTGTGAGGTTTGAATGGCAAGGACTAATGTTTTGGAGACA
The DNA here is from genome assembly GCF_963259705.1 of Myotis daubentonii. Taxonomy (NCBI): domain Eukaryota; kingdom Metazoa; phylum Chordata; class Mammalia; order Chiroptera; family Vespertilionidae; genus Myotis; species Myotis daubentonii. Next base: position 59,808,224 of record NC_081844.1, read on the forward strand.
ACTGAAGTGTCATCCAAATTATCTTGGTTTGAAATTCTTATAAGCCAAGCCAGATAGATAAACTACATCAATCAGTTCTCCAACCTGTATATATTAGAGGTCACAAGTGACCTCTTACTCTCTATAAAATATAGTTATATATAGTCTTTTATTTTTACAAGATATGTCATTGTAAAGAAATTAGATAATACAGAAAGGTGTATATAAAGGATCCTTGTACAATTGTAGCCCTGTTATCATGATGAATATTTGGGGGGGGGTACATTACATAAAAAATGATATCACTCTAAATATAAACACTGTAGGTAGAAATATAGGGATTTTTGTGTTTTTACAGAATTGGGAACATGGTCGCATTCTTGCAAACTGCCTTTTTAAAGTTAGCTATATACTAGTGACATAAATAAATATCATTAGTTTTATTTAGGTAACTTTTATCACTGCTTCATTTATCTCTTCTTCTGGAGAATTCTCTAATTCTTTCATTTGAGGGTTGTTTCTTTGTCTCCTCATTTTGGCTGTCTGTTTGGGTTTGTAACTATGTTTTAGGTAGATCCTTTACACTTCTCAATCTCTAGTGCAGGACAGTGTTAAAGGTGGTTTCTGACTAATTCGATCAGGCAAAGACTCAAAGCCTCCAGAGACTGCCTCTGTCTACAAATTAATAGGATTCTGACTTGAATAGCCCCAGGAAATCCTCAGGTGTGGCGAGAGGTTTTTTTCCAACAGGATGTGGCAGTTGCTTTTCCCTGGAGGCTAGTTGTTACTTTTAATTTCTTAAGTGGCCTCAGAGCAAGGTGTTTTCCAACAGGGTGTGTTGACTGTCTTCCCCCCAGCAAGGCAAATGTGTATGTGGGAAAGATGTCCTTCCTGCATGAGGAAATGACTCATCCCAAGGAAACTTGGGGTGTCTGCCTTCTGAGCCCTATCTCCCGAGTCCCCAGTCCTGGCTTCTGCTCTCACAGCTCCATCCCACTTTACCCTCCCTCTGCCAGAGCACAAGGTGGGTGGCTCCACAGGGAATTTTTGTGCATTGGCCCTTCAAGAGGGTGCCCGAACTTTCAGCTGCCACTCCCTGGCAGACAGCACCCTGCTGCTTTTCACAGCTAGATGTTATGTGGGTACCCTCCTCAGATTTGGTGCTTTCTGCTGGGGAGGCCAGCTTGGGGATTAGATCCCAGAGTTCTCAGTGGCATCCCCCCACAGCTGAGATATCTCTCTGGGACTTCAGTTCCTGTCTGTTTGTCGCCTGGCCAGCCCTTTTTTGTCACCGTCCCTCCTACCAGTCTCTATGAGGTCTCCACCTTCGGTTCTTGTGTATCAGTGATCCCATGATCAAGTGGGATTTATTCCAGGGATGCAAGGATGTGAGTTTTCCGTTGATTATTCAGGAAGCCTTTCTGTATTTCAGTTATAATTCCAGCTTGTTCGTGGGAGCATGTCTGTGCAGCATCCTCCTACTCTGCCGCCATTTTAATCTCAATAGACAAATAAAGTCGTGGACTTTTCCTTTAGATGAACTTTCAGAATACTAATGTATAAAAAAGGAACATTTCTAATTCAAGTAGGTAAGAGAAGTCTAGAACTTACCTCAGGACCAAAGTTTTTTTTGTAGTGGATTCTGTGGCCCTTCTCAGAGTTTGTGGTTGAATTGTATCCTCAAAAGGCATTGAAGTCCTAAACCCCAGTACCGTGACTGTGACCTTATTGGGAAATAGACTTTGCAGATGATCAAGTTAGGATGAGGTCACTAGGGTGGGCTCTGTTCCAATATGACTGGTATCCTTATAAAAAAGAAATATTTGGACCCAGAGACAGATGCACACACAGGGAGGACAGTATGTGAAGATAAAGACAGAGATCAGGGTGATGCATTTACAAGCCAAAGGTGCCAGCAAACACAAGAAACTAGGAAAGAGGCAGGGAAAAGATTTGCCCTCACAACCCTAAGAAGGAACTAACCCTGTGGAGACCTTGATCTAGGATTCTAGCCTACAGAACTGTGAGATGATAAATTTCTGTTGTTTTAAAATGAGTACAGACTCCCAAAAGCATGATTTGAAAACTAGTACTTTATACTATTATTAGGGGCCCAGTGCATGAATTTGTGCCCCTTGAAAGGAACTGTGGGCTGCAAGGCTGTGGTAGGCACAGGGGCGGGTCTCAGCCCATCCTCTGCACCCCAGGCCGGCCCCTCCTGCTGTGGCCCCCGGTCCCCTGTCTGCTGGCAGCCCCCTCCTGCCGCCACCACTCCCATGCACTGACGGCACTGGCTCCACTTGCACCCGCTGACAACATGGAGCTATTGGAGCCAGTGCCAGCAGCAGGTGCGAGTGGGGCTGGCACCTTCAGCAGGTGCAAGTGGTGGCTGCTGCCCTGATTGACCGTCAGGAGCAGGGGGAGATGGAGAAGCCCTCAGGGGTGATCCGGGCTGGCAGCCACCACTCGCACCCGCTGATGGTTCCGAGTGATCGGGACCGGCATCGGATGCCAGCAGCAGGTGCAAGTGGTGGCTGCAGCACCAGCTGTGGGTGTGAGCGGGGCCAGTGCTGGCAATAGGTGAGAGTCCCAGGCGGGACCACGGTGCATGGGAGCAAAGAATTTTCAGTAACCATCAGAAGCTTGCCCAGATGACAGCAACCAGCACCCTGCCTTGGTCTGGCGCCCCCGCTCACCTGCTCCACCATCCTGCCGCAGCCAACATTCGCCATGTTCGACACATGCCCCCTGGTGGTCAGTGCACATCATAGCGACCATTTGTTTGGTTGTTCTGCTGTTTGGTCTATTTACATATTAGCATTTTATTATATAGGAATTTTTATTTATTTATTATTTTTTTATTTTTTATTGATTAAGGTATTACATATGTGTCCTTATCCTCCCATACTATTATTTTTAAAACCTGCAAGTATTATTCTGTATAGAAGTATATAATCTACTCAATCATTCCTCTATTAATAATGTACATGAATAGTGAGAGTGTCCTAATATTTTAAAGAATTAGTGCCATGAACATCATTTTAGGTAAATCTTTGCATATCTCTCTTGTTGTTTTCCTTCAAGTATTTGCTGGAGGAGAAATTGTTGGGCTAAATGATAGGAATGTTGAAATTTTGACACTTACTGACAACATGCTTTCTAGAAAGCTTATACTAATTTATACTCTTACCCGGATGATGTTGCTCAGTGGTTGAGTGTCCACCATGAACCAAGAGGTCACCGGTTTGATTCCTGCTTATGTCTTCTTCTATCTCTTTTTTCAGCATCTTGTAATTTTCTGAGTGAAGTCCTTTACCTCCTTGGTTAAATTTATTCCTAGGTACCTTAATTTTTGTGTTGTAATGGTAAATGGGATTGTTTTTTTCATTTCTCTTTCTGTGAGTTCATTATTGGTGTATAAAAAAGCCATAGATTTATGGGTGTTAATTTTGTATCCTGCTACATTGCCAAATTCATTTATTAAGTCTAGTAGTTTTGTGATGGAGTCTTTAGGGTTTTCTAAGTACAATATAATGTCATCTGCGAATAATGGCAATTTTACTTCTTCTTTTCCAATTTGGATGCCTTTTATTTTTTCTTCTTGTCTGATTGCTATGGATAGCACTTCCAGTACTATGTCAAACAAGAGTGGTGAAAGTGGGCATCCCTGTCCCATTCCTGTTCTTAGGGGAAATGGTTTTAGTTTTTACCCATTGAGTATGATGTTAGCTGTAGATTTGTCATATAAGGCTTTTATTATGTTGAGGTATGATTCCTCTATTCCCACTTTGCTGAGTTTTTATCAGGAAAGGGTGTTGGATTTTGTCAAATGCCTTTTCTGCATCAATTGATGTAATTATGTGATTTTTGGCTCTTAGTTTGTTTATGTGATGTATTGCAGATATTGTACCAGCCTTGCATCCCTGGAGTAAATCCCACTTGATCATGGTGTATGATCTTTCTAATGTAATGCTGGATCCAATTTGCTAGGATTTTGTTGAGGATTTTAGCATCTATGTTCATCAGGAATATTGGTCTGTAATTCTCTTTCTTTGTAGTGTCTTTATCTGGCTTTGGGATTAGGGTAATGCTGCTTCATAGAAAAAGCTGGGAAGTGTGCCTTCCTCTTAAATTTTTTGGAAGAGTCTGAGAAGGATAGGTTTTAGTTCTGCTTTGAATGTTTGGTAAAACTCCCCTGTGAAGCCGTCTGGCCCTGGGATTTTGTTTGCTGGAAGCTTTTTGGTGACTGCTTCAATTTCCTCCTTAGTTATGTGCTTGTTGAGATTTTTTGATTCTTCTTGATTGAGTTTTGGAAGGTCGTATTTTTCTAGGAATATGTTCATTTCCTCTAGGTTGTTTAGTTTGTTGGAATAGAGATGTTCGTAGTATTTTTTTTTTTATAATCATTTGTATTTCTGTATGGTCTGTTGTTATTTTGCCTCTTTCTGATTTTGTTTATTTGGGTCCTTTCTCTTTGCTTCTTGGTGTGCCTGGCTAGAGGTTCATCAATCTTGTTTATCCTTTCAAAGGACCAGCTTTTGGTTTTATTGATCTTTTGTATTTTTTTTGGTCTCTATGTCATTTATTTCTGCTCTGATCTTTATTATCTCTTTCCTTCTGCTCACTCTGGACTTTTCTTGTTGCTCTCTTTCTAATTCTTTAAGTTGTAGAGTTAGATCATTTATTACCAGTTTTTCTTGTGTGTGTGTGTGTGTGTGTGTGTGTGTGTGTGTGTTTTGTTGTTGTTTTTTTTTTTGAGGTAGGCCTATAATGCTATGAAGTTCCCTCTCAGTACTGCTTTCACTGTGTCCCATAGGTTTTGGATTGTTGTGTTTTCATTGTTATTCATTTCCAGGATGTTTTAAATTTCTTCTTTGATCTCTTTGGTAACCCAGTAGGTTAGCAAACCCAGTATTTTAGCAAATACTTTTCGTGTGTCCTGAGATAATGATATAATTTTTCTTTCTTTTAAGCTCTTAGTGTAGTGAATTACACTAAGGGACTAATGTTAAACTATCCTAGCATTTCTGTGAAAAGACTATTGGTTCAGCCCTAACCGGTTTGGCTCAGTGGATAGAGCTTCAGCCTGCGGACTGAAAGGTCCCAGGTTTGATTTCAGTCAAGGGCATGTACCTTGGTTGCAGGCAACATCCCCAGTAGGGGTGTGCAGGAGGCAGTTGATCTATGTTTCTCTCTCATCGATGTTTCTAACTCTCTAGCCCTCTCCCTTCCTCTCTGTGAAAAAATCAATAAAATATATTTTTTAAAAAAGACTATTGGTTCAGGATGCAATTCTCTTAATGCAGTGCTGGGTTAGATTTTCTAATATTGATCGTGCAAGAGGTAGCCGATCAATGTTTCTCTCTCATTGATGTTTCTATCTCTTTATCCTTTCCATTTTTTTTCACTCTAAAATCAATAAAAATGCTAATTTAAAAAATTAATTTATTCTCACCAGTAGTATCAGAGTATATACATTTTTCCACACCCTTACTGGGTATTGTCATCCTTTCTTTTTTAAAATATGCATTTAATTTTTATCAAAGTAATACATGCAGGTATTTAAGTAAGTGACTGAGTTTTATAAGACCCACAACAAAACCTAGGCTCTCCACTCTGCCACTTCTCAGTGGCACCACTTTTAATTCTATAGTTATTTCTCCTGGTTTTCACATGTATATCACTAAATGATGTGCTTATGCTACTATTTTTTTTTTTAAATTTCAGATATTGTCTACTGACTTCCTGTTATGGAAGATAAAGAATTAACCCTTTTATATATATAACCCTCCCCTCATTCTCCCAAACAGGTTATATCACAATTTTGGATGAATCAATATTCAGAGTTTACATTTTACATTTTACATATATGACTATATATGTTATTTGCAACTGAGTCAGATAGTATACTATAATTCAATTATTTCCTTAAATAACTCTCCCTCCCCAGAGTTAATAGTTAACTCATTTTTTTCCTTTGCTTTATGTTCTAGGTACCTATCACAAATTCATATTAAAACCCTGCCTGAAGTCTACATCACCTCTCAATATATTTTAACACAGTTCTTTCAGTATTCCTCCAACCTACCTTGGAATTATCATTCCTACAGCCACTCATCTTCCTAGTCCTCATGCTAGAACGGCTGCATGTCTATCAGTCCACATTTTCTTTCACCATAATTTTGGGGCTTCCCTTTGTCTCTCTCCTGGGTTGGATCATGTGTTTCCTGGGTCAGATGTCTTTTTGTTTCCTCATTTGCTGCCTTGCTGTGGTGGAACAGTCCCTACTGAGGAGTTATGAGAGTGGAGGAACTCTAATTTAATGGGAATGCTCTTTGTAATTCATCGAAAGCTTCATGTGGGTTTCTGGCAGTGTCTTCTATCAAGTTGCTTAAGAAGAACTCTTCCTATCAGGAATAATTGCTAATTTTAGCAAATACTTTTCGTGTGTCCTGAGATAATGATATAATTTTTCTTTCTTTTAAGCTCTTAGTGTAGTGAATTACACTGAGGGACTAATGTTAAACTATCCTAGCATTTCTGTGAAAAGACTATTGGTTCAGCCCTAACCAGTTTGGCTCAGTGGATAGAGCTTCAGCCTGCGGACTGAAAGGTCCCAGGTTTGATTCCAGTCAAGGGCATGTACCTTGGTTGCAGGCAACATCCCCAGTAGGGGTGTGCAGGAGGCAGTTGATCTATGTTTCTCTCTCATAGATGTTTCTAACTCTCTAGCCCTCTCCCTTCCTCTCTGTGAAAAAATCAATAAAATATATTTTTTAAAAAAGACTATTGGTTCAGGATGCAGTTCTCTTAATGCAGTGCTGGGTTAGATTTTCTAATATTTTATTTGGGATTTTTGCCTTTATTTGTCTTTGGGTTTCTTGTTTTGTTTGTGTGTGGTTTTTCCCATCTATTTTTATCTGGTTATGATTCAGGGTTATGCTATACTTGTAGAATGAACTGAAAACTTTCCATCTTTTGCTATGTTCTTTAACAGGAATTATCTGTTCTTTGCAGGTTTAATACAGTGTGCCCAGAAGATTTTCTGGGCATTGTGCCCTTTTAGGGTTTTTATTTCCTATAAAATTTCTTTTATGGTTATTGGTCTTTGTAGGATTTCAGTTCCTTTTTGAGTCAATTTTGGTAACTCAGTTTTTCCTACAAAATAATATATTTCAACTAATTTTCCAATTAGTTTCATATAAATTTGTATTTAATTTGCTTATAATTATATTTCTTTTACTTTTTTCTCACTCCTAATGTTGATTGTCTTATTTCTTTTATCATGAGTACATTTGACAGTGTTTATCCAATTGCTCTTTTTAAGGAACTGCTATCAAAGAACTAGCTTTTTCATTTGATTAATCAGCTACTTATTTTTGTTTTTTAGTTTTATATTTATCAATTTATTTTTTAGCTTATTTGATTATTCTCTTCCTCCCCCCCTACTCAACTTTCTCTTTAGCTTTTTGAGTTGATACTTATTGTATTTATTTTCAGGACTCCTCCCCCCACAAAATGCAACTTTTGCTTTGTATTTGCATCATTGGTAGGTTCTCCAAGTATATCAAAGTAATTTATGCCAATATCAATATAATATTATTATTAATTCTATTTACATTTTTGTTTTACTGATATTAATGTTAACATTCCAGCATTGTTTTTCTGGTATATCTTTCTAGTTCTTTACAGTAAATCTTCCTGTGCCATTTTCTTTCATAAATATCCTGTATTAATAAAAGACAAACATGCAAATTGACAGTACTTTTGCTATGCCTTAAGCCACGCCCACCAGCCAATCAGAGTGACTATATGCAAATTAACCCAATCAAGATGGCGGCCGGCAGCCACGGAGCTGGAGTGAGCAGGAGGCTAGCTTGCTCCAGGAAGCCAAGGTTCCCCGCCTGCTGCGGCCCAGCTCTGAGCTCCACTGAAAGCAACAAAGTTTCAATTATAGAAAGTAAACAAACCCCAGATACCTGCTTTCAGCCAGCCGTGGTCACAGAGCTGGAGCGAGCAGGAGTGGGTTGCCCCTGGTGATGGAGGAAGCCAAGCTTTCCGCAGGCCTCTGCTAAAGGCAACAAAGTTTCAATTATAGAAGGTAAATAAATCCCAGCATAAAAAAAAAGAAAAAAAGGAGAGGCTGGGAGCTTACATCGCCAGGGTGCTTGGCCAGCCTGAAAACAGCCCTCAGGCCCTCACCCAGACTGGCCAGGCACCCCAGTGGGGGCCCCCCACCCTAAAGGGGGTGTGGCCAGCCTGAAAACAGCCATCAGCCCCTCACCCAGGCTGGCCAAATCTCCATGGGGTGAGGGTCCCCACTGGGGTGGACATCCTCCGAGGGGTCCCACACTGCAAGAGGGCATAGGCTGGGCTGAGGGACCCCCTGACTGCACAAATTTTTGTGCACCGGGCCTCTAGTCTATTATAATCATCATATAGCTGGTACCTGTCTCCTGTCTCTGCACTTTGCTATTTTTTAATATTATGATTAATTATATGTTTGGATTTATCATTCCATTAGACTTACTAAGCTTTTAAAATTATTTCTGATTTCCTGTCATTGTCTTCCAGCATCCAGTGTTGGTGATGAGAAAGCAAATGTCAATCTGATTCTCCTTTCTTTGTGAGCAACTCCTTATTTTACTCTGTACATTTTTAGGTTTTGTTCTTTATGCTTGGAGTTCTGAGATTTCACCACAATGTGTTTAGGCATTTTTTTCTTCATTAATCTGAAAATTTTAAATCTATGAATTCATTAATTTGAGTAATTTTCTTCTTTTATCTTAAATAATCACTTTCATTTTCTGTTTCTTCTGGAATCCCTATTAGACATATATTAGAACTCCTACATCTGTCCTCCTGGTCTCCATTTTTCTTCTCACCTGTCTTTGGTCTGTAGTACTGTGTTAGGATAATCTTTCATCTCAATCTTCCTGCTAAAATATTTGATATTCATATATATCCATTCTCCTATTCAGTCTGCATATAAATCAATAGTTATATATTAAATTTTTAATTATTTCTAAAATAATTTTATATTAGTCATACCATAAAAGTTTTATTTTATGGCCATATTTTCAAATCTGTCTGAGAGTTTGTTTTTCCTTAAGTTTTCTGATGTCTCCTTGAGGCCAGCAGGCATTCCACAGTAGCATTTTCTGACTCTTCTCTAGTGAAAGTCCACATTGCTGAACCCTGCATCACTTCCATCTCTGCTATCAGGGTCAGCCCTAGGGGAGCCAGGGAGAGGCTGGATAAAATTCACAGAACAGGTTCTGTCCTCCGGATTAGGTAGGCTTCTCTTCAATGAGTTCCACTGGTGAGCATTCATTGGACAACAAACATTCTCCCACTCTCTGCCATTTTGAGGAGCCCATCCACAGCCCTTTCTTTTCTCCAGACCTTCGCATAACCAGTTCTCTATTTGTGTTCTGTTTTCATCCATGACTATCTGGCCAAACCATAGCTGTAGCCTGTGAACTGTTTAGATCTGCACTTCTCTTTATCTCTCCTTTCAGGCAACACGGAGAACGAGATACACATCTTTAAAGTTTTTCCCATTGTGTATTCCTCTTTCTGATCATCCTTCTACTGGGCCGCTTCTAATTGGGGCTTTCATACACAGCAGTTCAATTTCAGCTGGTGCCAGCATATGGCAAAACCGTCAACCAGCCTGACATGTTTTTCCTTCTGCAGTCAGTTGGTTATAGGAAACTCCTCAGGAGGCCACGGATATTAGTTTGGGGAGAGGCAGCAATGTATGAGTTCTGTGGGCATCTGAGCCTCTTGCTTGTGCAATTTCTGGACCTGCTTATACTCAGCCCTGCATACAGCCTCTCCAGTTGTGCAACTTTATGGTGTTGATATCAGATAACACCAATCTTGATTGGTGGGTCAGGTCTCATGGTTACTATTCCATTAGCAGACACTTAGTCACTGCTAGGACTCAAGCCAGAAACTATTCCTTGAAATGCTTATTTACTAATTTACCGAAGAAGGTGTGGCTTGCTCTAAAAACTTGAAGATTTTCCATGAAGGCCTGTGGAGGACTCCTCGTGTATCTGCATCTGCAGCAGACACTTTAAACATCCCTGGATATAAATGACAGAAAGCCAGAGCTGCTCAAGCTGCAGCCGGGAGCAGCCACAGAAACTCCTCTCACATTGACCCTGCTCAAAACCGGCAGCTTTCAAATGTACTCAGTTTGGTAGAAATTTACATTAATGGTCCCAGTTAATGGCCTGCAGGTGTTCATATACTTTAATTTGTAACTTTGTGGTGCCTTCCCATTCTAACTCTGGGTGGGCCATGATACTTACTTTAGTCAAAGGGATCATAGAGAATGTGATTCAAGAAGAAGCTAAAAAGGTGCTCTCTCCTTCTCCTGAATCCTGTGCCTGGCTGCCGGAGGATGAGAGACCATGGGGAGGAGAGCTGAGCTTTCCCCACTGAGACTATGCTAGGACAGCCAGACCCAATGGACCCATTGGAAACAATGGCTTGTATTTTAAGCCAATAAATTGCAGGGTGGCTTGTTTGGGTGCAGGATGGAGGCCATAAAGAACTGATACTCTTGGTAAGTGGATTGGAGCAGCACACTCAAATGTGGCACCTGTCCACATTAACTCCAGAACTGAAAGAGGCCACTGAACACTTTCTTATAGCGGTCAGGGGTCAAGGTGCCGTGAGTGATCTTTCACTTTGGGGGGGATATCCCTATGTGACTTCAGAAAACTAGATTCCTGAAAGCGTCCCTGAAATGTCCAATCTCGTTAGCTGGCACTGCTGTACAAAGCCGGCTGTCTCCTTCCTGCCTGCTGAATGCCCTGAGAGCACATCTCATTGCCAGCATCTACACCATCTCTCAGTCCCGAGAGGCAAAGGAGTCCTGCAAATGCAGCATGTAGCTTTCCAGAGTTTGACAGTGAGGGCAGGGCATAGATTAGAAGGGGGTGCGAGTAGATAGCAAGTACTAGCAGGAACTGTTTAATTCATTCATAACCTGTATCTTGAGAAAACCCTGCCAGACTAAATTGACCTTTCCGGCTTCAATGCTCAGTTTTCTTTCTACATATCTCTTTTCCTCAGTCAAATAGGACAGCTGGTGAATCTGTGGCCATTCACTGTCTGTGCTCATCACACTAACACCGTTTCCTCTCTTCAGCCCTGCCCGTTGGAACCCTGAGCCTGTCAGTGCTGCCTGAAACACCTTCCCTCAGACTTTCTGCAGACTCCAGAGAAGCTGCCTCCCTCTTTTGACATCCCTTAATGTTTTCACTTCTCTCAGGATCCTCCTCTTATTTTACATGGCATTTTTGTAATATTTGTAAATCTCTAATCACTTCCTCCTGCAGTACTAAGACCTTGGAAATAGGGATCTCTTCTTGGTCACCTTTATATCCCAGGTAATACTCATAAAGTATTTGGACATTATATATATTTAGTCAATATTTGTTGATACCAATTGAACTATGTCCACAAACACTCTTGTTTTATCCTTCACGTCCTCATTTCCCATCCCCCCCTTTTGATACTGTGCTAAATATTGAGATGGATATGGAGGTACCCTTCAAGAAGTTGATAAACTGCTCAAATCGAACACTATCCCAGCTGTATACCTTCAAAGAAGACAAGTTTATAATATCATAATTAGGGCTACAATTACTGAGTTGAGTTCTCTCACAACCTACTGGGGGGAGGCAAGATTCAACAGAAGTGTGGGGAGAAATAATGGAACTTATTCCCTTAGAGCTCATTTTTAATGCATAAGGTTATACCAGTGATGGCGAACCTATGGCACGCGTGTCAGAGGTGACACGCGAACTCATTTTTTTGGTTGATTTTTCTTTGTTAAATGGCATTTAAATATATAAAATAAATATAAAAAATACAAGTCTTTGTTTTACTATGGTTGCAAATATCAAAAAATTTCTATATGTGACACGGCACCAGAGTTAAGTTAGGGTTTTTCAAAATGCTGACACGCCAAGCTCAAAAGGTTCACCATCACTGGGTTATACAGTCAGAAGTACTTGAACTCTAAGAAAGAGTTAATAACTATTCACAGATTTGCTTTACTTCCTAGTCAGTCCTAATATAAGCACAGGAAAAAGAAGCTCTGGCAATATTAGTTATGATAGGATGTGCTCCATCTTCTCCGTTCCTGCAGTACATGCAAATAAATCCCTGGTGCCTGTGACTCTCAGGTTCCACGACAAGTAACTGGGGACATCCCTTCCCTGCTCCCATCCCTCCTCTGATGGAAGAGAGTCCTGATTGATTTTGACTCCAGATGGGCCATCTCCAACTGGGTTAGCTGGTGACTTGACATTCACAGGTTTTTCCTCTGCCATGTTCTATTAATAGGGGGAAACGGGTGGAGAAGAAACCTCCTATGCCATATTCCAATCGGCCGCTGCTGTGCTCTGGGAAATGGAGGGAGCCAGGAAGGAAAGGGAGAGGTACCATCTGTGGTGGCCGAGCCCACCAGACTGCGGGCATATAAATGTCTCCGCTCCGTGCCGGAGTGAGACTGATGCTTTGCAGGCCCACAGGGGATGATCTTCTCTGTAGGAAAACATGGATGTCAAGTGTTGTATTCAGACATGAGCGATGACTGCCCTCTGTTGTTTCCGAATTAGGAAAATGGAGACTCCAAAAGCTGGGTGCCAGTGGAAAAATCAACAAATAGAGCTGTCACTGAGGAAAGCAGTTCAGCGAGATTTTGTTTCACCCTTTGCCAAACTCAACTCACCAATGTGCAGGCTACATATGTTTAGAATTAGCAAGTAATGTTTTATCCTTCACTTCCCCATTTCCCACCCCCACTCCTGATGCTGCTTGTCCACAATGGAGCTGAGCATCCAGTCTGCTCAGGTCACTCCTCCCGCAGTACAGGTGCGGTGGGAACAGCTCCCCTCCCCCTCCCCCCGCCCCCCAACCCTCCCAGCACTCCCACCTGGTCACCTTGCTTACTGAGCTCTCCTCAGGTCTGAGCTGCTTTATTTTCATAGCTCTCTGGAGGGCTAATGAGCTTTTAAGAAACACCTGCAGCAACTCTAGATCATACACAACAGCCTAAGTTTTCAGAGAATGTTTTCAAGAGTTCCTTGTTGGGGGGCAAATCCCTTGCCCAGATAAATGGAATTGTGGCTATGAGAGAACTTAATCCAACATCCACATTCACTTCTCCGTTTTTTACTGATATGCCCAAGTTCTAATGCCTTCATTTCCTCTTCATTTACAGCAGCAAAACCTCCTTGACCAAAAAAATAAATGTGCAGCTGGCAAGAGCTGAATAGAGGGGCTGCTTAAATGACTTTTAATTTATGCTAAAATGCTAAGAGCGGTTTTCCAGGTCCCCATGAATACCTCACAAAATGAAGTTTTTCAAATCCTACCTTAAAAAGGGAACCAAGAGATTTTAAAACATTCCCTTTAATTTTAGCTGCCCCAACTCTTCCTTTCTTTCTTTCTTTCTTTCTTTCTTCCTTTCTTTCTTTCTTCTCCTTCCTTCCTTCCTTCCCTCCTTCCTTCCTTCCTTCCTTCCTTCCTTCCTTCCTTCCTTCCTTCCTTCCTTCCTTCCTTCCTTCCTTCCTTCCTTCCTTCCTTTCTTTCAAAGATATTTTTTATTGAATTCAGAGAGTAAGGGAGAGGGAGAGAGAGATAGCTGCCTCCTGCATGTCCCTAACTGGGGATTGAGCCTGCAACCTGGGCATGTGCCCTTGACCGGAATCAAACCTGGGACCCTTCAGTCTGCAGGCCAATGCTCTATCCACTGAGCCAAACCAGGTAGCGCCCAACTGTATCTTTCATTCCTTTCTCCTGGGATCCAGCAACTAGTGAAGAGGCTAGACTTCGTTATTCTTAGAGCTCTAGTCCAGAAGCCTTTTGCCTCCAAAACAAAAAGTGGTATAAATCTGAGCTTATCATTTACTCTCCGCACCTCAGCTTCTCTACTGTGAAGTGGACAGTGGCATGTTGTAAAGTGTATAAAGAGCCATAATGATGCCTTTAGAAAACACTTAGCATTTCTCGGTGTTTTTGCATTTGCAACCTGTAAATGTGACGTTTTGATTGCGTCGTCTTGGAAAGAAAACGCAAAATAACTGACCATCTGAACTGCGAATTCCTGATACTCTTGATTATTAATGGCCTAATTTTTAAACCAGGTTGGCTTTTGTCTGCCACTCGAGATGCACTTTGGTTGAAATTTTAACAATTATTTACCAAACAAAGATACTGTCATGGAGATACATACCGGGAAGTAAGTTCTTAAAATATAAGAATGGTTTTAAATGTTGAAACTAGGTTAAAAAAAAGTGCTATTTAAAGGAAAATTTGTAGAATTCAATCTCCAAATAAATAGAAATAGTATCTTTTTAAAGTGATATGTTTACAGTGGCACCACTCCATTACTTAGGATAATAGTCATTGATTATTATTCTTTACTGAGATGGTTAGCACCCAGTGTATTTTCTAATTTTTAAATTTGGGTCTTTGCCTAGCACTGAACTAAGTTCCATAGGAGGTTCTAACGACATGTAAGGTCTTGTCCTTATGGAATTTACCATTTAGTTTAGAGTATATGTGAATACTGTTAGTACTGTGTTAAATGAGACATGCTAATTCTAAATGCAAGCAACTCAGGGAAGAAAGACACCGTGAGAATGTAAGTGATGATGAAAATTTAAGACTTCGGCCAGGTAAGAGAGGCAAGAGAAGGCGTTTTGGGATGTGAACCAGCATGAAAGACAAAAGGAGGAGCTCTGTTACCTGATTCTCAATTCTTTAGTAGGTATGTCCGCCTAGATGGCATATATCTAAAAAGCAAACTGAATTCACTCTCTTCTCTCTGAAACTCTCTCTCTTCTGTGCTCCAGGACTTAGTAGAGGGCACCAGTATCCGCCTCTGGAACCCTCCTGAGCTTCCCTACACGCTCAGAACAATCCGCACGATTCCATGCTAGCACACTTTGTTTTGAAATAGATTATTTTTATACCTCCCTTTCAGCTAGATTGTGAACAGTTTGCTGATAGGGAGTTTTGTCTTTTCATCTTTTTACTTTCAGGACTGAGCATTGTTCAGGCATATTTTAAGTATTCAGTAAATGAAGTTATGAATGTTTAGTTGATTTTGAAGTTGAGTTTGCTTAATATGCCTCTCATCTGGCTGAGCCATTTGTAATTAAGGTGTACTGTGACTTTGGATACCTCATCTCTCTCACCAAGATGCTACCTCTCCAGCTATACTTGAAACGTTAAGTGAGCACTTGCACATAACCAATGCTCAGATTAAGAAACAGCATTCCTAGCATCCCCTTTTCTCTTACTAATCACTACAACCTCTTCCCAGAGATGAGTATTATTCTGACTTTTATCACCATAGATTTGCTTATATATAAATGGAATCATAATGTATATCCACTTTCGTGTCTGGCTTCTTTTTTGATTTGTTTTTTGTTAATCTTCACCAGAGGATATTTTTTCCATTGCTTTTGAGAGAGTGTGGAAAGGCAGGAGGAAGGGGGACAGGGAGAGAGAGAGAGAGAGAGAGAGTAACATTGCTATGAGAGAGACACATCAACTGGTTGCCTCCTGCATGCACCTACTAGGTGGTGGAGAGCGAACCTGCAACCCTTTGGTATGCAAGCCGATGCTCTAACCACTTAGTAGCACCTGCCAGGGCATCATGCCTGGCTTCTTTTCTCAACATTATAATTTATGAAATTTATTCAAATTATTGTGTATAGCAAAAGTTCATTTTCACTGCTATATAGTACTCCCTGCTATAAATATAACACAATCTACTTATCCATCGGACTGTTAGTATGTAGATTGTTTCTCCTTTTTTACTCTTATGAATCAAGGTGCTATTACATTTTCTGTTGAGTATACGTAAACACAGAAGAGGCATCTCAGCCACAGAGTATGTAGATGTTCACTTTTGGCTGCTCCAAAGTGACCGTGCC
Source organism: Myotis daubentonii (assembly GCF_963259705.1). Lineage (NCBI taxonomy): Eukaryota > Metazoa > Chordata > Mammalia > Chiroptera > Vespertilionidae > Myotis > Myotis daubentonii. Next base: position 59,824,177 of record NC_081844.1, read on the forward strand.
AGTTTATGCTCCCATCAGTGGTGTGTGAGAGTTCCTCTTATTTTACATCCTCACCTGCTCCTGATATTGTCAGTCTCTTTAATCTTAGTAATTCTGGTGTACAAGCTGTCGCTTTAATTTGCCTGTCCCTGATGACCAATGACACTGAACACTTTAAAAATACATTTCTTGCCAAAACCGGTTTGGCTCAGTGGATAGAGCGTCGGCCTGCGGACTGAAAGGTCCCAGGTTCGATTCCGGTCAAGGGCATGTACCTGGGTTGCGGGCACATCCCCAGTGGGAGATGTGCAGGAGGCAGCTGATCGATGTTTCTCTCTCATCGATGTCTCTAACTCTCTATCTCTCTCCCTTCCTCTCTGTAAAAAATCAATAATATATATATATATATATATATATATATATATATATATATATATATATACATTTCTTTACCATTTGGATATCTTTAGTGAAATCCCATTTTTCTGTCAGATTGCCTTTTATTTATTTATTTGCTAGGGGCCCAGTGCTTGAAAGGAACTGTGGGCTGCGAGGCTGCGGTGGGCACAGAGACGGGTCTCAGCCCATCCTCTGTGCCCTCGCCCAACCCCTCCCGCTGCAGCCCCCAGCCTCCTGTCTGCTGACAACCCTGCTCCCACCGCTGCCGCTCCCACACATTGATGGCGCCCGCCCAGCTCTCACCCCCTGATGGTACAGAGCAATTGGGGCTGGCGCCAGCAGCGGGTGCGAGCAGGGCCAACGCCATCAGCAGGTGTGAGCGGCAGCTGCGGCCCCGATCGCCCCTCAGGAGCAGGGGGAAGTGGAGAAGCCATCAAGGATGATCGGGACCAGTGCTGGGCATTGGTAGTGGGTGCAAGTGGCAGCTCCGGCACTGGCAGAGAGTGCTGGGCATTGGTAGTGGGTGCGAGCTGCAGCTGCCGGCCCTGATCACCCCTCTGGAGAAGGGGGAGGTGGAGAAGACCTGAGGGGAGATCGGGACTGGCAGCTGCCACTTGCACCCGCTGACAACGCCGGGCGATTGGGGCTGGCACTGGGCGCTGACAGCGGGTGCAAGCAGGGCTGGCGCTGGCAGCAGGTGCAAATGCCAGGCAGGACCACAGCGCGCGGGAGCAAAGAATTTTTAGTAACTACCAGAGACTCACCCCAGTGACAGCGACCAGCACCCCACCTTTGTCTGGCATCCCGCTCACCTGCTCCACCATCCCACCACGGCTGACATTCACCATGTTCTGCATGTGCCCTCTGGTAGTCAGCACACGTCATACAGGCCGGTTGTTCGGTTGTTCCGTCGTTTGGTCTATTTGCATATTAGGGTTTTATATATAGAGATAAGAATTCTCTGAAGTCAGTTTGCTAATATTTTGTATACTATGTTTTGCTTCTATCTTCCCAAGAGAGATTGGCCTATAATTTTTCTTTTTTGTTATATCCTTATCAGGTTTTGAGTAAAGTTTATTCTGGTCTTATAAAATGAATCAGAGAGTGTTCTTTTTCTATTCTCTGGAAACCTGTAATGGAAAGTGGTGTTACTTCTAATTTCTTCTTTAAGAGGTGGTATGCATAGTGCTTAAGCATATGGGCCCTGGAATCAGACAACTCTGAGGCTGAATCTTGGCTTTGCCACTTTCTCATCGTGTTGATTTTGAGGAAGTTATATAATCTCTTTGTGCCTCAGCTTCCTCATCTATAAAATGGGGGTAACAGCCCGGCTGGTATTGCTCAGTGGTTGAGTGTTGACCTAAGAACCAGGAGGTCACGGTTTGATTCTGGTCGGGACATATGCCTGGGTTGTGGGCTTGATCCCCAGTCGGGGGCATACAGAGGCAACCTCTCAATGGTTCTCTCTCATCATTGATGTTTCTATCTCTTTCTTCCTCTCTGAAATCAAAATATATATATAAAATTGGCGGTAATAAAAGTACCTCCATAAACTCTTCGTCAGGATCTTACAAATTTTATGTGCAAAATTTGTAGTATCATGCCTGACACATAGTAGGAGTTTCATAGTTATTAGCTATTATTGTTATTTATCCATCTGATTAATGCTGTTGCTCCTGGTGCAGTCTTTTATAGAAGCCAAAGCTGTATTCTTTTTACGTGTTGGCTCAATAACAAGCCTTCCATGGGTTGAGGAAGTAAGTAGAACCTTCTAAAGGAGATGCCAAGATAAAATTCTTCTTTACACTTGGCCTTTCCTCAGGCATATTTTTTCTCTCTTTTGTGAAATGTCAGGGAAGAGACCTAAGAAACTTTTGGTGGAAATAGTACCCAGAGAAAGACACGGGTCTTAATCATGGTACTTTCTTGGGGTTTTGGCAATGTCCTACGTGGGTGTGGGTCCACATGGCAAATCTTCCAGTGGTTGGAGGGGAGTCAGGACTTTTGATTTCACTGCCTGGGTAACTGACCTCAGAGATCCTCCGTTTTTCTTTTTAACAAAAGGAAGCCAGCCTTCCCAGGGTGTGGTTTGAATTCCTGATTTGGTGGTTGTCAGGGGCTCTAAAAATACCATGCAGCTTTAAAGCAATGATAGGGTCATTACTATGCAAATCTTTTTTTCCCCCCTCTCAGCCTTTGTGTTACTAAAATACCACTTAAGTGGGATGTCTGTTTTCATCTGGCTTATATCTGAGATTTAAGACACATGGCTCTCTGATTAACTCTGAAACCATTAACACCACATCTTCATCAGAAAAACCACAGAAATTAGGGGTAAACAGGGCCTCCTGTGATTTCCTCTAATCTTTTTCCAGCTTTACTGGTTTCCCTCTCTGCTTCCCCTGCATCTTCTTTCTGTCTGTTTTTTATTTTGGAATAAATTATCCATTCTGGAACTCCAGTACCTCACTCCCACCCCGACATACACATGTTCTTCCTCTTCACACACTCTGACCTATAGCAATGATGTAGGCAGTGTTCCTCTCCTCCTTCTTTCTAAGCAAAGAAAAAATAGAAAGATAATAAAAACTGATGTGGATTCTCATTGTTTGCAGGTATCTGGTCTCTTGAAGAGGATCATTCCACTCTGTACACTCTCTGCAGCCACATAAACCTTTGCCATTTCAAAAATGATTTTTATAATTCCGTGCTTTTACTTCAGAAATTCTTCAGTTGTTTGGAATTCTGCTCATCTTTTGTAGCACAGATCAAATATCAGATTATTTATGATGTTATGCTGATGGACTTCCTTTGTATTGTGTTTGTACTCTTATTGTAATACTAGAGGCCTGGTGCACAAAATTTGTGCACTTGGGCAGGGGTCCCTCAGCCCGGCCTGTGCCCTCTCGCAGTCTGGGAGCCTTTGGGGAATGTCTGACTGACGGCTTAGGCCCACTCCCCCCAGGGCACCATCAGTTGAACATCCTTAGTGCTGCCTCGAAGGTGGGAGAAGCTCCTGCCACCACTGCTGTGCTCGCCAGCCATGAGCCCAGCTTCTGCCTGAGCAGCGCTCCCCCTATGGGAGCACACTGACCACCAGGGATCAGCTCCTACATTGAACGTCTGCCCCCTGGTGTTCAGTGTGCGTCATAGCGACCAGTTGTTCCACTGTTTGGTCGATTTGCATATTAGCCTTTTATTATGTAGGATTCCTATCTGTCATGGATGTTTAAAAAAAAAAATACCACAGGCCCAATATGGAGTCACTTATGTTAAGCCCTATGTCACTAAACTGAGACCTAACTTAGAGTTTCAGCTTTTCCTGAAATGGAATAAAAAACCAGTCAATTTAGTGTCAATTGGGTAACCCTGCCATCTGCTAAAGGAAAGTGACCTTGCAGTAACCAACCTGTGTTTTGCCTAGTCAGTGTCTGATAATTTTGTCATAGTCATCATTTCTTGTTCTGTTTCTTTTTTTTTTTTTAAATATATTTTATTGATTTTTTATAGAGAGGAAGGGAGAGGGATAGAGAGTTAGAAACATCCATGGGAGAGAAACATCCATCAGCTGCCTCTTGCACACTCCCTACTGGGGATGTGCCCCGTGACCATCGGAAAACACATATAGCATATCAGATATTTACATTACAATTCATAACAATAGCAAAATTACAGTTATGAAGTAGCAACAAAAATAATTTTATGGTTGGGGGTCACCACAACATGAGGAACTGTATTAAAGGATCGCGGCATTAGGAAGGTTGAGAACCACTGCAAGAGTGTTGTACTTTGTTGTGACAAGCAGTTAACTTATGCAGATCAGTTTGATCCTTTCGATTCTCATAAGTTTTGCTAGGGTGAGTTTAGAGCAGTCTTTACTCTAGTGCTAGTTTATTCCCAATATAAGGTCTGACCTTTCTGCGGTCTCCTAAATAATCTGTGTGTTATGAAGTTTCTCCACTCTGACTGTTGAACTACATGTATTCCTAGCCCCATTTTGGGAATGCTTTGGCCTCACTGCTTGCCTACTCCCAGGTTCAAGGTGTTTTGTTCCATGGTTGTGATCAGTACTCTACCAAATACACCATAAAACTCCTTTGCAGATCTTTAGAGCTCTCTGTTTAGAGTTTCCTCATCTCTGGCATGTACTCTGCTCCATAAATTCCACTCACCTTGACTTCCTTGACCTCTAATCTCTGTCTCCTCCTCCTCCTCCTCCTCTTCTTCCTCCTCCTCCTCCTCTTCTTCCTCCTCCTCCTCCTCCTCCTCCTCCTCCTCCTCCTCCTCCTCCTCCTCCTCCTTCTTTTCCTGTTAATCCTCACCCAAAGATATTTTTCCATTGATTTTTAGAGATAGTGGAAGAGGGGGAGAGACAGAGAGAAATATCAATGTGAGAGAGACACATCTATTGATTGCCTCCCACATGGGCCTTTACCAGGGCCGGGGATGAAGCCTGCAACCGAGGTACATGCCCTTGACTGGAATCGAACTCAGAACCCTTCAGTCCTCAGGCCGTTGCTCTATTCACTGATCCAAACTGGCTGGGGTTCTGTCTTCTTAACTATGTGAGGATACTGGACTATGTATAACCCTCTCCTTGAGCTGCCTACAGACTGCTACCTGGCAGAAAGCCAAGGATATCACGGGGCTCGTTTTACTTGCTTCCTTCTTCTCCGGGACCACAGGCCAATGTTGCCTGTTGTCCAATGTGTGAAAAGAGTTGTTTCATGTATTTTGTTGGTTTTCTAGTTGTTTACAGTGGAAGGGTAATTCTCATAGCCTCATAGTCCTTCCATGCTATTTTTGTTTCCTACCCATCACATTGAAAAATTACTTTATTCTTTTCATATATTCATTGGCCATTTGTATCTCTTCTTTTATAACACATCCATTCATTTCTTTTGCTTAATTTTAAGTAATTAAAAAAATATATCTGGCATATAAATCCTTTGTTGGATTTTTCTCTCTGACTAGTCTTTTTACTCTCTTAATGGTATCTTTGGATGAATACAAATTATTAAGATTAACTAAATCTAACTTAACACATTTTTTTTTTCTTTTATGGTTAGTGCCTTTTGCATCTTGCTTAAGATAACTTTGCTTTCTCCAGTATCATGTTTTACATTTTCTTCAAAAGGTTTTTTTATGCTTTTAACTTTTATATTTATGTCTATGATGAACTCAACTTAATCTTTACTTATGGTATGAAGTAGGCATAAAGTTTCACTTTTTCCCATATAGATAATTAATTAATTGCTCCAGTATCATTTACTAAAGTTATCTTTTCCCTATAGAATTTCAGTGATATTTTTTGTTGTTGTTAAATCATGTGATTCTATTTGGGTAGCTTTATTTTTTTTTATTTTTTTATTTATTGCTTAAAGTATTACAAAGGGTATTACATATGTGTCCATTTTTCCACCCCACCCTAGACAGTCCCCTAGCCTCCCCTATCCCCCAGTGTCTTATGTCCATTGGTTATGCTTATATGCATGCATACAAGTCCTTTAGTTGATCTCTTACCCCCCTACCTCCTGCCCCCCAACCCTCCCTATTTGGGTAGCTCTAAATATAATTCATTTTTCTATTTCATTGGTCCAATAGCATATAATCTTAATTGCTGTAGCTTTATTATAGGTTTTGTGATCTGATAGTATTATTCTTCCATGTTAACTACTTCAAGATTGTTTTTTTTTCCAAGTTCTCTAAATTTACATATACATTTTAGATTTATTTGTTAATTGAAAAAAAAAATCCCTGCTGGGATTTGGTTTTGGATTTTATTGAATCCATAGATAAATTTAGGGGGAGTTGAAATCTCAAGCTCTTCCAATCTATTAGCATGTTGTATCTTTCTTTAATTTAGGTCTTCTTTAATTTCTCTTTAATATTTTGTAGCTTTCAGTGTAGCTGTCATATGCATTTTTTGTTAGATTCTTTTCTGATTATTTGATTTTTCATAAAATTGTATGTATTATTTTTAAAAAATTCACAGTCCAGTTGTTTTTTGTTGGGTCATAGAAATACAATTAATTTTGTATATTAATTTTATTTTTAGTGATACAACATTCACTTATTAATTCTATTAGTCTGAAGATTATTTTAGATTTCTCATATAGATGGTCATGCCTTCTGCAAAAAAGGGGAGTTTTTTTTCCCCTTCCAGTCCTCATAACTTTTCTTTCTTTTTTTAATGTTTTTTATTGACTTTAGAGAGAGAGGAAAGGAGAGGGAGAGAGATTGTAACATTGATGAGAGAGAAACATAGGTCAGCTGCCTCCTGCATAGCCCTTACTAGGAAAGGAGCCCACAACCTGGGCATGTTCCCCAACTGGGAATTGAACCAACAACCTCTTGGTGCATGGGTTGGTGCTCAACCACTGAGCCACTCTAGCTGGGTAATCCTCATAACTTTTCTTTCCTTTTCTATTGCAGTGACTAGGGCATCTAGATCAATGTTGAGAATGTGATGATGGTGCATATTCTCACACTTAAGACATTATTGGTTGTCACCACTGAGGAGTTGGTGCTACTGGTACCTATTTGGTAGATGCCAGGGATGCTGCTAAACATCCTGCAATGCACAGGCCACACTCCCACAACAAAGGATCATCTGGCCCAATGTCAACAGTGCTGAATTGAGAACCCCTAGTGTATGGGAAAGTAGACTGAAATCTCATAAACCTTAGGGCATAGCTGCTGATATTCATAACATTGACCCTGAATCATTAGGAAAACATTAGATTATGATCAGCACACTCTAAAATGTTAAGAATTTTAGAAAGATTTACCTAAATATGGTGATGATTTGCAACAATTTGGGGCTTAAAGATGTTTCAGTTGTCTAAAAAAATTATGTGGAAGATCTCATTCCCAAATAATGCCAAATGCAAGAAGTATTACAGAAGGGAAGACCTCTTTACAATTTTTATATTGTTCAGTGATAATTAAAAAAATGTTGCTGGCTTCCTGGTTTGATATTTGCACAAAGAGATTATTTAAAAAAAAGTTCTAAAACAAACTGCGGTTTGTACTTCAGGGCCCTAGTGAACATTCTTCCTCTCTGTAGAGACTTTACACAATGGTGGGCCCGGACCGCCACAGCATCTGGCTGTCAGCTGGGAGCTCGTTAGGAAGGGGCTTCTCCTGCAGACCAATCATCCCTTTCACTTTCAGGGCTGGGGCACACACAGCTGGGGTGGAAGAGCAACTAAATTTGGAGCAATTGCAACAGGTTTCTGGAATTCATCTGCATGTGGTAGAGGAGGAGAGGGAAGGTGGCATGGAAGGCAATTATGCAGAAGTTCAGGAAAGGATACAATGTGCTGGAAATAAAACGAACGTGCAACCACATCTGGAAATTGATTGAAACAAGGCAACAACTGAAAGTGCATTTGGGGGAGAGAAAACAGAACCCAGATTGTCACAGATCTGGAAAGATTGGGAGCCTAGACAAAGTTCTGTTGAAGAGAAAAAAGACCCCGTGGCCTGGTGACATGCATCAGGAAGCAAACAAATTTGGCATGGCTTCCTGACCAAGAAATGTCTACCTGTATTTCAGCATGCTCTCTGAGCCATCAAATATATGCAGGAAGGAAGCCCAGAAGAGCCAGAAATTCCAGTGGTAAGGAAAGATAGGACTTGCTTGGCAAAATACCACAAGGTACAGAGTTGAATGGAGATGGTTTCCATAACTGACGGGACATTTCTTAGGCAGAAATAAGCACATTTTATTGCCCCTTTGATCACAGTATTCATGTCTTCCCATTCCACCCATCTCCTTAATGAAATATTTTTCTTGAGTCCTGGATCACAGTATCATCGAGCTGCTCAGATGACAGTGGCTTGTGATGGGATGTGGCCTAAGTGTATTTCTCAGTCTTTTGATACCATAACACTGAATAATAGCCACATCGGCACCGCCGGTCGTAAATCACGCTATCATCACACTCTACAGTCAAGCAGAGCCGATGGTACTTTTCTCTTTCCATCTCCAGGATGAAGAGTGTCTAGCATTATTCGCTGGCCCTCCGTGTCCTCGTTTAAGCATGCAGGAATGACTGTGTAATGCAGTCTTAAGATGCAAAGTGAGTCTGTCATATCCAGTCTCCAGGGGAGATGAGGTAAAGACCGCCAGAGCCACTGGCTAGAGTTTCTTGTGGAGACTCAAAACTGGGACAGAATAGCTTTCACTGTTAGGACTGTGGTAGGACTACTTGTCAGGAACCTGGTCATGTTACTCAGGAAGCTTGCAGTTTTCTTCCTGCCATAGTATTTTCATTCTTCATTTTCAATATCTTTTTCCTTTATTTCTTTTGGGAGAGGAACCTTGGCTGTCTCTACAATGCTCAGGCATGAGGTTTAAAGAAAGGACACTATAGCAGGTCCTCAGATAATATTGTTTCACTCAATGTCGTTTTGTTAGAAGGTTGATATGATACTAGGAAGTTAACTCTTGTTTATATCAATTAGCCTATGGTTCTCAACCTTCCTAATGCCGCGACCCTTTAATACAGTTCCTCATGTTGTGACCCAACCATAAAATTATTTTCGTTGCTACTTCATAACTGTAATTTTGCTACTGTTATAAATCGTAATGTAAATATCTGATATGCAGGATGTATTTTCATTGTTCGTGACCCACAGATTGAGAACCGCTGGTGCCGTAACATTGGTTTCATCATATGCTGTTTTGCTTAAAGCCATCCAGCCTATCAACAACACTGAGTAAGGACTTCCTGTATTTTGTGGTCCATATTAAACTGATCTGTACAGAGGTTGGCAGGGACATCTTCTATTCATAAGACATTTGGTCTCTAAAGACAAAAGTGACACAATACACTCCCTTACCCTTAAATTCATATATTGAAATCCTAACTCCCAGTACCTCAGAATGTGACTGTATTTGAAGACAGGTCTTTTAAATAAGTAATTAAGTTAAAATGAGGCTGTTAAGGTGGCCCCTAATACAATATGACTGGTATCTTATAAGAAGATAAGATTAGTCCTAGCTGGTTTGGCTCAGTGGATAGAGCATCAGCCTGAGGACTGAAAGGTCCCAGGTTCGATACCGGTCAAGGGCACATGCCCGGGTTATGGGCTCAACCCCCAGTAGGGGGCGTACAGGAGGCAGTTGATCAATTGTTCTTTCTCATCATTGATGTTTCTATCTCTCTTTCCCTCTCCCTTCCTCTCTGAAATCAATAAAAATATATTTTAAAAAAGTATTATACCTTTTTTAAAAAAATAGAAGATTAGGACATAGATACACACAGAAGGAAGATCATATAAGATATAGGGAGAAGATAGCCATCTACAAGCCACGGAGAGAGGCCTCAGAGGAAACCAACCCTGCCAACACCATGGTGTTGGACTTTCAGCCTCCAGAACTGTGAGATAATTTCTATTGTTTAAGCCAGCCATTTTTCTTCACATAGATTTGAGTTACTGTCTACTGTCCTTTGATTTCACCTTGAAGGACTCTTTAGTATTTCGTGTAGGGTAGGTCTCAACTTCATTCATTAGTTTTTAATTTACTTCTTTATAAAAGACAACCATGAAACCATATGAGTGGCTATGAAAATCATTAGGAATTACTGATAAAATGATAAAAAATAATTACCTTGTGGTAGAAAAAATATTTCACATTCTTTGGAAATACTGTAGTTCTTTTATTTTGAACCAATTTTAAAGGTTTTCCTGTTTTTAAAACAAAAAATATTTTCTCTAAGAGTGATGGAAAAACTCTTCCTTAATGTAGCAATACTAATAATTAAATTATGAAAACCACTTTAGTCTTAAATTATGAAATAAATTCTTTGTGAAATCAAATCTGGGTCTGAAAACAATGGTGTTTGTTTAAAAAACTGAACAAATAATGGAAAGTTTGAATAAAGGCACATAATTCTTGAATGTTGAGTAGTAGGCCTGTCTTTCATAACTCTCTTCAAAGTGTTTCATACATGTTAACTTAAACTTTACAAGTGTTCACTGGTAGATCATTTATCTACAAGTATTTGCCAGTAGATCATTTATCCAGAGATAGGAGATGGAATTGAAGATATAACTGAGAGAGTCTGGAATCATCATTTTCTTACCAGAAGCAAATGTTTTTTCCCTCTGAATAGCCCCAGACTTTTAGAAAGAACTAGTAGGCATTTGCCTAATAACATTTGCATTTAATCATAGGCCAAGAAGACTCTAAATTAGGCTCCGGCACATGGCGAGAGTGTTCAGTGGCCTTGCATCATAGAAACATGTTCATTGCAGTGTACAGTAATCCCGCTCTGTTTTTGATGGTGTCCATTACAGAGGCTTATTTCCTTGGCCACATAGGCAGGGAGGCAAGTCCACTCCTTCAGGCCACTGAGAAACTGATTGCTGTTACAACACATCTGTTGATAACACTGGGCCAGGCATGCACTGTAGATCTTACTCAATTAGCCTATGGAGCCTCCCCTTTCAGCATGACTCATCAGGAAGTTTTTTTCAGAAACTTAGTGGCTGTCTGTGAGGTCCAGCCACTAATGATCTACCTTCCTGTGCAGGCAGAATGTTATCCCTTAGCCAAGGAAAGGAATCCCCTCCAGCAAGGGTCCTCCTGCTGAGTTTTTGGAGGGTTAAATGCCTAGTTGAGCGTCCACCACCAGGGGAAGCTGAAGGGGATTTGGTTTATTTCTCCACTCTGTGGAATCCATTTTGAAAACTATCAACCAAAGCAGATTAACAGAACGAGTTCCATAAACTATTTGTGGATTCCAATTATAGGTCTGAGGGCTTACACTGAAGTCTTTCCTATCTTGAATGTGATGCATGTGAACAGGGAAGAGTAAAACGACACGTTTCTATGAATCTTGGCATGTTATGAAAATCAGGTCTAAAGCTAACCCAATATGATCTGTCAACGGAAGTCTGGTGGATAGAGAAGCTATTTTTCTCAATGTCTCCTCATCCAGCAGGTTACCTGAGGTCTAGTTTATTTACTTCTTCCACTAGGTGGCAGGACTTTTAAGCATTGTTGCAAATGTGTCCCAGAAAGTTCTCTTGTTCTAACAGAGAAGTTAGAATTGTCAACATTTGATGCAGGTCAAGCAGTTTAACTGGATTATGCCTCTGGGTGTCTATGATGACCTTGCTCTACAGTTTATTGTTCCAGGCAAACATGCATTAAAAACGTGTTTTTGTTTTTGTCGTCATGTCTCAATTGCAGAAATGATTTAAATCGCAGATCTTTGAAACATCTGTGGTTTCTTATTTTCAAGGGAAGAAAGGAGTGCACGCTTGACTTTGAAATGACAAAGGGTAGAATCTTTTGTTTCCACCCAAAATGGCAAGGGAGAAAGATGGAATGCTAGTGTTGGTGGAAGAAGGTTGGAGGGTTTGGGCCTGAGTAAAATGAAAATACTTAAAAGCAAATAAGAATGATAATTAGGATGTCACAAATACTACAAATATAAGAGAAATTCAGTTGATTCTGTGAATTAGAATCTTATAGATTATTGGTTCAAATTAAGCTTTGCTTAAATGTCACCACTGAATTATGGCCGGTTGGGCCAAAGATTCAATGTAAGAGGCATTTGGGGTGATCCTGGCTAATTGAGAAACTAGTCAGGATGCTTTAGAAATCATGTCATCAAATACAAATGGAAAACATTTCCCCAGCTATCTGAAAATAAACTGGTGAAAAATGAAAAGGTCCAATTGCCATAAGCCCTTTGCTTTTGTTATGGGCAGATGTGAATAGCATCTCTCCTTCTCAGATAACTGGAGCTTGAGTTACATGAAATGAACCTTTGGAATTAAGTTGATGGGTGGTCTTTACTTTGGTTTGTTACTCTAGCGCTTGGGTACCAATACTTAATATTCATGATTAAATCCAAGGAGGAACATGCTTGAAATTACAATCTCCTTTTGTGTTTGGAGAAGAATCTAGTTTCAGCCAAACTTTTCATTTAACCAACATGTTTTAACCCTTCTGAACGGAGAAGGGGTGGATTTCCAAGTACTGTTAAATGTTTACCTTTGGTTCACTTACCATAGAATGTGACAGGTTTGCAGATGTGTTTCCAATACAAAGACAAGGAACCAGTTTCTCTCTCTCTTTTTCTTGAACACAAAACCCCACAAAAGTCTACATAGTGCAGATATAGCTTTTGGGAAAGTTCAGGCTCAGAAACTCCTCAAACATGTAATCTATTGTCTCCTTGGCCACTCCTGTGAATGTCTGGCTTTCACAGACAGGTGCCCTTATTTATAAACACCTCCCATGAAGACAGCTAAGGGTGTAAGGTGTGCCTGTCAGGGTGAGTGATGGGTGCCTTATGAGTGAGTCAATGGGGGATGGGGGTGGGGGATGGTGGTCAGGTGAAACCTGAGCTCTTCTAATCCCTTGGAACAGGACCTGGAAGCTCCTCCTGCCACTTCCCCCTTACAGCCCCTGGTTCTGTCAGTTTGGGAGGGTGGAGAGAAGTAAGTAAATAGTGTGTGTTTGTGGAGGGAGGGTGGGACAAGGAGTTGTCTGGGGAGTTTAATCCCAGCCAGTGAACTTCGAAAAGCTTTTCATGGCCAAAACAAAGCTATCAGGGTGGCTCTTTGATTCTCATGTCGGTGGTCCTCACACTCCACAAGGCATGCCTTGGGCCCACTGCCCTGCATTCATGCTTCTTCCTCCCGTTCCTTTTGCCCCTTTGAAACTTTCTGGGTGGAAGTCAGGGTGAGTTAGGGAAGTGCTATATGACAGGAACAACTTGTGTGAAGTCTTCTCAGCCCGCTGTGAAATCCCTTCGCTGGCTTCTGAAACATTGGGTGGACCTTCCGCAAGGGGGAACATAGGTTGCTTTCATACTTACAAATAAGAATAGTCTTTTATCCTTTATTTTGAATTTCTGTTAGTACCCACCAAAGCCAACACTTTGTGTCTGACAGTTTAAATAGTGTTATAAGTACATGCCTCTGTATTCAGTTTATCTCAAGAAAGGAAACTTAATTTAGATAGCATTAATAAGCTAAGCTTCTCTGAGAGGCAAAGCACTGTGTAAAGAAGCTCAAATGTTGTAGAGGAAAGGCTGAGGAAGTGGTCACATTTGGTTTAAATTTCTGTTCCAGCACTGATTGCATTTAAGTGCCCTTAGACAAGTGATTATACTTTGGGCCTTAGTTTTCTACCTCTGTAGGATGGGGATACTAATATCTCTCTTTTTAAAAATATATGTATATATTTTTATTGATTTCAGAGAGGAAAAGAGAGGGAGAGAGAGAAACATCAATGATTAGAGAGAATCATCAATCAGCTCCAACCCAGGCATATGCCCTGACCGGAATCAAACTGTGACATCCTGGTTCATAGGTTGACGCTCAACCACTGAGCCGCACTAGGTGGGCACTAATAGCTCTCTTTAAGTGCTGTGATTAGATGAGTCAGTGAATGGTGATAATAAAGTAAGATTATCAGAGCTGGAAGAAATGATCCCTATTATTAAAACAGAATGTTGGAGGACTCAGAAGGAGTTTGAGAACCTAAAGAGGCCACACAATGTGCTCACGGGGAGCAGGCATGAAAATCCGGATTATTTGATTCTTAATCCATGGAAAGGGTGTCTGTCTCAGCATACGCGTTCGTTTGGCTGGTTTTCTCTCAGTTGCTACTCTTGGTTGACTGGAAAGATGAAAGCCAACACTGGGCTTTTTTGTCTACTGATTGGGAAGAGAGGAGGCAGGCGAATACAAATTGGAAAAAGGAAAATAACCAAGAATGGCCTTTCCAGGGTGAAATTCCCACAGCAGCTTCTGTTTGGGGCAAATATTGGAATATTGACTCTTGAATTTGTCCTTTATCCTGCCAAGTAATGATAAGCACAGACTCACTGATTTGAGGAGCAATTAGTTCATCTAATTTGTGGGAAATTGGAAGGCATATTTCTTAAAGCAGTATAAGAGACTGTCTCATATCTGGATTTGTTTTGATTATTGTATAAACTAACTCATAGTGAGATTTCTTGGACTTTATAACTATGGATTAAAAATTAACAACCAATCTCTGGCCCATATCTTCCCTCTAACCTGTGTTTTGCATCTTGTTCCAAGAGCCATGTCCCTGCCAAGCATACCAGACACGGCATCTGCATCAAGGATTGGAAAGGACCGTTTTGCCCTGAATTTGAAGGTGTTATTTTTCCCATGATTTGATTTGCCTGGCATTCTTTGCCGGGCATTTTTTTCCCCCCTTTTCCTTTGCAAGGAAAGGGCGAAATGAGGAGCGTTGGTTGCTGACGAAGTTGAGAGGGCGCTGAGGCTGGCTGGCTTTATTACTTTTGGCAGATGCATGGTGTGATGTGGTTTTATTTCCTATTTGCAGAGCCTTTCTAGAAATCTGGGCTCTGTTCTCCAGTGAGTCCTCCTTGTCAGCTTATATATATTCAAAAAAGAGAGAATGCAAGTCCCAAAGAAGGAAAGGAATTTTAAGAAGCAGATTCTTAAAGAAAACAGAGGACCCCATAGAAAAGCAGTGGAATCAGAAGGGATAGAGCAGAAGACGATCATCGGCATGTAAAAATGTCCGTTCTTTCCAGTTTAGAATTTATAGGATTTGCATGCATCAAGCCTCTCTCACAGGCCAATGTGTGGATAATAATGATAACAACAGCATCAAATACAAATGACCTGTGTGTGGTACGTCCCGGTTTATAAATGAGATGTTTGCACATTGCTGTTTCAGAAGGAATGAAGAAATGAAACCCAAAGGCAACTTTTTGATGATTCGTACTAAAAGCCCTGGAGCTAGGGCTGTAGGATGATGGGCCATCGTGGCACAGAGGCGATGACACTGGACCTGGCATTGGGTGTCTGCATTTGGCTCAGCTCAGGCATTAAAGCCTGGAATAAGGCATAAGCCCCACCCAGGCCTGTTGTCCTCACCCCATATAATAAAAGGCTAATATGCAAATTGCCCCTCAAGAGTTCAACCGACCTGGAGTTCAACTGCTTGCTATGATGTGTGCTGACCACCAGGGGGTGGTGCAGAACAAAGGAAGACCCCAGCCAGCAGCGGGCAGCCGGGGGAAGGAAGGCCCCGATTGGCCCTGATCACTGGGCAGGCCTAGGGACCCTACCCGTGGACGAATTTCATGCACTGGGCCTCTAGTCTTTAATAAGATAAAATGATACTAGATGATCTCTAAGCATGCTCCAGGCACTAATATTCTAGTTCTATGACTCATTCTCCTGGATGGGGAGAAAGGTCCATCCTAAATAAGTGCCCTCTGGATGCAGAAGGTGACTCTGCTCTTCGAGGACATCCTCACAGTGGCAGCAGTTTATTGGGAGGATCACAAAGCCATTATCTTGTCAAGTACGCAGCTGGCTGAAAAAACACTGCTTTCATCACTGCCATTTTAATTTTGAGATGGGAAATCCTCCCTGATGAGATTTATACAGGAGCATGTAGGGCACCTGTTGTGTAACTGCCCAGCAGTGTAACTAACTAACAAAACAGGAGTCGTTTACTGGCTGCCGTAAGGCACGTCTTCCTGAACAGCTTCAGCCTGCACAGAAATACTTGTTATGTTACTGAAAGAGAAGTTTCTGCATGGGCAGGCGAGTGCAGGAAAACGAAGAGCGTGGGCACAGACAGCAAAGGACAAGCTAGCTGTGCTTCAGTAGTGATTTGGGGTGTGAGAGTGTGTGTGTGAGTGTGAAAGAGTGTGTATGAGAGAGTGTGTGAGAGTATATGTGAGTGTGTGTTAGTTTGAGTGTGTGTGAGTATATCTGAGAATGTGTGAGTGAGTGTGTGTGAATTAGGGATGGAAAGAACAAGTGTTGTACATTCAGAGTTAAAAAATAAAAAGATTGGAATGTTGATTCTTTAACTCAGGACATATGATTCTTCTACACATTTGTGCCTTTTACACACACCTTTAAAGGATTTCTTTAAACCGATGAGAGCAACTAAAAGTAGCATGAGAAAAAGAGGGAAATATACAGTGAAAATATTTCTTTAGTAAAGTGATTTTCAACTGGTGTGCCGCAAGAATGTTTAAAACATGCAATACGTGACTATTTAGTCAGAGGCACTGACCTCTTCCCCCTTAGATTGCCAAATAAAAAAGTGACAACAGCCAACACAGCCACCTTGTATGAATGAATCAAAATTATACCAATGTTTTTATCAGATTGGCAAACAATCTATTTTTTGTTGTGCCACAGAATATTAGTAATTAGTTTATGTGTTCACGAGATGAGCAAGGTTGAAAATTGCTGCTTTAGTAGAATATCAGCTCCTGGGTTTTGGGTTTCTAGATACAGTATTTCTCCTTAGTTTCTTTCTTTCTTTTCTTTTTTTAAAATATATTTTATTGATTTTTTTTACAGAGAGGAAGGGAGAGGGATAGTTAGAAACATCGATGAGAGAGAAACATTGATCAGCTGCCTCCTGCACACCCCCCACTGGGGATGTGCCCGCAACCCAGGTACATGCCCTTGACCGGAATCAAACCCGGGACCCTTCAGTCCGCAGGCCGACGTTCTATCCACTGAGCCAAACCAGTCAGGGCTCTCCTTAGTTTCAAGAACAAAAGTGTAGCATGTCATTGGGAGCTATATCTTCCCCTCTATGTCTACTATGTGCTTTTCTAAAAGTAGCTTTTTATTATTCATTTTAAGGATCCTATTTCAGAAGCAAACATTTTAAAAATAAACTTTTATTTTGGAGTAGTTTTAGAATGAAAGAAAAGTTGCCAACAGAGCGTTCCTACATATCCTCCCCCCTTTCCCTTGTGTTGATACCCACATTGCCACAGCACCGTGGACAAAACTAGAAATCGGTATTGGTAGATTTCTATAAACTAAACTCCCGACGTGTATAGATTTCACCTGGTTTTCCACTCGTGTCCTTTTTCTGTTTCAGAATGCCACATTGTACTTAGCCTGCCATGTGCCACAGAGGCAGACGGAAGGGTCTGGGGAAACGCCTGAAAGAGGGGCTGCCTTTTACTGGATTTTCCACACTGATCTAGAGGTAGCGTGGCAGAGTGATCAGCTGGGCTCCGCTTTTCTGACCCGGCACTAGTCGACCCCAGGCTGGCTTTGGCTGCTCCTCCTTGGTAATGCCATTTACAGATCTCTGTCAAGGCGTTCATCAAGCTGTATGCAATGTCACTTACAGATCATCAGAGCGACATCGACATCGGGGTGGGGGAGAAATGCTGCCCATCCGGCCAAGGTAGTCGTTTCATAAGGGTTTGGTGGTATTGAGTGAGAGTCTTGGGGCCTTTATTTGTAAGTAGACCTAAAAGTGTAAGCCACATGAAGCAAGGGATTGTTTCTGTTTTGGCCACTACTGTCTTTCTAGGTCCCCCTGCTGCCTGACCCAAAGTAGGCTCTCAATAAATATTTGTTGAATGAACAAAGGCGTGAGAAGGCGAGAAGCTGCAGAGCTGTAGGAACACCAGCAGAGACAGAGCACACCACATTTGGCAGAGGAAGGGCCTGGCCCTCTCGGTCCCCACCCAGGTGGCCTTGGCCGTGAGGAGGAAGGAATCCTCCCCAGTGGGGGCAGTTGGGAGTTCTTCAGCTGTTCTCAGCTGGAAGGCTCACTTCACTACATCACACCTGGCTATATTTCAAAGATTAATGAACGGCGTCTTGTCAGGTTTAATATATTGCGCTTGGGGAGTTTACTTTGACGATGTAATCATAAATTCCCTGAGCTGCGAATTACACCTTAAGGACTTAAATGAAGTTCTAGTGAGAACCGAAGAAACAGGAATCACCGTAAAATGTAAAAAGTGCCAGTTTTGAGAGAAAACTGTAAATTTTCTAGGACATTAGGTTTCAAAAGAAGGATTACACACAGACTAAACAAAGTAGAAGTCATAAAAATTTAAAGACACCACAAAACATAACAAAAATAAGATCCTTTTTAGTTATGACAGAATTCTAAAAGGAAACTTATACCAAATTATGCCACCCAAGCAGAGCCATTAATTAACCTAATGAGAAAATATGTTCCATTTCCATGGCCAGAGCATGTCAGGAAGCCTTTGACATTTTAAAATAGGAAAGAAAAAAAGAAAGGCCATTGCACCATTCTAAAAAAGTTTTAAATATTAACTTATCAGTGAAGGAAATCTGAGGTACTTTTGATAGTATCCTCCGTGACCCCCTCAGGGAGATTTTTGCAACTGTTGCATAAATAAAATGTGGATTACAAAAGCAGTATTGGGAAAAAGAAGTTGGAATCAGGGAACAGTCAGGAAACTAAGGCTCAGAATCTTAAGTGGAAGCTTAGCCACTGGCCTTTGGACAGAACTTCACAAGATGAACTTGAGCAATGTGGGGAGATAAAGCAATGACTTCCCTTCAACCCTGTCCCCCCAAACCTACGCTGACCCGAATAAAGACTAAAGCAAAGCAGGAAGATATAAAAGTATGTATTCTCAAACAAAACAATAGCAGCAAACATTCCAAAAGCCAACCCTCTTTCTGTTTTTCAGTAATTCTATTGGTTCCACGATGAATGTTGCTTACATTACAACCACAGTTGTTTCCTGTCTGGATGGGCATTCTTCTATCCTCCTCCTTCCTGAGCCCCTTCAGTGCCCCACTTTCTGAGTGCAGGTGAGATCTGCTCTCTTTTCCTTCTGAGAAATGGAGACAATAACATTTCCCATATATTTCCCAGAAGTGGTTTTAAGGATTTGTGAAGTCATCTGAGCAGAGTGCTTTGAGGTCTTCATATGAAAGGGGCTGTAGGAGTCCAACATATTATTAGTCAGCGTTATTCCATTGCTGCGCAGTCTCGTGCTCGCGTAGTTACCGTCAAGAAGGTATTAGTCAGGGGTTTATGTATTTCTCCCCAAGATTACTCTTAAAACTGAAATTGCAAAGTGGTCCCAGTTGTGAAAGTTGAAACCAGAGTAGGTACGAAGCCTGTAGGCCTGAATCACAGCCGTCCCGGAGGTGTGTTGTGGCCTGGACAGGCTCCAGGTTCCACCTTCTCTGGTGACCTGTGGGGCAACGTGCCCTTTTGCACTTTCAGAGGTGATAGACAGTTAACAGGGGCCTGGCAGCCCTGGAAATTTTGCCTCAAGGTCTGAGGTCAGAGATGTTTTTCCAGCCTGTGCTGGGAAGGTAGTCTAATTATTACTAGCCTGTTGGTCCTGCCGGTCACATTAGGAGGTTAGCCATTTGGTTCACTCTATGTGAGTAGAAGGACTGACTCGTAAGACCACCATTTTTCAGTCTGAGATATCACTGAGCTGTCCCTTTGCCTCCCTTCAGGGGAAACCATAAAGCCACTGGAAATGTTCAAAGATATATCTAGACTCCAAGAACTCAGTGCTTCTTGACCTGGAGTCCATACCTGCACATTAAGAGCCTGGCTTTCAGAATTTTTGACTTGTCCAAAGATCATATTATTGAACCAGAAAATTAAATGAGGGCTGAGGGGATTTAATCTTTTTAAATGTGAAAAAATGCTGAGGATTTTTATGTGGAAGTTGCATCTTGATGATGAGGATGGAACATTTTAAAATGAATTTAAATCCTAAACTCTAGATTTGTGTTAAGTACATCAAACTTATTGACTCTAGAGGTGTGGATTGTTAGATCTAAGTTTGGAGACAGTGGCTAAAATTCTTTAGTTCATCTGACTGAATCTTAATTCTCAAACTTCAGGGTAATTAAGAATTCCCCAAGGGCCCATGACAACACTGAATGCTGAGCCTCATCACTGGAATTTCTGGTCTGGGTGGGGCCTGAGGATTTTCATTTTTAACAAGTTCCCAGGTGATATTGATGCTGCTGGTCTGGGGATCGTGCTAGAAACATGGGCTGTAAAATCTGGGGTCTAAACTAGACTCTTACCACCCTAAACATGGTCCCAGACCAGGGGATCAACATCACACGGGAGCCTATTGGAAATGCAGAGTCTCGGGCCCCGCTCCAGACCCCTTGTATCTAAATCTGCCTTGGATAAGGTGCCCAGGTAATTCGTGTGGACATGAATGTCTGAGAAGCGCTGTGCTCGAGGCCCCTGTGTGTTTGTGTTTGTCCAGTAGCCTGCTATTGTTCTGGATTCTTGGGATGGGAAGCTCTGATTCATGCGACCTTCACTTTGAATACAGCTCCGATTGAACATGACCAGGCCTTTCTTGAGAATCAGCTTTAACACAAGATAGCCTAGGATTCTACTCAACTCTCACTCATGTCTCAGCAAAGAGTGGACTGAGACCTATACAAATTGCCAATGAACAAAATCAAGCGGCTTAAGCACACGGACTTGCTTTTACCCACAGGAGCCAAAGGCACAGGAGGGTCTCTGTTACTTCTGTCAATATGGATAGGGTGACTCCTTTTGAGCCAGAATGCTATGAACCAGACAGAAGCTTGCGGGTGTCCACCTTCTAGCCCCATTGTCCAATTCCATAGAGCAAACACGTCCATGCTGCTCTTGGCAGGGCTGGCCGCCGCGCTCCCTGTGTGAAGGCAGGTGTTCCACATCAAGTAACACTGCCCTGGACCTGAGCAACACAGAGAAAAATGTAAATGAAACTAAACAGTTATGATAAGAACCAGTCGGCCACCCGGTCCACCCTGCCCCGACTCCTCCTACCCCCCTCCGCCGCCCTTCTTTGCTCACTGAGCTGAAATGCCTGGGAGTAGCTTTAGAATTTCAAATGCTCTTTAAAAAAACCAGACTCCACAAACGTGGGAAACAAGGGCAGATATATTGAAAACCTGGGCACAAAGGACTTTGCCCAGAACAACCTATCAGGATATACAGGTAAGGACAGGTTTACAGATTTATAATTTACTAAATGTACAAGATTTGGCTACAAACTCAAACATTTGGTGTGTCTTTCATTGTTTTAGCAAGTCATTCATTCAACAAGTGTATACATAGTGGTAGGGTCTGTAGAGAAATTAAAAAATGAATTTTCTTATAGGGGACATAACTGTGAAGATTAAAAAAAGGAGTACAAAGTTGAGAGAGTTCAGGACCGGGTGTCCTAGTCAGCAGGAAACTCTGTAAAGAATAGAGTGTCAATCTCTGAGCTAGAGAAGTCATGGACTACAACAGTATGAGCAGAACCTGGTGATTGGGATTGTTGACATGCTTTCACTTGATGTCACTCAATTTCACTCATTTGTGGGATTAATGGTCATACACCAACGCCTGCAGGGAGAACCTCGAAGCCAAGGCAGCTGGAGAAATGAGTATGGGCTGGTGGTAGTGGCTACACAGCACACAAGGCCTTTCCAATGCACTTAAAGTGAAACCCCCAGCTCTTTATCAGTGCCTACAAGACCTAACATAGTTGTCTCCTGCCTACGTCTCCAACCTCATTCTTCCCTTTGCTTCTAAATTTCCTGCTCGTCTGGCCTCCATGACCGTGACCAGTCATTACTGCCCTCCGGGTCTTGGTTTTTGCTTCTGTTTGGGATGCTTCTTTCCAAACTCTTCCCCTCCTCCTCCTGAGATGGGAGTTCTGTGGCTCCCTGTTTAAAGCAACTCTCACTCCCAGGTTCCTCTCTATGCCATCACCATGTTCATTTCCCTCTTAACTGTTCGATTTATCAATTACTATGCAATGAATTACTCCAAAAATTAGTGGTTAGAAGCAATTATTTTATTATATCTCTAAGTTTCTTTTGGACAGAAATTGAGAAAGGCTCAGTTGAGTGGTTTCGGCTTGGAGTCTCTCAGGCGACTGCAGTCAGGAGGCGACTGAAGCTAGAACAGCGTGGGGCCAAAGGGCCGGACCTGGCTAGACACCAGTGTCATTCATGTAGTCTCATGGTCTCTTCAGGAAGAGCAGTTTTAGTTTCTTCTCAGCAAGTGACCTTGGGGGAGTCCAACTGCTTGTATGGTAGCTGAAGCCATAAATTCTTGTGAGACTCAGCATCATTTCTAGTTTTTAATGGCCCTGATTCAAGGGTAGGGGAAGAAGACCCTACATCTTGATGGAAGATGACTCTAGGAAAGCATGTGGGAGGGGAGATCTTGCTGCACGCAACCGTGAAAAATACAGTCTGTCACAATACCATTTATTACCATGTGTAATTATAGTGTTTATTGTTAATGTCTCAATTATATCTCTCTCCTTAGAATGTATGTTCTCTGAGGGCTAGAGCCTTGCCTGTCTTGATTATTCCTGAACCACTAGCCTAAAGTGATGTGTAATCATTGTTTAATCAAGTATTGAATGAATGCCCCAATACCAGGACAAGTTGATTCTCCAACTCAATTCTTTCATGAAACTAAAACACATCATTTGTGTAATGGTCTTTCCCCTTTGACCCAACTGCTTTCTAAAGGATTCACCAATAACTACACAGCAGCAATAAGAAGTCTCCCCTACTTGTTCCTTTTAAGTTGACACTTTTCCAATGCTGTTGAGTTCTCCATTTGAAACATATTCTGAGGCTCTGGCTGTGTTCCTTGGCCTTCTTGTCCTAGGAGCCCATGACCCAGACCTAATTCTTATAGATGCAACTTTTGCTAGTTGGGTACCTTCCTTCCTCTAGAGTTCTTCTGCTCTATCTAGTTTTACTAACACTCTAAGTCCTCTAGTATAGGGCAGTGGGTATGTCAAGGGCATTTTCCTTACAGATAACTCATTGAATAATTATTGGATCACATTTTACCTGATCATATAGTGAGACATTTGGCCACTGATTAGCTTTCCTTATAATTTTCCACATCTCAATAAGGAACTATTTGCTGGGCATTTTTTGGCTCCCTTTAAGTTTTTTTCTTCAATGAGCTCAACTCTCTATTACCTGTACCTCAAGTGTTTTGTTAAATTGCTTAGAAAGTCATTGAGGTTGAATAGGTCCAAAGTTTTTCAGGTGGATTTTTTTGTGGGATCTCATGAGCGCACTTTAGGGATGCTGTATGTAAAATGCACTTAGATCGTCTCCAGAGGAAGTGTAATGAGTGTCTTCACACGGTGGTTTTCAGAGGAGGATTCCTTACAAATATTAGCATTGCTGTTTTTCTTTTATAACGAAGATATAAGCAAACTGGACAGTAAAGTAAGACTGACAGTGTGAAGTTATAACCTTGAAAATCACCATATTCCTGTTTTGCTTTTGTAGCAACATTCAGGTTGTATTTTTTCATTAGGAACTCAACTTTATAGAACATTAATCGGAGACATTATGTTTGGAGCAGTATGACAATACCATACCATCACAAGCCCAAGTTATCTGCCTGCTAATAACCTTTTCTGAATCTGGTTTTGTATTTTGTTGCAGCTGCTTCTACCTCTAGTGAAGAAGTTCATAAACACAATAACAAAAAGAAGAGCAGGAATTTTGAACTGCAGTTGAATAGCAGGCCGACCAAAGAGATTGAAATCAGGAGCTAGTTACACGAGGTGGTGGTGGAAGATATTGTTTGCTGGCCCAGTGCTCCAGTAGGCCTGAAGATAAGATATGGGAAGAGCAGGGATCTTAATAGTGCTCAGGTGACAAGTAATAATGCATTTATGTAAGGGACTAAGTCAAAGTCTCACCTGGAACCTTGACTGTAACACAAGACCTCAGTCTTTTCTCTTGGCCCAGGCCCCAAGCACAGATCTCAAGTAAATAACCAAAGGGGATTGGATCGAACAAAAAAATTTGCTTGCCTGATAAGTACTTTTAGACACCAGCAGTGTTATCTTTAATATCTGCACATTATTTCTCCTCCCATGTTCTCAGCATCTTGAGAATGGAGAACCTGCTCTATATACACCCCACAGGGCCCAGACTCATCTTCAGTAACGACTTATTAATTGATTGGTGGATTATTGTAAGTGTTCTTTCTTAATGTGATTGTGTGAGGAAATCAGTGTTTCCTGGTCCCAATGTCAGGTTTATTGTGTAAATACAAAGAGAGAATGTATACAGAAAGAAAACCTCCAAATTTCCTCTTCTTTCCCTCCTTCCTCCTCTTCCTTCTCTTTTTTTCTCTCTCTCCTCCTCTTTCTTTCTCACTCTCTCTTTCTACCTCTTCCCTCCCTCCTCCTACCTTCCTTCTTGGATTTTTCTCTCATTATGGAGATGAAGGGTTGGGTTTATTTTATTTTTGTTTTTTCTCTAACTCTGCTAGTCAAACTTTCTTCCGTTTACATTTGTGATAAGTATAGCACATTGATATGAATTTTTTTTGGAAATACAATACTGTAGAGGAAATCAATTAGGGGAAGCACATCAATATGAGATCCCAGGTCAAAACAAGTGGAAGTGAAATACTTTAAAATAAGCTCCTAATAAACCAACAGAAACAATTAAAATTATTTCTTACAACGAAACAAGGAAGTATAGCGGCCAGTCTTCACATATATTCATGGTGGAAGAGGAGTTGAAAGTAGGTAAAAAGTGTGAGTTTAGGCCCCGAATGATAGCACAGTACCGTGTGAGATGAATGCAATAGACCCTCCACATGACTGCCGTGCTTGAGATGCTGCACGCCTCGCAAAGCCCTGTGGACTCTGTTTTTACCAAAGTTGGTAACAAAGCAAGTCCTGCTAGATAATGAGCAAACTTACCAACAAAGCATGACTGCATTGTGAATTAAACTCATCATCAGAAATAAATGTTTGAAAACAAGATGAGGATAAATATTATCATGAACTTGGCAGTCTCATTGTGGGAGGCAACACAAATACCTAGAAATCTGAAGTAATTAAGTCATTGTAATTTTAATTTGTATTTTTTAAATGAATAGACAAATTTAAATAAACTCCAAGTCTCTCTTCTCCTTTTCTCCTTACCAGAAATAACTAGTGTTGTCTATTTTGTCAAAGAGATTCTGGGACAGTTTGGACCATCAGACTTCTAATACGTTGTATTCATATCCATGAAACACTATTTTTTAAAATATATTTTTTATTGATTTTAGAGAGGAAGGGCGAGGGAGAGAGAGATAGAAACATCAATGATGAGAGAGAATCATTGATCGGCTGCCTCCTGCATAACCCCTACTGGGGATCAAGCCCGGAACCTGGGCATGTGCCCTGACTGGGAATTGAACCATGACCTACTGGTTTGTAGATCGACATTCAACCATTGAGCCACACCATGAAACACTATTTTGAAAGCACTTTACTGTGGTATCTCCTTTGATGTTGGCAAAAAATGTGGCAGTTATCCTTATATCCAGTTTACCAAATATGAAATAAGCTTAGATGACAATTTCTATCAAATGTTAGCCTTCTAATTGACTTTCAAACATGACATTGGAAAGACCACGATCAGTGACTACAAGATTCTGACTCAGTTTCCATTGTTGGTCCGGCATTCCCAACCCCATGCCATTATATAGTCCAAATTATCTTGGGGTATGACCTATGAATACAGATTAATTTATATGGTTATCATTCATCTATAGATAGTCTATATTATTAGAATAGCAGATGACCTTAAATTACATTCTTAAGTCAAGTAAATATGAGAATGCCCATACTGACCCCTTTACTGTCTCATTCTCTTGCTCTCTTTGAAGCCATCCTTAAAGTTCAGGTGTATTTCAGCGTCAGTCTCCATTTAAGGCTTTTCCTCTTGCACATGTCCATAGAAGAAAGAAGACAACATTTAGTTTAATCCTGTAATTCCTTACTCTAACAACTTGTAGGTTAACTTTTGAAAGAGTTGGAATAATGGGTAAAATTTCCTAAAATTTTGGTACTCAAAGTGGGTCTGTGGGGCAGGAGCTTTGAAATGACCTGGGAACTGATTGGAAATGCAGACACTCAGGTTCTGCTTCATATCTGTGGATCATACACCGGTTTCCACACGACCTCCAGGTAACTGTTAAAGTGCCAGAGGGACTGGCCCAAAAGACAGAGTGCTAGTGACCAGTGCTAGTGACTAGGACTGGGGGTTGGGGACCTGGCTCAGACATAGCATCTGAGGTTAAGAAATGAGCACAGCCCTGGTTGGTTTGTTCAATGGTTAGAGCATCTGACCAACCACCGAAGGTTGCAGATTTGATTTCCAGTTAAGGGCAAGTACTTGGATTGCAGGTTTGATCCCTGGCCCTGATCAGGCACTTGCGGGAGGCAACCAATTGATGTGTCTCTTTCACATCGATGTTTCTCTCTCTCCCTCTCCCTCTCCCTCTCCCTCGCTCCCTCCCTCTACCTCTCTCCCTTCTGCTCTCTCTGAAAAGCAATGGAAGAAATATCCTCAGATGAGGATTGAAAAAAAAGAAAGACATGAATGGGCACAGTCTCAGAGGTTTGGTCTGGAGTTTTGGTGGGTGATGCCTGCTGTTCAAGGTTTGGGGCACTAGAGGGGGGCATTGGGCTGCACAGCTAAGTGAGCCAAGCCTCTCTCCAGGAAGCAAATGGATATCTTAAAATGGTGCACTATTAAACTTTGTTTGGATCTCTCATGTTAGATTGACTCTAGTTACCAAGTAATGACTGATATTTATTTAGCAAGAATTGTGTGCCAAGCACTGTGCCAGACCCTTTACATGAATGGCCGCATTGAATCCTCAGAGCTGCTATTATTGCCTTCGGTTACAGATGGAGAAACTGGGCTCTGGGAGGTCAGGAAATATGTTTATGGCCACACAGCTGAGTAGTGACTGGAAGTGGTGGAGGATGGATTGGTGGGGGCTCTGGCTGAGCCTGTGCTCTGCACCTCCACACGCCTCAGCCTTCTCTCAGCTTCCCTCCTCAGCCCTCCAGGGCAGGCCCAGTGAAATAAACAACTGTGACTGTTAAACAATTAAAATGGAAGAACAAAGAAGGAAGTTAACATGCTGTACATTCCTAACCCACGTTCTCTGTGAGGTGGGAGAGCACAGAGGGCATGTGCGCAGGCTGGAAAGTTATCCTGTCCAATAGGGGAGCCATTCGCCAGGTGTGGCTACAGGGCACCTGCAGGGTGGCTGCTGTGACTTTGAACTGAATGTTTAATATGCTCATTCTAATGAGTTTCTCTTTAAAACTGATACTTGAGTCAGTTCTTGGAAGGCTTTTAAGTATGTCTGGAACACCTTGGGTATGTGAATCTACTTTTTCAACTGTCAAGTGTTTTGATAAAAAAATTTCCTGGCTGCATTAAGACATGCTGTAAGTGTAGAATATACACTGGTTTTCAAAGACTTAGTATTAAAAAAAAGAATATAAAGTATTTTGTTAATGATTTATATATTGATTACATGTTGAAATGATCATATTCTGGGTACCTGGAGCCATATAAAATGTATTATTAAAATTACCTCCACCTGTTTCTTTTTACTCTTCCAGTGTGGCTACTAGAAAATTTAAAATGATACACGTGGCTCACGTAATATTTCTGTGGGACTGTGCTGCTTCAGAGCCAGATTGTGGGGTTCAAATCCCCACTCTACCACGTAGTAGCGGTGGGAACTCTGTGTCTCTCCCCCGCCCCCCATTTCTTCCTTTGTAAAATGGTGCAGGAGTAGCTGTCTCACATGGTCTTTGAGAAGGTTAAATGAGTTAGTGTTTGTAAAGTGCTCATTGGATGGTAATTCTCCGGGAGTCTTTTGTGTTTCTGCACATCTTGTAAGCAGAAGCACCGAATGCCTTTCTTCTGAACTCTTCTTTCAAGGATGCTTGTATAGCAAACAGCCTGGGAAGACAGAGGTAGCTTCTCCCTCTAATGCAAAGGTCAGGCAGGTCTGTCTACTGTCCATTATAAAAGATTGGGTATCCTCACCTCAAAGTTCCTCTTTTGTAACTCACCCACTGCATGTGCAGGTATCACCTGGTCCTTTCTTTGGGAATTGGGGCTCAGAGAACTAGTTACTGGTTATGGCTATTGCTGTGAGGAATAAACTCCTCTGACCCAGGAGTCTTGTGTCCTCTGCCAGCATCCTTGAGCTCATGGCAGGCTAACTTGTTAGCTACGAATTACAGTGATATCTTAGACCCTTCACAGTTTTTGGCAGCACCTAGAAGAGGTGCCTAGTACACAGCCCTCTACAAGTGTTAGGTTTTATTACCGTGACCCCCACTTATTTCCACTGGTTTAGCTGAATCACTACTGTCTTATGCCTTTTGTGTCCACTTCCATTTAGGGATAGATCTTTTCTTCACTCTGTCTTTAGCCCTCTGACACTTTCCTTAGCTGTACCTTCTTGCTATGATTACTTCAGGTGGCATGTGGTAAGATGGTTAGGCAGCCAAATGGATTTTATTTTCTCCCTTTAAATAGTATTTGTTATTTCTCCGAAGTCTTCTCTTCCAGGAGAACTTTATTATAGCATGACATAGAAAGGCACATAGTGGCACTCTCCTGCCCTGGTTCCTTATCTGTACTTTCTCCAAGGCAGAGGAGAGTTTGGCACATGATCAGTGCCAGCCACCATCACTTCTGTCTGCCAGCGCCTCTCTCTGTGTGTGGCGGTTCCTCTGCACTTGTTCACGCTCAGAGATGTGTGCACATGTGATCACAGTGCAGTTTCCACACATGAGCGATGGATTTCAACTGTACTATAAAACTGTACCTGGAGTGAAGCACTTTATTGGTTTTGGTGAAAGGCCAATGTGAGAAATTTCAGAGCAAAGAGTATGTTTAGTATACCATTTGGAATAAGCTGCAGGATCAAAGCAAAGTCAAAGGGCATGGGAAGCCTTTCACTGTGAATTATCTATGAGGGATTATCAGGCATACACATCACCAAAACATCTTAACTGAACTGTCTGAACTGCCTTTAGTGCTGATTTATGAAGAAGCCAATATAAAAAGATACTCTTGTTTTTATGTAAACAACTTAAATTTAATTAAAATCAAGTAAAATTAAGCATTCAGTTCCTCAGTCACACCAGCCACCTCTCAAGTGCTCCATTGCCTGCTGTGGCCAGTGGCTACCGTGCTGGCCAGTTCAAAGGCAGTGTGTTTCCATCATCACAGACAGGTCTCTGGGCAGCCTTGTTTGAAAACAATACGTAAATGTTTGAACCAGATAGGCAGTATTGTTCTGTAGTAAATAGCACTAAAAGTTGCTTCCAGGCATTTTGATATAATTCTCAATGTGTTTACAGCTTTAAGTTACGTGAATGTATCTTGGTGTTAAGATAAAGGTGTAAAATTTTATTTCTGAAAATTCAGTATAAGACAGAAGTTCATTTTCTTTTTTTCCCCAAGGTTTATATCTTTTAAGAATGTATTTATTCATAGTGATATTTTTCTTCCAAACTTTTTTCTCTTGGTAGGGGTTGTTCCGTTTCTGTTATTACTACACACAATTTTGGCAGAATTTACACAGCCTAAAACAAACATATATTTTATTTTATGGTACATATTGCTTTAGCAACCCAGTTTATTTTGAACAGATAGATGGATTCCAACCTCCATGAAAATATTGTCCTTGTTTGGTGATTATGATGCTGTTGCCGAAAATAAAAACAGCAGCTGTAGTAACAGCAGCAAGTAGCCTCATGACGCTGACGGAGCACCACGCACAAGGAGTTACTCTGTGTTGTGTACATTCCACTCAACTGAGCACAAGCCTGGAAGGAGGATATAGGACACATCACTGTTTGCTTTGGAGGCTGAAAGTCATGTGTCCATCAAGTCTTTTCCATGTTCCTGTTCTGTCCTTGAAGTTAGCACAGTCTATAAACCATGCCCTAGAGCAGTGGTTCTCAACCTTCCTGATGCCCCGACCCTTTAATACAGTTCCTCATGTTGTGGTGACCCCCAACCATAAAATTATTTTTGTTGCTACTTCATAACTGTAATTTTGATACTGTTATGAATCATAATGTAAATATCTGATATGCAGGATATATTTTCATTGTTACAAATTGAACATAATTAAAGCATAGTGATTAATCACAAAAACACTATGTAATTTTATATGTGTTTTCCGATGGTCTTAGGCGACCCCGGTGAAAGGGTTGTTCGACCCCAAAGGGGTCGCAACCCACAGGTTGAGAACCACTGCTCTAGATCCTGTTCTTCAACAATTGGCCCAGGTACCAGCAGCATGGGCCTCACCTGGGAGTGTGTCAGAGACATGGAACCTCAGACCTCCTGAATCAAGGTCTGTATGTTAGCAGAGTCTCCAGGTGACAGGTGACAGGAGGCATACTGAAGTTGGAGAAGCACCACTTTAGACAATAAAAATGAGGCCTCTTTGATTTCTGGCCATGGCATTATGGGTTGAATTGTGTCTCCCTCCCTCCCCAAATTCATATTTTGGAGTCCTAAGCCCCAGTATCTCAGAACGTGTCCTTATTTTGAGATGAGGTCTTTATAGAGATATTCAAATTAAAACGAGGTCATTAGGCTGAGCCCAAATTCAGCATGACTGGTGTCCTTATAAAAAGGGAAAATTTGAGCACAGAGACGTGTACTAAGGAGACTAAGTGAAGACACAGAGAAGACAGATATCTATAGGTCAAGAAGAGAGGCCTGGAACAGGTCCTTCCCTTATCACCCTCAGAAGGAACCAACTCTGTGGACGCCTGGATGTCAGCCTTCTAGCCTCCAGCGCTAGGAGACAATCAAGTTCTGTTGCTTAAGCCACCCAGCTGGTGGGACTGTGAGGGCTGCCCCAGCAGACACGTGCTTACGCTTTCTTCTCTATCATGAATTGTCCGCCTTTTAGAGAATATTTTCCCAGGAGTTTATGCCCTGTATCTGCCCAGAATATGGTATCTATCTGTCAGGTAGGGTGCCTACAATAGTGCTCTTGGGAACACAGTTCATAGAAGGAACAATTATGTTTCTGACAGTTGCAAAACTAGGCACTAAGGACCCTGGAGGGAGTGGTGGCCTTCTTGCAACAGTGCACTTCTCCAGCACAAAGGAAACCCATGATAGATCAGAAAGTGTTTCATAAATGTAGAATGAAAGTTTTAGGAGGCATAAAGGGTTCAAAAACTGCCTTATGACCCAGCGATTCCACTTCTGGGTATATATCTGGAGAAATTCCAAATGCTAATTCAACAAAAATATATGCACCCTTATGTTCATTGCAGCATTATTTGCACTATCCAAGATATGGAAGCAACCCAAGTGCCCATCGATAGATAAGTGGGTAAAAGTGGTGGTACATTTAATTTAGACAATGAAGTATAACTCAGTCACAAAAAAGAATGAAATCTCACCATTTGCACCAGCATGGACAGACCTAGAGGATATTATGCTAAGTGAAATAAGCCAGACAGAGAAAGACAAATGCCATATGACTTCACTTACATGTGCAATCTAAAGAACAAAATAAAAGAAAAAACAAACAAAATAAAATAGAAACAGACTCATAGATACAGAGAATAGACTGATGCTTGCCAGAGGGAGGGAGGGGTGTTGAGGGACTGGGTGAAAGAGGTGAAGAGATTAAGAAGTTCAACTTGGTAATTACAAATAGTCAGAGGAGTGTAAAATAGAGCATAGGAATATGGTCAATAATATTGTAATAACTATGTGTGGTGCCAGATGAGTACTTGAAATATGAGGAGATCATTTTGTAGAGTATATGATTGCCTAACACCTGAAACTAATAGAAAATAATATTAAATGTTAACTGTAATTGAAAAAAAAAGAATGACCGTATGTGGATAGGAGGACCAGAAAAAGACTCAAAGAACAAGCACATCAGAGAAAGTAACAAAGAACCACAGAGAGCGGAGGAGAAGAGGCTGGGAGACTAGAGAAAAATGACTAAGACTGTCTTTTCTCATTGTTTAGCCACCACCCATTAATGCAAGGAGTAGTTAATGGGCTCCTGTCTGAGATTTGCAATTTCAAATTTGCAATACAGATGTATCCTGGGATTAGGAATATCTAATAACAATACCTGTCAGAGCGGGCAGGAACCTCAGTCTCAATTTATACATAAGGAAGCCAAGTGCCAGTGCAGTGAAGGACTTACCCAGTGTCACCCAGTTAGTTACTTGGGGACACGTGGCCAGGAGCCACATCTGACAGTCTTGGCCCAGGATTCTGCAAGTGCACCTGGCACGCATGGTTTTGGTAACTGTAGATCACAGAACAGGGTATCTATGATCATCTAAATTGCTTTACATGAAGCACATGGGTTTTGCATCAAGTAGTTTTAATTATAAGGCTATTAAATATATGAAAGGGATCTGACGACATCTTATTAAATTGCAAGAGTGAGCTCAAGTAGTTTCTGCTGTGGGCACAGTCCCAAGAAGAATGAATTTTACAGTCAGGAGCCACCCCGGCTTCTTCCTCCCTCTTCCTGCCTCCTCCTTTCCCCTCTTAAATTCTGTTTGTTTGTTTTAACCATAGAAAATATTGTATAGAAATCAAACATAAATTATGAAAATGCAGAAGAAATATTTCATCCAAGTTGTTTTTCTTCCTTTTATTCTGTCATTTATTTGAATGATGGTAGGATTTAATCTCCAGAGAAAACTCTTTGGAACTCCAATAGAAAACAACAACTATTTTTTTCTGATCAGATACTAAGTGTGGCTGCTACTTTGAGTTGTATTTCCATTAGAAATAGTACATTATTCTAAAAAATTCTTTTTAAAAAGTGTGTGTAAAGAAGCAAGTTCATCGAACTCTCTCACATTAACTATCAGACTCCTGGACAAACTGGAAGCTGATAGTTTTAATAACACAAAAGTGAGTAGGGCTGAAACCGGTTTGGCTCAGTGGATAGAGCGTCGGCCTGCGGACTGAGGGGTCCCAGGTTCGGTTCCGGTCAAGGGCATGTACCTGGGTTGTGGGCACATCTCCAGTGGGAGATGTGCAGGAGGCAGCTGATCGATGTTTCTCTCTCATCGATGTTTCTGGCTCTCTGTCTCTCTCCCTTCCTCTCTGTGGAAAATCAATAAAATATATATATTTTTTAAAAAAGTGAGTATGAAAATTCTTAGGGACAACTGTGGGAGTAATGGCCTCTTCCATGGGGAGCCACGTAAGCAATTTAAGGGTTACATATCAGGTTCAGAGGTAGGGTCCTTCTGACTACATCTTGCTGTGATCACGTTGGCATTCAAGGCAATGGTTTTCTCTCCTGTTCTCCTGAAGATGATCTCCATGTCCCTTTGTAATTCTACCATGTTATCTCCCTTTTCATCTGTGTCTTATATATGTAGCTCAATCAGTCTAAAGGAGGAAAACAGAAACCACTTCAAATGTTTGCAATGCAGGGAATGTAATGCAGGGAATTGATGACACTGGTGAGGGCAGAGCTAAGTCCATCAAGGGACACCGAAGAAACCCAGGTCAGCAGCAGCCAGAGACCACGTCTGTCCCTAAGCTGTGACACCTTGCCATTATTTTCTTCATGGCCAGTATGCAGGAGCTGCTCTGAGTCTGCCAGGGATTCTAAAAGCAGGAGATATGCCCTCTGGAGATTTATAATCTGGTTGGAGAGGCCAGATATGCACAGGAAACCAAGAGCGTGATTAAGGACTAACTGGCTGGGAGAGATTCTAAGACCTGGGAGGGCAGAGCCTCAGGGAGAGGGGTCTCTGGTGTTTCCTGTGGAGGGAATGAAAGGAAGCTTCTCATGGTGTCACATTGCCTAACTTAAAGCTTCAAGAGTCACCTGAGCGAAGAAACTCTGTCTGTGAATAAGCTTGTAATACATTTTTTTCTCTTAGAAATAGTCATCTCTTGTAGAGAAATAGCTTCTCCTCTTGACAGGTCAGAGCTGTATTTATTCAGGGAGAAAGGAGGCCTAGATGAAAGTATTTGGTTCTCCTAAAGAATATTGGCAGAGTTAATATTCATGTTCAAAAGAGCATATCTGAGCTTATAGAAATACTCTCGGTGGGGCTAACTGGAAGCTAAGTGGCAAGGTCAACAACATTTTGGGGGTATCTGCCACCCCCTTTTTCGTGCTCCTCCCCTTCCTACATGCTTCTTCCCTTCAGGTTGGGCAGACAGGGCTCTCAACTGCTCTTCTATACTCTTTACTTATTAATTCTTACTTACTTCAAAGGATCAGATTGAAGTCACTTACAATTTAGAGTAAATTGAAATCAATATAATATCTATGGCTACCTAATCTATCCATACAGTGAAACTAACCCTTAATATTGGCATATATTTGGGGGATTAACATTTTAAAATTAGAATATGAAAAATGACGAAAGGCAAGAATATTCTGAAGTAGTTTGGGTATAGAATATAAAAAAATTGATGTTCATATAGTCAGTATGAATATTTAGGAAAACTTTTAAATACTAAAATAAAAATTTTTAAAATAGCACATGTATATCAGGTCATAAGATAAAGTTTAATACATTTGATCACGTTAAAGGGCACAAAACACAGTCAGTCTAACCAAATTTCAGGCATGCATTTACATAAATATATTAAATTAAGAAAAGAAATTATACACTTAAACATCCTTTTCACCTAAAAAAATCATTAAATCCACAGATCAACAATAAAAACCAATTCTCTGCATTTACCACTTCAAGATACAATTGTTCTATTTTAAAGATAAGACAAATACACTTGTTAGAATTTATATGCATTATACATATATTATATATTACATAGATAGTGTGTATACATATGTAGTGTTTGTACAGATAGATAAATATATATACATGGGTGTGTGCACATGTACAGATACACACAGGTGTACTTTAGGCCATCTGTACTATTATTGCTTGATTCTAGTGCTGATCTGAGTTAGAGTTGGTTGGGTGTGATCAGGGTCTTTTGCTTCAAACATATTCATCATGCCCATTGGGCTCACAATCCCCCACTATCAATGTCCTTGTCTTTTCTATATCACATAATCACACTAGGCACTTCAATAAATATTTGCTGAATTAATGAATGGCTGGTTGACTGAATAATAGAAGGTTGGTTAAAAAATCAAATTAATTCAGATTTAGAGGGATTATCTGAGCCAATGACACTGCATGTTACTTTTCAGAAGAACATTCATAGAAATCCCAACTACTACATATATTAACTCTGCTGCCTCAAACCTGTACCTGCTTTTATACTTGCTCACACAGCCTTCTGCCTCTTATTAACAGGAATTCCAGCAAGGATTGGTTCTGGTAGCTTCTGTGTGTGAGATTACAGACAAATTGTTGCTCTAATTGTCAACAACCTGAAGGAAAATGAACAACCAGAAAAACTAAAATGTATTAGTAGGATGATAAGTTCTTTAAAACTGCACAAAATTCTTTAAAACTGCACAAAATCAATCACAGATAAAGCCTCGAAAGATAAGGGAGTTTCTTTTCAGATTTGTCTTTTGCTTAGTAAGGATAATAATTCAGTAAATTTTTTCATTTTAATTAGATGGGTTTCTTTTAAATAAATAGTTTTCCTTCACATATCCTAGGCAATCAAGCTCCAAAAATTCCAATATACCTCAGTGTCATTTATCCTATTACTACATAGTTCTTGGTGAAATGCATGTCCAAAATTGTCCTGTAAGTGTAATGAGATATGGGAAATATCTGATACCTGATAAGGTCATCAACTTGATTTCTCAATAATAGTATTACAAATAGACTGTATTAATGTATTAAATCATATTAGGCTCTACTATAAATGAAATCTTACTTTATTCTAGGAAAGTCATGCCTCAGATTTTAAGAATATGAGGTAAAGAAATATCCAACATATATTTTGGGCATAGAGTATACCAAACCTGATTATACATTGTTCATCTGAATGGAAACTATTGGCTAGCTATTTCTTAGTTCAAAAGGAAATGTACAAGAATTAGTTTTTAACTGTGAAGACAAAGTTTATTTCATAACTTTGTCTTCACAATTAACTAACTAGCTATTATGAATTTCCCATCACTGTTAATGTTCTGTTCTTCCTATCTTATGCGCTAAAATGAAATGTCTTTTGAACTTCAAAGCTTGTAGCCAATTGAAATAACTCACCAAACTTTTAAGTGAATTTGCATATATAGGTATATATGTATTTTGGTTTTAAGTAAATTCTTCATCTACATATGCAAAAACATCTTGACTGAAACATGGTGTCTGACTTTGGGATGTATGTGAGATATAACTTTAGAATTCATATTGATATTTTGGGGGATTTTTTGGTAAGCCACTATGTAGTCTGGCTTAAAAAAAAAGCAATAACAAGTTTTAAGCCTACTTTTGTGTTGATACAAAGGATCCATTGCTTATTTTTTATTTTCCAACCAATTTATATATGAGCTATATCAAAGAAAGCAAAGTAAATGATGGACCTATCTTGGGTTTGCATTCAATGAAAAATTTAAGAAAAGTGCTAATCTTCTAATTGAACAAATCTCCTCATGGCAGCTGGAGAAACTACTACTGTGATTGGCAGGAAACCGGCACTACGCCCCTCCCTCCCGCTTTCATGAATACATCTTACTCGCCTGCACACCTATTTTAAGGCAACTTCCAAAACTTATGAGGAGATATTTAAGAGAAAGGAGTGTTGAAGTTGGCTAGGACTAGTGTTTGACAGGTTCTATGATCATGTTTTCAATATTTTTAATATTGAAATGCTTCTATTCTTAGGTTTCCCGCCTTCTTTGACATCTTATGAAATATTGGAGGTATGACTAATTCGTGTTGGTGTGATGAAGAGAAAGAAGGTAAGAAAACAAACATATATTTCTTTTGGCTATTCTAAAGAGGAACTTTGCAGCTAATGCCAGCGTTCGCGATAATAGGCCCACTAACTTCCTGGGGGTGGTATAGAAAAACACACATTTCCTGGGCATGGAACTGTTGTTTGAGTTCCCTGCAAATTCAGGTCTCAACTGGGGTGGGGAAAGGAGACTCTGCCAGAGTTGGCGACCTGCTCCAAAGGCTTCTTTAAACCAGCAGTCGCCAACCTTTCGGACCTGAAGGACCACCAGGGGTCCAGGGACCACTGGTTGGCGACCGCTGAGTAGACATTAATGGTTGTTGCCTGAATAGGAAATAGCTACTAACTTTCCTTACTGTTGGCTGAAGCTCTCTCTCCTGGGGATATTTTTGTGTCTTTCCTGCAGCTGTGATGGAACACCAGCTGAACTGGAGCATCTGGGCTGGTAGTCATTTTTGCTTTTGGTCACTTCTTTCAATTATTGTAATAGATCAGTCTTGTATGTTTATCTATTGTTCTTCATGGTACAGAGTCTGAGCAAATGTGACATCAGGAGACAGTATTTTTTTCAGAAAATTAAATAAAAGTCAATAACCAGCAAAATCAGTAGCAGCCTACCCCAGGACATCTTCATTATGGGTGTATTGGGGACGTCTGTTTTGTTAAAAAAAAAAGAGACAGAGAAAGAGAGAAGGGAGAGGTTAAAAGTTAGAAAGCTACATGGGGAAGGGGAAAAAGGAAAGAGAGGAGAGAGAGAGAGAGAAGAGAGAGAAATAGTTATCATAGGTAACATTCTGTAGAGATGCTCAGAAACTTTATTGATCAGCCAACTACAGCTGCCTGTGGTATACCTTATTTTTCCTCTTAGAAATTTGGACTTGGTTTTTCTTTTATGTTTTAAAGCTAAGAAAGTTGGATTAGTAAAAGTTTAAATTTATGTATACTTTAGAAGACTCTAGTTGTGGCATCTAACCTCATAACTTATACCTAGCAGGCTTCATTGTATATAGTACATGATTCAGAGATAAAAGCAATATTAAAAAGAAATACAGGGTGTCCCCCCAAATGTATACATACCTTGG
Source organism: Myotis daubentonii (assembly GCF_963259705.1). NCBI lineage: Eukaryota > Metazoa > Chordata > Mammalia > Chiroptera > Vespertilionidae > Myotis > Myotis daubentonii. The sequence goes on from NC_081844.1 coordinate 59,862,150, forward strand.
CAGCTGATAGCTCAATTTTGAAAACTTTAATAAATACTGCCTTTAAAATTATTCAAAGTGTGGGTATACATTTTTTGGGACACCCTGTATATTAAAAATTGTTAGTACATCATTATGTAATTATTTTCAAAGAAATAAATCAGAAGAAGCGCCTGTTCTGAAGTATGTAAATGAAAAAGAGCTTTCTATTTAGGTTGTGTGCATATATTGAATGTGTAGGTTTCTTTGCTCTTTCTTTACAAGATAGTCCATTAATCTGAGAAAACATCTAAGTATTCTTTGTGATAAAATAAAAAATATATTTTACAAAAGCCGCACTGAAACAAAATTCAAAGAAGAAAAGTGCTTTTTATCATCACTCAAATTTCTGAAATTATCCATTCTTTTTCACTTTAATGATGTGCCAATTTCATTTTCTTCTCATTACCTTATATAACTGGCAAGAAAACAAAATTTTATTAACTAGGACAAGAGTGTGGTAGAAGCAGTGGCAGGAAGTTTTTTTCCAATTCTTTCAAGTCTACCATAGCAGCGTTTCATATTAAACTGACACCCACATATTAGAACAGATAAAGGCATAACAATATATATATTTCTATTTCACTATTTCATCTTGATCTCACACACCTGCGTTCACAAGGACATTTCTTCCATTCTGACTGTGTGCTTTATGAACTGAGTTGGTGGAGATGCTGCCATTTGTGGGAAGAAACAGTAACTTTTCCGTAGCTCCCACTTTTTAACCAATTCCTATCTGTCTCTCATTATCAATCATTTAAGACAATTCTCCGGTCACATATTTAAAAAATCTACTTGAAATAATAGTTCAAAAAATGTTTGAAATGACCACTGAGTTTAAAATATGTAGCTATCCTTGTCCAGTTTGTGTGGCTCAGTGGTTGAGCATCTACCCATGAACCAAGAGGTCCTGGGTTCGATTCCTGGTCAGGGCACATGTCCGAGTTGTGGGCTCAGTTCCCAGTGAGGGGCAAGTAGGAGACAGCTGATCTATGTCTCTCTTTCTCATCTATGTTTCTATCTCTCTATCTCCTCCCTTCCTCTCAAAAATCAACAAAAAATACTTTAAAAATAAAATAAAATCTGTAGGCATCCATTAATCATTGCTACTTATGTCTCTCCTAAGAACAGAAAGAAATGACTCCAATGAGTTTCCTTTCTTTGCTTGTGTATGATATCCACAGATCTTGTTATCTTCTTTTTAGAAGATTGTGTTCTTTCATTCTAATGACTCAAAATAGAAAAAGCAATGACACCTGGGGTACATATGTTTTTCTAAGTCATCTTCCACTTAGGAAAGGACTGTATAAAAAACCGGGGTCTGCTCAATTTAATACAGATATTTTTAAATAGGAGAACTAATGACAATATAACACCTTGTCTATGGGAAATATTGTTTTGGAAGAGATGGAAAGATTCAGGATGTAAGAAGAAACACTGGATTTTCCAGATTTTACTGAATATATAGCAGTATCCTTATTGTTTTCAGTGAAACTATGACCAGGAGAATGTGTAATAAAATTGCACAATTTGACAGATTCAGACAGCCGGCTCCCTCACAAAAAGTTCACATTTTGTTAATGTCACCACATTGAATAAGGGATGATTAGATGGTAAGGTCCATTTACAAAAATGGTTGTCAGGACATTTTTTTTTAAATTGTAAAACTTTCTGTGATGGAATTCAGTAAAAGGGCTATGAAGAGAAAGCAATGGAGACAAAAGACTGCTATTAACCTACAGATGCAGGCTACTGCAGGGTTCATTGCAAGATTTGTCACACTGTTGGGCCAATGAAGTGTTAGTGTGACTAGAAGGGACCACCCCTTTTCTGGGGTAAGAGGGCAATTTGGTCTCCATGCTCATTTAATTCTGAGACTTCTTTGAATAGACTGTCAATTGAATCTAAATTGTGCAAAATTATGCATGCACTTTTTAATGCAGCTATTGTTCACTAAGCACTGAACCAAGATTTCTCAACCCATTTCCATGTGGCATGAGGTCACTTGAAACTTAAGTAATCATATATGGAAGACAAGAGCAGTGTGCTTAACCAATCTTTCCACATTGTGGCTTCTGTATAAATGCTCACTGTGCTTTCACTGCAACCCTTCCTGCTTTAAATCAGTAGAGAAATACTAGTTACAAGATTTTATTCTTTTTCATTGAGGTTCCTATTCCTGAAAGGAAGGAGCAGGTTTGGGAAGTCAGCCTGCGCTGCATAATCTATACCACTCTCCACTTTAGATTCTGCAGGAACAGCTGTTTGCTGGCGGGCAGCCTGTCGTGGGCGTGCGCGTGTCACGGGTAGGTGTTTTTTTCAGTAGTGCAAAGAGGCCTTATAATTTTGTTATAATCCAGACATGGAGAGCTGGCCTTGAAAACCATTAAGAAAAATGTCTATCAGACTTGTTACAGTTGTGAGTGAGAACAGCATTTCTTTGAAAACCTGAATAGAACATTTACAGAAATTTATTCATACATTAACCAAAGAGGAACTTCATTGAGATCTGGGGAAACATATACATGAAAAGTCATATTTGGCAAGAATTATTATATGAAAAGTTTGTACAAGGGACAGCTTACATAGCCAGGATTTGTTTAAAAGCGAGTGAGCTCTTCGCCAGTGAGGTTCGGTTGATGTGCAATCTGTTACGCTCTAATCGCATACACGGACAGTCTTGCTATGGTGAAAAGCACTTTACAAACGTTTAATGCTGGCATTTTATAAGGATTGGCTGTTTTCTTGCTTTTTCATCCGTCGTTAAGGATTACATGTTGGCACAAGGATACATTGCTAGATTAGATCCACAGCACATTTAAGACTGTTTGCTTTCTCACTCCCCTTCTTTCCAATTAAGATGGTGAAAATGTAACTTTAGTATTTTACAGGACAGGGTAAAGGTGTTTCATCTAGGTGATGTCTATATTATAAAAATAAAATAAAAAATATAAATATGTAACACAAACCCAGTGCCTATTGTTAAATAAAATATACAATAAAAGCAGACCTTTTAGGAAGACTGGTTTTAGAATATGCTGTTATGATTTAATTATAAAACACTTGAGAACAATCTTGATATTAAGCTAGAGTAACCAGATTTCTCTGCCAAAAAAAAGGTAAGTGCATAACATTCTGTAATTGGATACAATGATGAAAATGAAGATTACAGTTTTAAATCAAGTTGCCCATTTAGAAATTCATCAGGGAGTTCTGAAACATTCTCACATTATAGTCCTTTAATATAAAAATATTGCCTTTTTTATTAGATCCATCAGATTGCACAGTAATGGTTCAAAACTCCATTAAAGTTGACTTTAGTTATTACAGACAGAAAATTCCTGGGAAGTCAAATAATCTCTTCTGGTAATATAAAAAATCCCGTTATCAATTTACAATGGAATTTCTGTGTAAATTACTCCACACAAGGAAATATATATATTTTTAAAACCCATCTGTTATGCAACCATACATATAGGGGTTGTGAGTGTGTGTATGTGCGTATGTGAACAGACGTGCCAACATACACACACAGAATCTGCACATTTCTGGAAACTATTTTTAAATTAATAAAAAGAAAATGAAATCACAGGAGTGTGTCGCAGGATAACAGTCTTTCTTTTTAATGACAGGATAAAAAATAAATGCCCATTGGAAAGGAATAGTCAAACAGTCCCAGAAACTATACAATGTAACTTGTTAGATCCAGCAAATAAGATGTCATGTCAATGATCTGATCAAGAATACCTGCCCTGGTCACTCTGCGGATGTTTCTGTCCACTTGTTCACACTGAGGACCAAGGTATCCTTTCTTACAGAGGCACTTGTTGGGTCGAACACAGACACCTCCATGACGACAGGCTGGCTCACATTTTGCTGGGAGGAAAAGAAAAGAGCAATACAATCACACTCAACGTCGTGTATGTCAGAAACAGCACAAGTCGTCATTGCGTAAGGGAAGGGAGGGAGAGGAGGCAGAAGCCAGTCACAGAATAATCCAAAAGATAATAAAGACAAGAAGGGAAGAACGCTTTCAAACCCAAAGTTATTTGCAAACCAGACCTCAGCAGAGAATGGGAGACCTTGCCAGAAAAGCATAGATCATGGGAAACAATTTTAATCCCTTGCAAAACAGACTCTTTAAAACAAGGATTTCAGTTCTTTGCAAGTCTCGGCCCCACTAGGGCATTTCCATGTAATTCTATGTTCCTATTCCCCCAGGGAGGACCTCAGTGTGGGAAGGGCCTGGCCCATGAGAGAGGCCATGGCTTGAGCATCTCCAAATAACATAAAGGGATGGTCAGGTGTCAGTGTCGGTTTTGATGCAGTAATGAGCACTTGGACTTCCTAGGACCCCTCCTCATTGCTCCTACGAGGTACCCAGCATATGCTGCCTCTCAGAACCCATGGAAGGTCCTTCCTGGGTCAGTGCAGTTGGCCAGTGAAGGATGTTCTTAGCAATCCTTTTCAGGGCTACTCTACAGCACAGAATCTCTCCATAAAAGGACTTTTACCACTACAGTATTTGTGGGAATGTAAAGATTTACTGCTAAAATGAGATGGAGAGAGAAAATTTGGTATATAACTTAATTGTCTTTTGCTGATAGGATAAATCTGGGATGTACAGCCCTGTAGGCAGAATCAAATTCCTTGAATACATTTCCTTATACTTTCAGGGGACAGGGTCATTTTAACCTTTGCAACACATTAATCAAAAAGGGGTCTGTCCATTATAAACTTATGAACAATAATAGATACAGAGGCAGAGCTGCCTCAAACAGATTGTCAAACTGCAGCGGGAAGGCTGGGGAGGGTTGGGGGGGCAGGAGGGAGGAGGGTAAGAGATCAACCAAAGGACTTGTATGCATGCTATAAGCATAACCAATGGAAATAAGACACTGGGGGGTAGGGGAGGCCAGGGGATTGTCAAGGGCGGGGGGGGGGGGGGGGGCCGGGAAATAAAGGACATATATGTAATACCCTTTGTAATACTTTAAGCAATAAAATTAAAAAAAAGGGGCAGTCTGTGGTTGACACATGGAAAAGGGAGAACAAAAAGGAAATAGACTGTTCTCTCTTTTAAATTTGTGGGAGATGAGTAAACTATGTGAGTATAGGAATAAAATTCTTGCTTGGGTCACAAATATCACAAATGGTTTAATCTTATGAAATGGTTCTGATTTATCTTATATGTTTAAATTATTTAAATTGATTTACTGGGAAGATTAAAGTACTTTATTGAAATAAAACTTAATGTTCGCTCAAAGAATATCTATTTTCATTTATATCACATATTACTATTAACTAGGGGCCCGGTGCATGAAATTTGTGCATGGGGGTGGGGAGGAAGGGGGGGAAAGTTGGGTCCCTCAGCCTGACCTGCACCCTCTCCAATCTGGGAGCCCTCAGGGGATGTCCTACTGCTGGCTTAGGCCTGCTCCCCATGGTTCTCTGCTCTCTGCGGACCTGCCTGCTTGATGCCACCACAGGCCCTGGTGTCTGCTCTCTGTGGGGGCCTGCTTGCCCTTCACCGCCAGGGCCAGGGGCAAGCAGGGCCCTGCTGTCTTCTGTCTGCTCCCTTGCTGCGGAGGACGTTCCCGCCCCCGGCCACTTCTGCGCATGCCGACTTGGAGCGCCTGAGTCCTGGGGATGTTCCCACCCCACCCCCAGCTGCTTGGCACCTGTGCGCATAGGCCCGGAGTGGCCGGGGGTTGTTCCAGGACCCCAGGCGCTCCGGGCCTACGCGCGGGCCTACAGGCTCAGAGCAGCCTGGCTCCTGAGGATGCCCGTCCCCGGGACCCAGGCTGCTTGGCACCGGTGCACACGCAAGAGGCTGCCCTGCCTCTGGCAGCTTGGTGCCTGCGTATGCAAATTAATCTGCCATCTTTGTTGGGTTAATTTGCATAATCACTCCTGATAGGCTGTGGGGGTGTCATGAAGTATGGTCAATTTGCATATTTCTCTTCTATTAGTGTAGATACCTATTATGGTATATGTATAATGTCACCCATATTTAAAATGATTTGTTTGCCATCAGTTTAAACGTACTGTTGCTAGAAGGCACTAAATAAATATTTGTGATCTAGTAGTTTGAAAAGTTAGGCAAAATGCAAAGTAAGGAATAAAACAGAATGGACACAATATAGAAGAAGCAGAGAGAATGCATATTGTCAGGAATCAAAGGGAGCAGAGGGGAGATATAGTCTCAGAAATTAGAATATTAGTGCATTTGAACATTGATAGTATAGTAACCATAGTATTAATCAATCATGAAATGTTATTAGTGCTGAAATAATTTAAGCTTAAAATATAGGCTGTATATGTAACTTTAAATATTGGCTACTTTTTGTCATACAATATACAAAGTAGACAAGTTACGGTTGTAATTTTTCTGAAACAAATACATGTTTAGGGTAAAGAAAAAAATTAGCATTTATGAATTAAGAATGGGGCTTTTAATTTTCATTGGCAAGAGATACTTTAATACTTAAAATAGCAGAGGTCAAAATTTTTATTGTACGTAATATATATATATTATTGAGAAATAATATATTTTTTTGAGTTTTATTGAGAAGTAATTGACAGACATCACTGTATAAGTTTAAAGTATACAGCATGATGCTTTGATTTGCATAGATTGTGAAATGACTACCACAATAGGTTTAGTTAACACCCTTCATCTGATATAGACATAAAGAAAAGAAAGGGAAAAAATATTTATCCTGAAAATGCATTTTCAACATAGATATCTTAAACTCAGTATCTAAAGTTATGTAACTTTCTTACTTCACACCACGTAGGATTTGAACATCATGGCACGTAACTGAGGAAACCCCTCGTTAAAGGATAGAGGAAACGGAATAAACCTCCTTTCCCTCTCTCTGAGCATCTGCACACCTAGTTGATGGTTCACAAGGGAGTGGCCAAAAGGATTTAAAAATCTCATATATGCCTCCAGGCAATTGTGTTTCCCCCTTTTATTTAATAATGCCCACAGAAGAACCCTATTTTTAGTGCACTGTAGCCAGAAAACAAGCAGTTAAGTTTGAGAGGCATTTATGGGGCGTCTGGAAAATGCTGACACTGGGAGAGGGGCTCTGCGAACACGAAGTCCTTGGCTGGTGGGAAATCTCAAACTCAGGACTGGGAGTCTAGATGATCTGTTTTTAATTTTTACTTTTGGAAAGGATGCAATTATTTAAAAGTCTTTTATGTTTATGACTAACGTATATATGTGAAATGTTTACATTAGGAAAATGGGAAAGCTTTCATTTGCTAGTTCAGGAGCAGAGTGAGCATTAATATTATTGTAAATGACTGAATGTTGAATACTCCATAATTCAAGAAGAAATAACCTGGTGTTAAGTTCTTGAGTTCCCAAGGACTGTCCCCTGCCCAGTCTTTCGCTGGGACAATGGAAGTACTGACCGATTCTGCAGAAGTCGCCCTCCCATCCTGGGCTGCAGCAGCACACCCCCGTGGGGGTACAGTAGCCGTTCCGACAGAGCCGGGAGCATTCGGAAGTCAGCATCTGGGCGGGTTGGACCACTGCTCGGCACTCCTCGGGCACTAGAGGCCTGAAACAAAAGACAGAAATTGGTTGGAAATCAATACTGGAGTGAAATCTAGTGATTCTGTAGCTCACAAAGTATATCTCTTGCTTTCTAAGCAGACCCTTTTTTTTAAGTGACTCGGAAAAATTGACAACTTTTTGGGGGGACAACTTTCTAGGGATAGAAAATACACACCAGAGAGGAAACAAACTAGCCAGTTTGAACTAAAGAGGACATTAGCAAACATTGTAAGAAACTTTGTCATGATCAAAATTCATTGATTAAAATATAATTATGCTACAGTGATATTTTATATTTGCTGGCTAAAACTTCCTAGCAATTACAACTTTAACAATATAGATGTATAGACATTAAAAATTTATTTTTCCAGATATACAAATTTTTTTTGTAGTATCTGAGATACGTTTCACTTGTTATTGGAATATTTGGCATTATCACAAGGCTGAAGGTATTTAGCAAAACAAATGCTTGTAGCTTAAAAAGCTTGGAAATCCATTTTTGTTTCAATTTTACATTTATTTTGAGATACATTTTTAGGCTGACTTTTTTGCAAAGGATATTGCACTGTGTATATGTTTGAGTGTGTATCCTACTGACTCAAAATTTCAAGTCTTTATGCAAAGAGTTATATATATATATATATATATATATATATATATATATATATATTTACAGTAGGTCCTTGGGTTACGTCGGAGATCCGTTCCTATGGCGCGACATAACATGATTTTCGCTGTAAGTTGGAACCCGTGTACATAAGCACCTACGTCACTCACATGAAGCACATACACAGCAGTAATGAAGTGAAACAGTAAAAAAAATTTAAAAGAAAGATAACAATTCCTGACCTTTACTTGTGGTAAATAAATTATCAAAAACATAAAGCACATATGTACATACGTCGAAATGATGGAACTTTTTTTTTTTAATAAATGGAGATGGCGACGTAACCACGAAAGGATGTTCGTCCTAACCCGAGGACTGCCTGTATATACGCAGATGAATGTGTAGATACACATGTTAAAATGTTTAATTTTATCCTGCTATGAAGGAAATGAATGCTATTGGTAGCGAAGAGAAACATCTCATTTGCTGAGTAAGAAGTCACAGATTTTTTTAATTGCTCTATAACTGCCATCATTTAGGGAGGGATCAAGACGCCTTCCGAAGATTTTTATGGTTCTCGCTGCTTTTGAAAGAAGAGGCTGTCTTTCAAGCTGAGTCAGGCTGGAACCATGATCACAACTAACTACCCACTGTCTAATAATCTTTGGGGAAAGACATGTGGTGGTACACTTCTCATCAGGAACTGTTACCTGTGCCCCAGTGTGATGAGAAAGCTCTTGTTGGTTAAGGAATGTAAATAAACGCACCATCACAGTCAAATGGCCATCATCAGGATGGCCGCAGCGGTGGGACTCCTTCAGTAGCATATCAAAGAAAGTGATAATTACAGGTCACAACCACCACAAGAGGTAATGAGGTAGCTTTCTGAGAGAAGCAAATAATTAGGCCCTTTAGAGTCTCCCCTTCCTGAGATAGGTTGTCTTGTTATGCCCCTGTGGGCACTGTGAACAGCAATAATTTGGAGGCTGACCTCAGGCTGTTTCTACAATGACTCAAAATCATATTAAAAATATATAGTGACTTCTTTTACTTCTCTCAGTAAAAGTTCCAATCTGAGTTGAAAGTACTGTGCTTTACAACTAACATGACAATTCAGAAAACCCCCTTAAATCTATTCAATCCCTTATTTAAATCTAGAAATGGTCAATTTCTAGAAAGGCCCCTAAGGCATTCCGTGGACTGAGCATATTTTTACTCAGAAAACATTAATGGATATTTTCCATGTGTTTCCCAAGGGTGTCTTTTGGGGATGAAGGGCAGGGCTGGATATGGTGGAGAAAATACGAAAAGATTATGCCAAGGGAAGTGACAGCATGATCTCTGACTTTTTCTTACTGTTGTTGACTAATCCAAATCTGCTCTCTGTCTTCCTCAACTAAAGTTCTTACTCTGTGAAACAATGGTGGTGTCTTTGACCATCAGTAGAGCCATTTGTTCAGTAGCCAGGAAGTTCTTCCGAGTCATAGGCCATGGTCATTTACCAGGTGACACTCAGTAAGCAGTGTTGTTCAAATTTTACTGGTAACTAGAATTCTGTTATCCAGTTCCACTTGTTATTCACTTGTTCACCCTTTTTTTGACCCATTAAAAAAAAGACCCAGAAGTAGAATGTATCAAAAATATATTACATGTTATACGTCATGCAAAACATGGAGGCACACAGCTCATGTACTACTCGACAGTATGGCTTATGCCTGAGCAGCTGAATCTAAAGAGAAGACACCATTTAGATCAGGAATGTAACTGGCTCCGGTTAAAGGACAACAATCAGAAGATGCTGCCTGTTTGAGGCAGAGTGCAGGGAAGTTGATTCCCGTGGGAATTTGGCGAGGAAAGGAAGGCAGGCATGAGAATAGGGGTCCAGTTCTGAAGTGCAGTTTTTCAGGGTGGGTATCCGACCCTTGTTTCCACACTGACCCTCCAATTAGATGCTTTGACTATTTTTCACCATATATTCATATATGCGGACATAGAGCTTATGCGCAGAATTCTACGTTGTTTTTCTGCCTAAGATTTAGTGAATACTTATCTACCTATCGATGAAAATATTTTATATTTGGGCTTGTTTACTTTAGCATATATAAGATGGTATGGTTGTCATATATATAAATGTTATGACTCCCTTAAGTTTTTATTTAAATGCCTAGGAAAATCATCTTTTTCTTCTTTTATAAAGTTGACAATTAACATTCCTCACTTAGCATGTCCAATAAATCCTCTCTCTTTTAAACTGTTAGTCTATTGGGAATACCTTAACTCAAAATTACATAAAACATAGCCCATTTCTTACAGAACTTCACTTCTCTTAAGGAATAGATTATTCTCTCCTTTTCCCTTCCCAATTAGAATAAAGCTTTGAGGACAAAAACTACATATTCCAACCTCTTCAAGTCCAGTCATTACTCAGGCAAATACTGTGCTCTTCATGGGGATAAGATATAAACAAAACAGAATCCTGATCCTCATGGACAAACCATGGGGAAGACGGCATGCAAATGCAGACTAAACCAGTGTGATCTTTGTTACAATACAGGCACAAATGAAGTAACACAGGAATACAGAGGAGGCAATAATTAGCTTCCGATTGAGGGATGTTATAGAAAGATGACATTTAAGCCACCAAAGTATTTTATCTCCTTCAACTACTTATATTCATAGGTGCTAGGAAAATGCCATATAGGCATTCAATGGATGTTTATTAAATTGAACTGAATGCATATAGTAGAAACTTTCTCAAATACTTTTTCTGATATATAAACTCCATGAAGATAAACTCCCAAATTTTGATGTTACACTTTTTGATTCATTTGTCAATATTGAAAAAAGCAAGTCATTTAAGCAACAGATTTTTAAAAAACCCAACTAAAACAGATGAGTGAAAAAATGATAATATGCAGTTTTTTCTTTAAAAATTACACCTTCCTCTAGAAAATATCTTTTTACAAATATATGTGACTGTTTCATGCAAGATTAAATCTGCCTTTATCTCAAGTACTACAACATCTGGTGATACTTGCCTTGCAATAGAAGTATAAGGTATTGAGAAGGTTTAGACGTCTCCCACCATTCCAGGCAGGGGAGAAATGTGGGAATTCCAAGAAATGCTTGTAAGGGTTTTAACTCTTAACAAATGAGTGTCATCTTGAAGAATATGTTCTTCACTATTTATATTCTCCATTTTATGTCCTTTTAACAAATGCCATTTATAAGTGGTAATTCAATCAAGTTTTCATAGCAATCTATATAATTATTCTAGGAACTGGTATTCCAACATTTAAATTTGGTAATTTGATAAAGACTATAATACACAGTACAAAGCAGAAAATTCCTTTGAATGCTGTGGTCATAGATCATATCTCCAGGAAATAAGATATACATATAAGAAGAATTATATAACCATTTAAAAATAACATGGTCATTTAGATATTTCTTTCCATAAATTATTATATAATATTTTCTATTTATTTTGGAATTTGTGATGGCTCCATGTAGCATTGTATGGATTCCATAAGCATGGTTTACTCAAAAACATAAGCAAATCTTGGTAAAGTATGAATAAAATTCCTGTTATGTTTTGGCTCTTACCATATATCATGTATGCATGCTTATCCATTCATTAGAAATTTTGACTTTGCTCTCACCCCATTTTTTGGTAATATATCTTTAAATATGTCTTACAGCTTAGAAAGGACTTGCTGGTTAAAAAGATATTGTGCATCACAACATAAAATGTAGTACATTAAGAGTAAAATATACCCTGGCAGATATATCCACTTTTTAGTTATTGGATATGTCGAAAAATAACGATAGCCAAACTGTGGGACATGCTTCCTTGTCTTTTAGATTTCAAATCCACCATGCTGAATGGATTTTTATAGGGCATATACTTGTTCATGACCTCTAGTGTTAAGAAATTCTGTCATGTTTGAAAACTAGTCCCTAGCGGAGCCTGTGTCCCTGTTAATAGCTGAAAGGTCAATGGAGCTGCTAAACAGTTTGTATTACTGTCAGGGTGGCCATGAAAACACCGCCTGCAGCAAGAGACTTGGCAGCTGGGTCAACAGGCGCTGTGGGGATTTATCAACCTAGGGGGGCCACTTGCATAAAACTTTGACTGATGAATTGGGACTAGACTGGCTTATTGGGCTAAAGCCTCTCTATTATGCATGACTTTCTTTGGGATGGCAGAGCTGCCTGCCGGCTCCCTGAGACGTATGCAGAGGGTAAACAGAACCGATTTCCTCTTACGAAGTGATTTTTTTTTTAAAAAAGCACTCTTCAGCATCCAGTATTAATAAGGAGTAGGATGAAGATATTTTAAGAAAATAAACAAAGGGCAGTAAGTGGGGCCGTGGAGGGGAGCGGTAGGGAGCAGGCAAGAGGAGCAGGTTTTGATATTGGTCACACAGGAGTCTGAGGTACAGCATTTCTGTAAAATGACCTCTCAAGCCTGGAATTTGCATTGTTCATTTATAGACCCCTTAAGGGAACGGTCTGTGGGACTTGGTTGGGTAGCAGATAAGCAGTATGTTAAAATACAGCACAACTGGGTACATGGTAATTAAACTAACATGATTAGAAATGATTTTGTTATATAAATTCCTGGAGAAAGAACCCCAGAAATGTTTCAAATTTAAAAAAAAAAAGTCATTTGCTTTCAGTTCATCTGAAACAAAAATGAAAGAATTTTTATCAAAAGTGCAAAAAACCCCCAAACACAATAAAGCTTGGAAAATGCATAACTCTTTTGGAATTCTCTAGTTTCTATCCCCCAGGAGCACTGTTTGCCTCTGAAAAGATTTCATAAAGAGCAAGCATCCAAGGCATGTCTTGGATATTTGAAAACTAGGTATGAAGAGCTCTTTACAGCTCCACGGACACCTTTACCCTAACTTTGGAACTAACACAAACTTAAATGTTGAGAGATCACCTGAAAATAATTCTTTAGGGCATGGAATGAATACGAACAATACTCAGAGTTTAATATTTTAAACGTAGTATTTAATGACCTCCATAGCACTCTGCAGAAAGGATGTAGGGCAGCGTGAACTCAGGACCATATCAAAGCGAAGGGACACACCACGGGAACCCACTTGGCCCAGGGCCCACACCAAGGAAGAGTCAGAGACGAGACCAATGGACTCCCTGTCCTGTCAGGCTAGATCTGCTGCTGCTCTCGGCCAGTCTCAGGGGGCACTACAATGCGAAACTAGGATTGTGGCCCAGCTCTTGTGCTCATGGGGTTGGAGTCTTTCCTGGAACTGCTGGCCGAAAGAGCTCCCAGGTAGGGCACGCAGAACCCATACTACAGACTTTGGGGGACCCAGTGTGTGGGCCCAGCAAGCAGGTGGTTGGTGTGGACTTGATCCTAACGCGACTCCACCATGAGATGTAATGCTCCACCTCAGAGGATACCAACACAGAGGCAAAATGTTCTGCTTTTTCCTTAAACGACTCCAGAGTTCTAGTGAAGCCTTAGAGAAACCTGGTTGTGTTCTCATTGAAGTTTCTTTCATGATAAATAATGGCATTTGATTTTTTTTTTTAATCTTCACCCGAGGATATTTTTCCATTGATTTTTAGAGAGAGAGAGTGGAAGGAAGGGGGAAAGACAGAGAGAGAGAAACACTTATGTGAGCGAGACACATCAATTGCTTGCCTCCTGCACATGGCCTGACCAGGGCCAGGGATAGAGCCTGCAACAAAGGTCTGTGCCCTTGACTAGAATCGAACCCGGGACCCTTCAGTCCGTAGGCTGACACTCTATCCACTAAGCCAAACTAGCTAGGGCAGCATTTGATTTTTATAGGAGGTTATCTTACCACGCTCTTCTGAGAAGGCTGCCCCCTGGAAATGATTAGCACGTGTGTCAGTGACTATGTCACATACAGCCTCAGACCGCATTGTCCTTAGGGAAGTTTGCCTGCTTTTGCCAGAGTGACTTAAGAATTTGACTTAAGAATTTTACAAATGGTTTATAAACTCCCCCATCTTTCTTAAATGTGAGTGTGTGTGTGTGTGTGTGTGTGTGTGTGTGTGTGTGTGTAGGGAAAAATAGAAACAAACAAATCCTATGGTAAGAAAGTGACTTCTGTGACATCTAATATAGAATATAAAATTTTTATCATTTGTTGTTCCTCTCTTCCAGGGCCAGGAGTCAATTCATGTTTGAAAGATATTCTGAAAACATTACAAATCTGGGACTCCTCCACAAGAATAGAGTTAACCTAAGATTTTAATTTGACATGGATTTTGGATATGACAAGAAATGTCTATATATTGTTTTTTCAGTTGATGAGGCTCTTTCTTTCATTTCTCCCTCCAAAGTTTTAGAAAAACACTTTTGCTTTGAAGCAGACACTCTGAACACTGTGAGGCCAGTAATTAGCCTGTGTTTGCAAAATAATCCCGCTCACATACACGAAACTGTCTACTTATATAGAAATTCAATTCATCTAGGCCAAAATACTGTAATAATAAATGTTGGCATCCAAATCAAAACAGAATGAGGCTCCCAACAAATGTTTATGAAAACATTTGTTTTCTTACAGTCAGTTTGATTTGGAAATGTGTGCCTCTGCCTGTGTACAAGGACCGTGTCTTTGGGGCTCTGTTACTCCCCCAACCTCCTGAAAACCAAACACACATCTTAACCCTGGCCCCACACATGACACGACTCACCAGAAACAGGCACCATAATGAGAAGTCAGGCCTTTCAGGTATGTCACTCGGAGACCACCCTATGAGAGGGGGCCCTCAGATCACAAAGCCAAGGTCCCTTATGGCAACCCTGGTAATTAGACACTAATAATGGGTTGAAGGTGTAAAATTCACCTCCATGCACCACCAACAGACTAAACAATCCAGACGAAGAGAGAAAGATTTTCCGGAGGAGGAGGAGGGAGAATTCATTATACCACTACCAGGAAGCTTGCAAAAGCAGACCAACTTTGACAAACGTAATGGAATAACAATGGCTATTTTGAAACAAATGGCGTTAGATCTGAGTGAAACCCCCAGACCTCATTAGGAATCATTAGAATGCTGGCATTTTATGAATTAACATGAGTTTGAATTCCGTTCTTCATAGTGCCAACTTCAACAGTTACCGTGGTGTCTGACATTTTTTTTTTCATTCATTACTTTGCGTTTCACAAAGAGAACATTGGCTTCACACTCAAGGAGGAAATGAACCCCCGCTGGGCACAGACGGTCCTTGTCTTACTGTGAAAGCAAACGTGTGCCTTAGGTAGAGAAGGGATGCTATCACGGTGGGACGATGCCTAGATGCGATGCTTCGGACAGACAGTTTAGAACTGAGTATTCTTCTTTTTGTTCTGAAGTACCTCTATTTTTCTCAGAAAAGACAGTGTTTTGTGGTAAAAGGACAAGAATCTCCACTTTGTTAGTGACTTTTTCAGAAAAACATACACAATTTACAACTTGGGAAAATGTTTCTAAAATAGAGCTAAATTACTGCTTTTAGTAAACTTTTCAGGTTACTAGAATTTATTCTTCTAAAAGACTTGAAACAGGAATTGAAGTGTGTAAATGGGCTTATGAAGGTAAGTTAGTGTAGAACTAATCTGAAGTTCGTCACCTAGGGTAGCAGGGCTCCCACGACTACTGGTGTCCAACAATGGTCATGTTCGTGAGGATACCTAGGTTCTGTAATAGTTGTTTCCAAATTTGCGACTAATTTCTATTTGACCGTATATAGTGTTAGCAGCTTCTGATAGTCCAATTTTATCCATGAAATTAACGACTGACTAATTATGATTCAAGATAATTTGAACGCTGTGTGTGTGTGTTGCGATTGGTGGGTGGAGAGGAGCAGGACAGGGATAAATACACTCTTTAAAGGATTAAAACATTCAAGTCTCCTTTTTGCTGAGGTAAATAACAAAACACATTGTCAATTTTCATTTGTTTAGTCACAGAAGCCTGCACGTGAGCTGTGAACTTCCAGGGAGTTTTGAAATGAGGCTCAGATGTTGAACCGCCAAAATAACTTATCCTGATTACCTACCAAAAATCACAGTGAGCAGCTGCAACGTCTGCCAGCATGTTTCTAGTTTTCTCAAAAGACAAGGGGGCAGGAGGGGGGAGTGTGGTTTCATTGTTTCTCCCAGGAGAGCTGAAGCCACTTCCTCATACATCCAGGTCCTCCTCACGTTTAACTGAGGACTCGACTCATTCCACAGACATAATGCTGCCCCCCCCCCCCCGCCCCGACAACAAGAATGACCTGAATGTGTGACAGCAATAAGGCTTTTGAGTTTCAGCATAGTGCAGTCTAGCTCTCACAGACTGGGGCCGAGGGTCCTCTCAGGACAACTGTAGCATGGGGACAAGGCACAGGCAGTCATCTTTCTCAGTTGTTCATTGTAATTTGTCTTTCACTAATTTGAATGCACTAAAATAATGTGGAGAAGAATATTTCTTGACTCAAAGGAATACAAAAAGAAATCTCACCTTTTGGGATCTATAATTTTGTAGAGTTTTCCATTGTGAGTCTGGGTCATACTTTTGCTACTTGATAGAATGTAAATTTCCCCTATGTAGAGAGAAATGCAATAAATTAATCCACAGTATATGTATTTGTACATGTGTATGTGTGTGCTCCAATGCGCGTGCACACCTCCCCCCCCCCACACACAGGAAGATCACCTGCCTAAAATCTATGACAGAGTCTCACACGTCTGCCTTCACAGTGCACCCAGATTCCGCCCACTTCTCTCTGTAGTCCACTGCTACTCGCGTGCAAACAGGTATTAATTTCTCACCTGGATTATGGCAACAGCCTCCTAAATGATCACCCTGCTTCTAGCCTTGTCCTTCTGTGTCCTCTCTCAACATACCAGCCACAGTGATTCTTGTAAACCAATTAGATCCTATGAGCTGGATCACACTCTTGTTTCGATAGCCTCCAATGGCTTCTGATCTTTCTCAGAGCAAAGCCAAGTTCTGACAGTGGCCTGTGCTGTCTCCCCTCACCCCTTATTGTTCTGCCTCATTTGCAATGCTTTGCCTCCTTGTTCACTCCTTTCCAGCTTCACTGGCCTCTTGGCTTTGACCACACAAGGCAGGTTCCTGTCCCAGGCTCCTGCCTCAGGTTCCTGTCTTTCAGTAGATCCCCAGTGGGTTCACTCCCCCTCCCTCCTTCAAGTCTGTGCTTAAACATCATCTTTCTTGACTTTACTA
Source organism: Myotis daubentonii (assembly GCF_963259705.1). Lineage (NCBI taxonomy): Eukaryota > Metazoa > Chordata > Mammalia > Chiroptera > Vespertilionidae > Myotis > Myotis daubentonii. The sequence goes on from NC_081844.1 coordinate 59,879,573, forward strand.
CTTAAAATTCCACTTGTCCCAATCCCCAGCAATCTATATCCTTCTTCACAACTAGATTTTTCTCCTAAGCACTTACTACCAATTGACATACAGTATATATTTTTAAAATTTACTTTTATTGTCCTCCTTTAGAATATAAATTTCATGACAACAGTTTAGATTTTTCTAAATCTGCTGCTGTATCTGCAACACCTAGAACAGAGCTTTGCACAGAATATATTTGTAGAATGAGTGTTGAATGGCAAGTTTTATCTTGATTTATTCTGCCCAAGACAGAAAGGTTTGATTACCCTGTTGTCACTGTTAATTGATAATTTGAGGCTAGATGGAATTGGGGTACTCGTCTTTTTAATGTTTAGCTTTTTAAACAATATAAATAAAAATTTGGAAAAACAGAAGGAGAGAGACCTGGTTGCTCAATCCCAACTCTGCCTCCCTAACTCTCAGTGCTAGGCTATGTTCATGATGGTGAAATACAACAGACAGCAGACCCTGTCAGGAGAGAACCACTCTTGTTTACTTATTACCAGTACCTCCATGTAATTCAGTGTTCAGAGTGGATCACATGAAGAGGGACTAGAATCTATACTATGATTACATGTTTATAACATTTATATTTGGTTCTCATTCGTGAAATAGTTCTTGATTTATTCTATACTTCTCTATTCCCCTCTATTTATTGTGTATTAAGAAAACCCTACTACTTTCTTACTTCTGAAATGGATGTGACATGGCTTATGCTCAAAACTTACACACAACAGAAACAGTAAAAATGAAAAACAAAGGAATGTAAGTAAAAAATGAATATTTATCTTATCAAGTTCTTTAGAGAGTTTACCTCATTTGATCCTTCTTACAAACCCATCCTGATTTTATAATAAAAAAACCCCACACATAGGCCTGGCCAGTGTGGCTCAGTGTTTGAGTCTTGACCTATGAACCAGGAGGTCAAGGTTCAATTCCTTGTCAGGGCACATGCCTAAGTTGTGGGTTTGATCCCCAGTGTGGGGCGTGCAGGAGGCAGCCAATCAATTATTCTCTGTCATCATTGATGTTTCTATCTCTCTCTCCCTCTCCTTCCTCTCTGAAATCAACAAAAATATATTTTAAAAAACTACATAGGAAAAACAGACTTTTAATACTTTTTGTATCAAAAATTCCAAAACTTATTTCCTTAAATGGCTCTTAATTAAGCCCAGTTTCACATTAAATCAATATTCAGTGAAAGTATATTTTTAATTATAAAGTATACACGACATTGTAGCTTTGGGGAAGGAAGGATTGTATATGTTTTATTTATTGGTTCTGCTCCCAACATAGTATTAAGTGTAGACAGACTCTTGGATATTTTCACCAGTGATGCTGCTGCTTATAGGATGATTGAGGGTGAATCATTTGTAGCAAGGTCTAGGGAAATCTAAATGATTCCGTCACAGCATCTAAATATTCATCTCTGACTCTGGCACAAGCAAGTTAATCCTAATTTGTATTTTCAAATAAGAGTTGGCCAATGAAATGTAAATTATAGTACAGAGAATTTAAGAGAAAAAGGGTATCTTTCTGGGTCCTATAAGTGGGGAAGGAGAATATCAAGGGAAATTAATTGTAAAATGCTTCCAATGCTGGAGCAAGAAAAGGACAGATTGGATTTCTCTTCTTTGAATCATTATATTCCTGTGGCTCTGAAATATGTGTTCTGTGTTTCAGGAGTCTTGTCTGAGTTCCTTGTTAACCTAAGTAAATGGCGTGTAACGATTTCTGACAAATCCTTCATTTGGTGCAGGAAAACCAAGTCTGTACGGTTAGAGAAAATATTCTGATTTCGATGGGAAATGGGAAACACAACTCTTTCTTAACACTGAGAAATTCATCCCTAATGTTAAAGGGGCATAGTTGCCATTTTTCTTTAAAGGGAAGTATTATGAAAGTGACATTTATCTCTAAAACTTAAAATTAGTGGCATTTCTACTCTTTGATCACATTCTAATTTTAACTTTTTTATGTAGACATTATGATAATACTAGAGGCTCAGTGAATGAAATTCATGTACTGGGCGGGGAGTCCCTCAGCCAGCCTGTGCCCTCTCGCAATCTGGAACCCCTCTGGGGATGTCTGCTTGCCAGTTTAGGCCCGCTCCCTGTAGGGATTGGGCCTAAACCAGCAGTCAGATATCCCTCTCGCAATCCGGGACCCCTCACTCCTTACTGCCTGCTTGCTCACTGCTTCTTACCCTTCTTACCACTCTGATTGCTGCTCCTTAGCGCTGCGGCAGAGGCAGGAGAGGCTCCCACCACCACCACTGCACTCACCAGCTGTGAGCCCCGCTTCTGGTTGAGTGGCGCTCCCCCTGTGGGAGTGCACTGACCACCAGGGGGCAGCTCCTGTGTTAAGCGTCTGCTCCCTGGTGGTCAGTGCACATCATAGTGACTGGTCGTTCTGGTAGTTACACCATAATGGTCACTTAGGCTTTTATTATAGATACCAACAAATAAATTGTATGTTATTCCATAGATCATCAATAAGAAGATCATTTCTATTCTGTTGCAAAGCAGATCTATAAACTCAGATTATTTTGCACAAATTTTATGTCCCAATGGACATAAAATAAAAATTTGGAAATAGAGGATAAGTGAAATTTGGATTGCAACAAATTTTTAATTTATTCCAAGAGGCATGGATAAATGGGAAGGTTTTCAGATAGAGAATCTAAACAAATGACTCTGATGCATCCAAAATATCCGTAGACATTTAAAATTTCCCTCTCTTCGGGACTCAAAAGTTCTCCTTTTGTTCCTGCCTCCCATTTTCCTGCTTTGGTGACTTTCATATTTCTGGAGTGGAAATCGGATGTAACAGCTCCCCACAGAAAGGTTACTGAAAGAACCCAAGAAATAACTGGACCATCTGAAATCTCTCCAGGCGGTCATCTTTGCTCTGGGTGACATTTCCAACACAGGAGGATGAGAGGGTGGTGTTTATTCTTCCGAGCAGAACAAAACCTCCAGGCAAAGGAATGAGAAGGGAACTTAATAGAAGAAGTTTGTACGGTACCTAATTCATCTTCTCCAAATCCCAATAGGTGACCTGAAAAGTAGCCTCGACAGGAACCACCACTGCCGAGACAGAGTGGCTTTTCCTGCCATTGCTTGGTCACGGGGCTTTGCTGTAGAGTTAAGAAATTCCTGCAACACAAACACACCAGAAACCTACAGTGAACACACTCCTTTGCTTAAAAAACACAAGCAGTTGTCTAAAATAAAACTCGATAAATAATTGTTGTGCCATAGGCCTGGCTTCTAAAGGGAAAAATATTCTAGCCCATAATGTGTGTGAATGCTGTGAAATTCCCAGGTGGGGAGAAAGTACTGAAAGGTAGTATTTTGTTCCCCCAGGGCACTAAAAGTACCTGAGTCTGAGAAAAGCCCGCCCCTTCATCCAGAGAATGATACTTCCTCTCCAGGACTAGATTCCATGCTGAGCTATCAATCAGAGAGAGGGGCAGGGGGAGATAAAGGGGTCAGTATACTTTTCTAGTTCCTGTAGTGACCAAGCAAATCAGCTCTGTCATGCGCCTGAATGCCAGCGACTTGGGAAACAAGATTCTGAATTTGGGTTTCATCACAGAATTTCTTATAATTATCCACAACGTGACCTTAACTTTAAACTAAAATGTAATTTTGGAGTATTCCTACCACTTGAGACTAATTAACTTGCCCAAAGTCCTGAAAATCTGGCAAAAGCAAAAATTCTCAGCCTTCCAAGATTATCTTTAAAATATTTATAAACTCATATAAAACCATAGTTTTCAAGTTACTCATTATCATGGCAAATTTATGGTAAGGATGAAGGGAAGAGCCTACGTAATCTCAAAAGTCCTGAGGACTTCTCTGCACTACAGAAAATTATTATTATAATTATTTTTTATAATTGATGAAGATACAACGTCAAGGTATGGTTTATTTTAAACCTGTTGCTACAATCATTTTATTATATTATTCCAAGATTTAATGTTTGTGGTGTTGGACACAAAGAAAATTATTTTAGGAACTTGATCAAGTCTGTTTAAAAAGCATCTCTTAGGTAGTTCTTCAAACCTCCATACAATAGGGGAACCAAACATAAATAATATCTGTGTGTTTGTCCCAGAGCTGACCCCCAAAGGGAGACACTCACTTGAATACTTTATGGCAGCCTGCCCCCTAATCAATGTACATGTCATTCAATATATCAAATTGTGGGATCAGGACGCCTACCCATCACGGTCTCCAAACACGTAGCTTCCATACAGCCTTTCCGACTGGCAGCCTCGGTAAACAAACCCGCCAACCAAAGGACCACTGCTAAATAGCTTGAATTCTAAAAGTGATGGCTCACTTTCTGGAAAGAAATGGACATAGCATTAGATCAGATGAAACATATTTTCATAAAGTAAAAGTGATGTCGGCCCAGCCACAATTATTCCAGTCATTTACTTTAACTCTGAAGTGTGTTCCATCATGCATGAGGTGGAGCCTTGCTATAGATACTTAGTGAAAATAGTTGCTCCCGTTGCTTAACTGGTATAAATTTAAAGGGCTTCCACGTACAGCTTAATGAAATGGGAATGCTCTGATGTGCTTGCTGTTATTATAACTGCCAAGACTTAGAAAGTTTTTAATGCAATTAGAATCTGGATATTTTGAAAATCATAGTTACTTACTTTAGAACCAAAATACTTAAAAATAATACTTAATTTTTTAATATTGGATTTTTTAAGAGAAATGCTTCAGCATATATTTAGTAAACTGAGCTAGACATTATATAAACTGTTTAAAAGTTCACACTTTAATGAAAATAAAAGTATAGTGCATAAAAGGTCTTTAAAACCACATTTGCACATTTCAAACATTGTCACTTAGTCAAGTATATCTTCATTTAAAATATTTAATAGGGTTGTGTAGTTAACAAAGCCAAACGCAGTCATTCCTTTTGAATCACGTGTATGGACATGACCTCACTTTTTTCACACATGTCATTATACACTTAAATACACATATGCTAATTGCAGTGAAAAAGATCTGAAGTCAGTTGCAAATCGATCTGAAAATTACTTATTACTCATTAAGTACATTATGTGCTTAATATAAATAAGTCACTATCAGCAGGCAGTATTTTAGGCATAAATGTGCATGGAAAGACAGCAATTTTAAAGTCCCCCCCCTCACCATGTGATTATGATATTATAAGAAGTAGAAAAGATAGATTTTAAATAACCAGTACTCTGAGATGTAGACTATTTGGAAGGTAGCTATGCTCACCACTACACCGCCAACGCCTTGGGGTAGACTATTTGAATGATTGAGGACATGAACTCTGGAGTCAGGCTGTTGAACTCTGGGGTTCAAATCCAGGCCCTGCCACTTTATGTTGCGTGGTATTTAATCTTTCTGTCTCACTTTCCTCATCTGGACAATGTGGCCTAGTGCCTATCACATAGGGTTGTTTTGTGAATGAAATGAGTAAAGTTTATAAAGTGCTTACTGCCAGGGCTGGCTTGTAGTAAGCACCGTGGCTGTGGTTACTTGTTGTTTTCAGTTTTATTGAGGTATAATTGACAAATAAAATTGTAAGATATTTATTTATTGTTGTTTTGTTAATCCTCACCTGAGGATATTTTTCCATTTATTTTCAGAGAGAGTGGGGGGTAGAGAGACAGAGAGATTGAAACATAGATGTGAGAGAGACACATCGATTGGTTGCCTTTGCACATGCCCCGACCAAGGCCGGGCATCGAGCCTGCAACTGAGTTACATGTCCTTAACTGGAATCGAACCCGGGGCCCTTTAGTTTGCAGGCCGACACTTTTTCCACTGAACCAAACTGGCTAGATCATAAATTGTAAGATATTTAAAGTGTACATCATGGTGATTTGATATATGTATACATTGGGAAAAGATTCAGTGTGTTTTTAATACATAAACATAGGGCTGCCAATATTGTAACCATTTTCAGCTGAACCCCAATTAATGTGCTTGTAGAATTTAGCTTAATCTACAAATATAGCTGGAATTCCAGCAAGCTAGTGACTCATTAGATTTTTTTTTTCCAAACCACATTATTCTTTGGTTTGGCTTTTGTAAGATGCACACACACACACACACACACACACGAATACCTGGAAAAAAAATAAAGTAAAATAACCGAATACCACATGAACTAACACAGCTGCTTCATTCCTGGTACTGAATATAAATATCTGTATTTAATGAGTAAATAGAAGAAGCAATCAATTTAATAATCTTAATCTACTGTGTTCCCTAAATCATAATATTTGATATGTTGCTTCCTCCAAAAGGAATAAATACTAAAACGTTGAAAGATGTTAAGTATCTTTGACTTCAAATTATCCAATTTTATATGTATCTCTAAATAACTCTAGTAGTCACGTTATTAAAAATAATGTCTAAACATCACATTTCCATGACATGTCTTTGCAAGGCTATTACCTTGTTTTCCCTAAGATAAACACATTTAAAAAATTACATTCTTATTTGAAACACTTATAATTTTCCTAATTGCTAAGACTAGCATGCTGGTTATTGAAAAATTCCTTACACTTAACACTTGTTTTTTGCTCTGCATATAAGATGTTAAGACAAGTTCCCCCTTATATATTACATAAATAGAAGTTATTCATCTTGATTCTCAGATGAGCAAAATATAAACGGCTAACTTTTGAAGGTCCATTACATTTTTTGGACTGACCGAGCACCATTTAATCTGTGGGAAAGGTAATTACCCCAATGGAACCCTGGGGACTTATAAGAGTTCCTGGACCTTTAAAAAGTGAGCAATTTACTCCTTCGCCACTGTTAGGCCAGTGTTTTTATGCTTTCCCAGGGCTCTTTCTGCAGAAATCCTTTTCTCTTCAATTTATATTCTAAAATAAGATAAAACCAAACTAAACCAACAAATGATGCTCTACTCACCATAATCTTTCCCCTTTATTATCTGTAGGATTCTGGCTGATGACCTGTTCTTTCCATTGGAGTCTGAACAGAGTATTGTTAAATTGATGTTGATGTCTGTGGGATGTCGATCCACGGCACATCTGTGTAACAAAAGGGGACACCCATGAGTTCCTACCTGTGTCTTCCACGCTCAGACTGGAGAGTTCTGACCCAGAGGCCTTTGTGGGCTGGCGGATCCTTTGGGCGATTTGGTTTGGATCCGCTAGAAGAGGCCGAAGGAAACATCCTGATGTGTTTATGGACTCTGCTGAAGCTTAATGATCTCTAGAGAAGAGTTTTTAATTTCTCTGGGTATCTCCCTGTCTTTGAATGTGCACACTGACTTCAAACACTTGCTAGTCTGTTATTAAGGAATATCACATGTACAACAAACTGGTAAAGTATAAGAATCAGCAACAGCCCACATTGGCGACACCCAACGTAAAATTAGCTGTAGTATTAGTTTTGTGTGTCTTCCATGGAACCCCTACATTCTAAAACTCAGGCTGCTCTAACAAAGGAAAGCGTACACTCCAATTTAGGGAACACAATAAAGCTGGTCCCACAGCCATTGAGGTCTTTTAGTGGACTTTAGTCTTCATGTTCTGGGCCAGAATTTTTCTGTGACTTACGTCACTGACTATAAACTCCATGAGGACAGGAGCCACTTCCACCTTCATCTCTGTGCTACCTAGTTCCAACCTGGGAATATAAAGAGAGCTCACTATTTTGTTCAATGGTTAAGTCATGAGGAGTTTGGGTTGTGGGAAGAATAAAGTTGAATACTATAATTCTGAAGTTCCCACGAATGTGGAAGATGGTGTTGCATTGTTTTTAGGTTTCCCAAACTTTGTCATTACCGATACTTTGGTGGGTGGTGGGGGGGGGGTGCAGAGTGCCGTCCTGAGTATTGTAGGACCTTTAGCAGCGTCTCTGGCCTCTACCTGCTAGATATCAGTAGCATGATCCCTTCCTCCCAAGTTGTGAAGACCCAAAATGTTTCTAGACATTGCCAACTCATCCTCTGAAAACCACTGTTTTCAGTAAAAATATATAGGTATACACATTAATGACTTAAAAACAAAACCCTTGGGGAAATTAATAAATTAAGAAATAAAACGATCTGGGAGTAGGTTCTGGGTCTTGGGCAACAAAACAAAAACTGCTGCCTCCAAATACCCCCGTCCATATTAGGGAAACTATAAGCCTGACCTGCCAGAGGCGGGTTAGCTGTTCTGTGGCAACAGTCTCTTAATTGTCCTCTTTAATTCAAGAGTTCACAGAATACAGTGCCTGGCAGGGATCATGACATCCACATGCTGTGACTGAAGGTGGAACTGAATCCACGCAGGGTGAGAAAATTTTCCTGTATTGCTTTTCTTTTTCAGATGAAACTATAACATAACAATAAAAAGGTTTGTCCTGTTTCTGGTAAGAAAGAGCAAATCTGGAAGAAAAGGCCAGGTCTCCCAGTGGTTTCATTGCTGGGGGCCATGAGGCTTTTACTCTGGCTGAATACTAGGTCCACTGAGAACCACTTGACCCTTCGAACCTTTAGTTTCTTATGTAAAAAAGAGGCTGCGAGTGACGCTTCTCTGTATGATACTGTAAAGGCAGAGACATGTTGTTATATACTTGTCCAGACCCATACAAGGTGAGACACCAAGTGAACCCTAATGGAAACTGCGGACTTGGAGTGATTATGATGAGTCGATGCTAGCTCCTCCACTATCACAAATGGACCACTCTGGTGGGGTTAGCAATAGTGGGGGAGGCTCTGCATGTGTGGCAGCAAGGGTATGTGGGACATCTCTCTACTTTCCAATCAATTTTGTTGTGAACTTAAAACTGCTCAAAAAAAAAAAGTTTAAAGTCTTCCAAAAAGGGGGGAGAGGGGCTTGATGACAGCTACCTCGGAGCACTCCTGAGAGGCATAAGGAGATAAGGATACTTAGCTCAGTATTCTGCACCCAGGTGCTTCATAAAAGGCAGCTTAATGGTGTAGCCAATAATAATTATTTAGCTTCCTTTCTGCTTTATTAAATGTTCCAACATAACCTTGGAGGGAGGCATGAGTGTGCCTCCAGCCCTCTGCCGCCGGGGGAGGGGGCTCCGCAGCACAGGCGTCCTGCCCTACGTCAGGTCTGTAAAGTGCCTCCCACTGTGTTTTTACACTGAGGGTCCAGGACCCCCGGGGAAGGTTGCACGAAAGCGCCGGCGGGACTGTGGTGACTCAGGCTGCTGGACTTCAAAGTGCTGCTTTGTGGTGGTATCTGCGAGCGCTGAGCTACAGGAATGGAATGTGACGGTTTCCTCCACATCCTGAACCCACCTTAAGTATTCCCTGTCGCCCAGATTTTAAGATCTGCTGAGATGCCAAAAAGGAAATGAACTGTAGACGTGGACTTTGATGGAGGGGAGATGAAGGGCATGAGGGATTATAAAACTAAAAAGTTCGAAAACTGCTCACCTTGCACACAGTGAACACTCAATAAACATTAAATAGCAATAATACCTTAGCCAATAAAGGAGTCGATGTGGCCCGATAGCCCTTAGCATGACCAGCAGATCAGGGGTAGGATAGGGTAAAGTTTTCAGCACAGAATGACTTTAGTAGACTTCATAGCTTTTTAAAAGTGTACCCCAAGCTTCTCCCTCTACATTCTTCTTAGGGTTCCTTTCTTTATGGTTCATTCTAGTAAGTGGTCAGTATTTCATTTAGCATTCCTTTAGTATTTGTAATTTTTTTCAAGGAAAAGAATGCTAATGTTTAGTCAATTCCTTACAAGTTGGTACTGTATCATCATATGTATTAAGTGAAGTGATGAAAATAAGAACTCTAATTTATTTAAAATCTACCGCGTGTGTCAGACACTGTGTCATGCTTTTAATCATTGCAGCATCCTTGCAAGGTACCACCCCCATCTAAAATGTAAGGAAAGCATCGTTTAGACCAGCGGTTCTCAACCTGTGGGTCGCGACCCCTTTGGGGGTAGAACGACCCTTTCACAGGGGACGCCTAAGACCATTGGAAAACACATATATAATTACATATTGTTTTTGTGATTAATCACTATGCTTTAATTATGTTCAATCTGTAACAATGAAAATACATCCTGCATATCAGATATTTACATTATGATTCATAACAGTGGCAAAATTACAGTTATGAAGTAGCAATGAAAATAATTTTATGGTTGGGGGTCACCATAACATGAGGAACTGTATTAAAGGGTAGCAGCATTAGGAAGGTTGAGAACCACTTGTTTAGACAGATTTAAGGAGACAAAGGTTCATTATCTCTGATTATTCAGATGGAGTTTGAATCATGACACAGGCCCACCAGTGCTTCTCTAATAATAGCCCTCCAAAACTTGAAGGAGATTTTTCTCCATGAAATTGTCCTTTTTCATGTCTAATCTGCCTCCTAAATCTTTGTGCGTTAAGAGAGGAGAATGCTAACTACTGGCTCGGACAGTGAGCCTGTGGGATTTCAGCGGCACAGCCCCGCGCCCCACTCATGCTGCTTTGGGCCTGGACCCGTCTGTCTGTCTTTCCTCAGTTCCCGAGGCCCAGCCTGGTTCATGCAGGCCAGCGGCCGCGGGTGCTCTCACCTGCCTGGATCGTGGAGGCCGTGGGCAAACACTTCGGGGGGCTGGTTGGTGCTGTTGAAGTGCGGGTTGCTCCTGGGGATGGAATAAGGCACGTTGCACATGTCTGTGTCCACGTCCAGCCGGAGGACAGAACCCGTGAAGTCACTGAGAAATAGGAGGACGACATGAGTGCTTTTGTTTTTATTACTTATTTCACCAAAACCAAATGCAGAGAGGTTGCTCTACAGATTGTGCCCCTGTTTGAGACAAAATTATTCCTGTTCCCCATTCCCTCTGGTGGGAAATAAAGCGAGGGGCCGTCTACTTTCAGACAAGTGGCCACAGACTGCACCCTCGGAGGGGACTGTTGTTTGCATCTGTCCTCTTATTTTTCTGCTGACCCGTGCATTTTGTGTTCCGCAAGAAGCTAGGTCCACGGAGTATGTTTATCCATGCTGCGGAGTGGTGGCCGCAGCGTGGACACGCAGAGATGAGGTGCTCTTTGCGTCTCAGGGCTGCATTAGTTCTCCGCCTTCTCCCTCTGCTTCGTGCATTACTAGAAGAGAGTGCTAAATACTGGCTCGGGAAAGGATGTCAACACAGCCGTAAGTGGTGTTAGGACATCGAAGTGCAGCGACTTTAAAAAAAATATCACATCAGCGTGCTCCTGAATGCCTCCTCACGTCACCAAGGCAGGCACTGAGAACCAAGTTAAATATTTAACCAGGGGATTCAACTCAAAGACTGCCTTTCACCCCCTGGGCCCGACCCTTTCTCCTGGCACTTTCACATCAAGTGGGAACCTGCTCGCTCCTTCCTTCCTTCCTTCCTTCCTTCCTTCCTTCCTTCCTTCCTTCCTTCCTTCCTTCCTTCCTTCCTTCCTTTTTTTTTTTTTACCTCAACCCATCCATTTCTTCCATATCATCCAGCGTGATCATCCCATCGCCGAGAATGACGTACAGCAAGCCGTGGGGGCCGAAGAGCAGCTGTCCCCCCAGGTGCTTCCTGTGCAGCTCTGCAACCTCGAGAAAGACCCGGGCGGTTCTCAGATCAACCTGATGGGGGTTTTTCCTACATCGGGGGCAGAAACAAGACCGTGACTGTTAGAGCTGAAAGGCGCAGCCCCTGGAAAGTCACGCGTACACACCTAGGGAAGCAAACACCTGGCCTGTAAATAAGGAAACACATACTTGAAATGGGGCTAATAAAAGCCACCAACAATTACGTTATTTTCCAACGTTCAGAAGTAGCGTTTAGATTGCAAGGTAATTGAGGAAAAGTGCCCAAGCTATCGTTTTGTTGTTGTTGTTGTTTTTTTTTTTTTTTTTTTTTTTTTCAGTTTTCCTTAAAGACATGCATGGGGCTTTAAGCAAGATGGAGATTGTGGGTTTAATTATTGCCACTGTGTGGCTATCCATTTGTAACTTCTAAACAAAAAAGGATGAAGAGATAGAGAGAAAATGAGATGGAAAAATAGGTTTGCCTCCGTGCACTTCAGCGATACCTGGACACTGTGTATTCCACAACGCGAAGAATGTGGTCATGCGGCCCCATAGCCCAGCGTTCCTGGTTGGTGGTGTAAGACACATACAGCTTTCCGTTCTTCTTGTAATTGGGGTGGAATGCAAGGCTTAGCAGTCCTCTTTCATCTCCTCCCTGCAGTCAAATGAAAAACACAAAGAATCGCAAAGTTAATTATGTTCTTTATTGTGTTTCAACTAGAACCCCCGAAAGAGTCTCTTTCTTTCTTTCTTTTGGATAATCTTTGCCCAAACTCTTTTCTTTTCTTCCTTGCCTACTGCACAAAAAGGGATTATAAAACATTTCACTCTGCGGAACTCTTTAAGGGTTAGAACAAGCCCGTCCTCTCGCGTGGTTATCTATGCACAAGACCGTCGCATTACTTTTGTCAAGTGATTTGTGCCTGTGATCTTGGGAAGCTAGGAAGACAAGGTTAAGTGCTGGGAAGAATTCTCTGCTGGGTTACCATGCTGCTTGTCATCCATGGAAGACAAATAAAAAGGTTCATAATCAGCAGTCACTTCTAATCCAAGTCTCCAAAACCTAAAACACAGTGTGGGCTGCCAACTCCCACTGTCTTGGCAATATGTTTAGAAAACAGTTAAATTGCTTGTGTAATATGTAAACCTTTGTTTTACCCTGGAGGCATCTGCATCGGTTGTCACAACGCTGGTGGTCTGTTCATCATCGCTAGGTAATAAGCAGCCTTGGTCTCTCTACGTAGAACAAGGTATTTTCACATGCATCCCCTCCATGCTCAGAGATTTTCTTTATAGAAGGATGGGGAAACGGGAGGAGAGCGGAAAGCCAGGGCTGGGGCGGGGGCGGGAGAAATACTAGAGGGGAAAGGGGACACTAGGAAATAAAAATCCCAAACAACTTTCTTTTGTTATTATATGAATGTCAAGGACTGTGTACATTAGGCATGCCAAATGCTGTAACAATTAAAACATCATCATGTTCTTAAATAGAAAGGCATTTTATCTTTTCTGCTAATTCAGCTTGAAACTCAATATGGTCTTAACATTTGTTTTATCCCACAAGTAGTCTAGGAATTTCTATAATGAAATCAAAGTATCTAAAATTATCTAGATCAGAGACTCGAGTCCCTATTCTAGTACGGCAGCAAGCACCTCCTCTGGAGTCTGATGAGTCATCCAGAGGTGAAGGCAGTGACCACAGACATGGACAGCTGCTAGTACATCACCTTCCACACACCATGTCCTTAAAAACGCGTCCTCGGGCAGAAAGCTATACATTACTCCTTAGAAGTGTTCAAGGGGGGAAAAATCTCTACCACTGCAATTACTTCACAAAGTGATAATGGAGGCACTCTGGTGCTTTTTTTGTCCCTAGAATAGCATGTGTTCCTAGCAAAGCATAAGACTGTACATAGTTTGTATTCTACATGGATTTGAGTATTTTAAGTTTTAGGCATAAAAGCTCAGTTTTAGTAAACATTGTTGATTGATTTCCTGGAATAGAGAAAAAAATGCTCTCAGATATGTGCCATCCAAAGTGGAAACACCCACACTTTAAGATGGTATAAATAAGAAAGTCAATGCAAATATCCCAGAACTACCAAATCATTGTTCAAATGTCAAAAAAGTCACCCACCTCATTTGCATATCACAATATGCTTAATATTAACTTAAATTAAAAGAACAATCTCACTGAAGGGTAAGGATCTAATGACTATGATTTTATGTATGAGCCTCGATTGCAGGGATTATCTTGTAAAGATGATTTTAATATGGAGTTGATGTTTTTCTGTTTACATCTTCGTTACACAAATATCTCTGCCCTTTCTTATGAGACTTTGAAAGCTGGGGTGTGTAACTAAGATTCGGTTATAGAAAAGTCACTGCACATTTAAACCTCCTTGACAGATGCATAAGGAGGCCTGGGGGTGGGATTTAGTGTGTGGCTACTTCCTCTTCTGTATAGATTTCCCTCTGAAGCTATGAGTGCAGAGAAAGGGCTGCATGCCCACTTCACAACTGTTTGTGTTCCACTCTAAGAAGCTTTTGTTGAAAGTAGTTCTTTTGTAGTCTCTAATCAAATCATCTGAAATACAATTGGAGTTGGATAGCAACATGGTTTAAAACTGTGCTGGTTGCTTTTCAGGAATTAGGAATGTAGAATTCCTGTACTGTGGGAAGACTGATGGGAAAAAAGATTTATACAAATCCCAAGTGTCACCTATCACAAGCAGGCAGCAAGTAATTTACAAACACATTAGGGTTGCCTCACAGGAGTATCCAAAGCTACCATGAGACCCTGGTTCCCCTCTGCTTGGCCCCCGCAATACTGCATCTACTTCTAGACAGCCCCACACCAAGCACAAGTGACTCCTCAAAATCAGGTGGTTGAATGATTTGAAAATAATGTCCCTATGCACTGTGGAACTTTGAGATTAACGCATGTTTCAGAGTAAATCATAACCACTCCACCCCTGTCACCCTTAGGGACTGTTAATAAGTAGTTAACTGCCACTCCAATTACCATTCAGCTCTCAGGAGAAATTTCACAGGGTCAACAGAAGAAAGGCAAAACCTCCCCAAAGAGTATTGGTGACTTTGGTATAAATACAAGATCAGATCTAGTCTTATAGTTTGAGGATACTCTTTCCTGGTAGACAGATCAAAGTTCTAACCAATTGGCTGAGAATATTCCTGGTCTCTGAAGAAAACAAAGTATGTAGCATTTGAAAAAGAGAAGTATTCACAAAATGATTATGCCAGAAAATATTTTTTCTTTTTAAGAGGAATTGTGGAGCATGGTCTTTCATTGTGACATTATATATTTTTAAAATATATTCGTAGTGATTTCAGAGAGGAAGGAAGAGGGAAAGAGAGATAGAAACATAAATGATGAGAGTCATTGATTGGCTGCCTCCTGCACGCCCCACACTGGGGATGGAGCCCGCAATCCAGGCATCAAACCTGGGGCTCAAACTGTGACTTCCTGGATCATAGGTCAATGCTCAACCACTGAGTCACACTGGCAGGGCTGTGATATTATTTTGAAGAAAACATTCCCTTCATACTTTCCGTAGGGATCAAGTTAATTTTCCCTGATTGCTGGCCTCTTTAAAAATTTGCCTAATTTCTTTCAAGGAATGTATATTTTAGGAAACAGGACTGGGCAGCACTGAACCGGAAGCAGCATTTTTCATTTTTGCATAGTTTTTCTTAGTGACCTTTTGGCAAGTGACTGGCTTCAAGTTCAGTAGTCTACAAAACAGCCCTATGGCATTGAGAAATAAATGAAACAGCCATTAAAGTAAACAATGCAGTGCTAAGTTCAGGATATTCCTTGTTACTGCCTTGTCCAAAACAAAAGTTTGTATTTGACGTTCGTTCAACAAGGATTTATTGAATACCTTACTATGTGTTAAGCATTGTGCTGGGTGCTAGGGCTAAGACAATCAATAAAAACCAACCCTATGTGGCTCAGTTGGTTGAACATCATACAGTGCACTAAAAGGCAGTTCAATTCCCAGTCAGGGCACATGCCAGGTTGCGGGTTCTATCCCCAGTTGGGGTGCATATGAGAAGCAACTAATCGATGTTTCTGTCTCACATCGATGTTTCTCTCTCTCTCTCTCTCTCTCTCTCTCTCTCTCTCTCTCTCTCTTTCTCTCTCTCTCCCCCCCCTCCCTTGTTCTCTCTAAAATCAATTTTTAAAAAACTCTGTTATTAATAAAACACACCAACCCCTGCCCTTAAGGAGCTTATACATGGAAGCAGATAACAAGGTACCATTCTCAGTTGTTTTATTCCCACCACACTTTCTTACGATGCTGACTTTGGGGGCAGGCGAAGCAATGCTGCACTATGAGAAATGTGCACGACCCAAAGACAAGTAGTAAAGAGAATAAAGAAAGAATCTGGGTAACTTTGACACAAAGGCTGATTAGCATATTAACACCTGAGGTTTCTGCACTCAAAACTTGGTAAGAAAAAGAAAAAAGCTTGGCTGTATGAAAGCTCAATTACATGAAGAATTAGGCAGTTTCTGCAAAAAGTAAGGCCATCTTTATTTTATGTACATGACACAGGTGAGCCGGTAGGAAGACCTCCCGTAGAGTTGTCCTCTTAATAATGAAGAAGCTTCTGAGAATTGCTGTAAAACAGAGTGGCGGTAATTTTAATTCTCTATGAAACATAGACTGTATTCTAAGGCAAGTCATCACATTCCCTTTATTGCTGGTCATTCCCGTGCCTACGGTTTGCTGGCACACCTCAGGAAAGGGACACGAGGACTTGGAGACTAACACGGGCCCCTCCTTGTGCACATCTTGGCTTCTCTTAGGCAGGAACTTTCTGCTGTTCAAAAAATGTGAAATAGGCTTGGTAGTTCAAACACAATACCAGGTTGTATTCGTTTTTCTATTGCTGCTGTAAAAAAATCACCACAAACTTAGTAGGTTGGAGTTCAATGTGGGTCTCATTTCTGGCTACAATAAATGTGGGAGCAGGGCTGTGTTCCTTTCTGAAGGCTCTAGGGGATAATCCATTTCCTTTTCCAGTGTTTAGAAGCCATCGGCATTTCCTTTTCGTGTCCCCTGTACTCCCTCTTCAAAGCCAGCAACAGTGGACTGAGTCCTTATCACATCGCACATCTCATGCCTCTGACCTCCTCTTCTCTCTCTCCCACTTTTCAGAATCTGTGATGCCATGGAGCTCACCCAGGTAATCCAGGATAATTTCCGTACGCAGTCTTTAACAATCTTAATTCCACTGCGACCTTGATTTCCCTTTGCCATGTAAAGTAACATAACATGTTCACAGGTGCAGGAGGTTAAGATGCAGGCATCTTTTGGAGAAGGGTATTATTCTGTCCACCACTTGGCTATCTTAATCTGTGTTTAAAAAAAGGATCTATTTATGGCTTACTTGAAGCATCTCGGCCATGCCCAAAAGTGAACACCCTGATGAAGAGGTGGCTGATGAAGTTCACCTAAAAGTTTACAAGGAGATACTAAGGAAAGCTGTCACTGTTAGCATTCACTTCAGAATGAAGCAAAAGCGCCTTTCAGAATGAGGGGGAGGAGGAGGAGGCAAAAGAGAAGACCATCTGGTAACATGGGCATGTGACACTTTCATATAAGAACTCTGTCAAGAGCAAGGCTCCTGTGTTGTTAATCAAGAAGGTTAAGTTCAACATTAGTTCTACTAACTGGCAGATTTTAAGCTCATGGAAATGGTATTATTTTGCTTTGTTCCTAAGTTTTGAAACACTGTAGAGTATTAATTTCTTCACAATACTGAAAAAGATGAGAAGCGTGGCTTTTCACTGGTTCCAAGTCTAATTTGGTCTCAGAAGAGGAGTCAATCCCCTGAGGATCCCCAGTTAGCTTGGGGAGATAATGCATGATTTGTTTCTGTGATAGAATGACAAATATATTTGGTCTTGATCCCCAGTTCCTGAGTGAAGGGACTGTTTTTGTTACTCATAACGAACCCCTGTCAGCTTTATTGGAGTTTATGATAATGAGGTAACTCTTGGTGGGTCCCTAGAAATCTTCAGGATGGGGCTGGTAGCCAGAGGAACCAAAAAAATGCGATTACAGGATTGGAACTTTCAGCCTCACCTCCACCCCACAACCTGCTGGGAGTGGGGGAAGCACTGGAGACTGGGCCCACTCACCAATGGCAGTGATCCAATCAATCATCCCTCCACGCCCCTCCCCCAAGCAATGGGGCATGGAGCTCTGGGCTGGTCAACACATTGAGGTGCGGGGGTGGGGGAGGGGGGTGCACCCAAATAGGACATGGAGGCTCTTCTCCCCCCACCCCCTATGCATTGTTTTCATCTGGCTGTTCCTGAGTCCTAGTCTTTAAAATAAATCAGTAATAGTAAGTAAAACAATTTCTATTATTCTAGTGAATTACTGAGCCCAATATGGGAAACACTGAATTTGTAGTCAGCCGGTCAGAAATGTGGGTAGCTGGGGCACCCATTTGTGGTTGGTGCTTGAAGTACGAGTTATTCTCCTATCTTTAAAATTTCCTCTATTTTTCCAGATTTGGCTTTTCTTTCAGACAAGTCTTTCACTTATTCGAGTTATTCTCTGGTTTCCTGATAACCAAATGCTAAGGATCAGCTCATCTCTTCAAGGCCTCTTTCTGATTAATTGTCTTTACTCATCACTCCATGTGCTCTGAGAAAGTATATATGATTCTCAAATGCTGGCAGGACTCAAGCTCACCTGCACCCCCCTGTCCCCCCCGACAAAGACCACAGCCTTCTTCAAGAGGAGAGCTGCTAGACGATACCCAGCAAGTCAGTGTTTTTAGGAAGCACTCACAGGGTATTAATTTCTGGTAGGTAGCAATCGGTCCATGTCACGTGTGTTTAGGATCCCACATATTATCTTCTACAGGTAGCAAATGCAAACACAGGTTAGCCAAGTGCAAGTGGGAGAATGAAATATATTCTAGATGGAGACCAACTACCTGAAAGCCGCACTAGCTTTCTTCACTGACTCCTGCCCACTCTTCTCAAACATGAACAAAATAAATCTGTCACCCTGGGTTTAAGTTACAACCTACACAGAGGGAAGACTCGAGAAGTGGTTATTTCCTAGAATGTCCAACTTCCCAGCTGTTGCTTATTCCCTACACTAATGCTCTTTTGACATCTCAAGCCTATGGGGGAAGATATATATGCACACTCAGTTATATACTTTAAGTGATTATGGTCACAATAGTTGATGTACGTGTGTACATAATTTATTTTACATAAGCTTTATCTTTGTCAAATGGAATTGAATTTCATAACTGTATTTTTCCCTAGGCTCTTTACCTGTTTGAACTATGATATTTGATACAGTATGGTATATTGCTTAATGGATTGCCATGTATCTTTCACCTTGTCTAGGTGGTGGTTAGCTGTGTTAGAGCCTTTACTATCTGCTGCCCAAGGAATCCGATATGATATCAGGGAATGGCTTGAACACTAGGGACTATTGTCTCAATATGTGTGAAATATTAATAATATCAGTGGTTTTCCAAAATTCAGTTCTCCAAAACATCTTTTCCAAAAGATAAAATGCTTCAATAAAGTTAAACTGTGAAACATCTATTTGCAATAATAACATAACAAAATAATAAAATGACAAAAAGTCTAAACTTTTCTCAGAAACAAAATCCTAGCACTAAACACTTTTCTGAAGAAGGAAAAATTATAGAAAAATTGGCAACACACAGAGAAAGCAAAGCTCTTATGCTTGTGTGTCTGTTTAGGTTACATGAAAATAAAGAAAAGGTTTAGCAAAAACTACAAGAATATTTATGGGAATTAAAAATGAGTACAAATGACAATTTGAAAAGCTCTGTAACTACACTAACCTCATCTATTACAGCCTACAGGTTGACTACTTCTTAGGCCTCAGATTTTTAAAAGTGTACATTTCTAGAATGAATTGTAAAAGGGTAAAATATTGGGCAGTTATATTGTTAGACATGGCAAAATTTCAGGTGTGTAAATTAACAACTAAATCAATTCTCCTCTAGACTGTAAGCTTCCTGAAGGCAGGGACTTCATGTTGGTATTCCTGGTGCCTTACAAAGGATCTCATCAATAGTAGAAGCCATATCATAAAAGGTAACATGTATTGAGCACTTACTAGGTGCCAGAGAGGATAATAAGTAATTGGCAAGCCTTATCTTCTTAAACTTTGTAACAACTCTAGAGTTTAATGCTATTTTATATTATCCTTATTTTGGGGGTAAAGTATTTGAGTAACTTTCTCAAAATGCACAATCAGAAGTGCCAGAGATTGTGATCGGAGAACAAATACTATAAATCATTGTTACATCACCCCACCAAGTGTATTCTAAATGAAGAAATGAGCTAACAAAGAATGGATTGTATTCCCCCATCAGTGCCCATTGTTCACGGGCTGGGGCAGGACTGATATAGTCTCATTTGGGTTTCCAAAGCTCCACAGGGGAACACAGTGAAGCTTACACCTCAGTATTTTAACTTGTGTCAGATATCATGAAGCTTATATCTGTTATTTTAACACAAAGGTTAATTTAGGGTGTAGGGCAATGTGCTGATAAACTGACAATCTGGAAAAGAATTGACTTGTGTGCTCTTCCATGACATAGATACTGTCCCCACAGCCGATCTCAGATGGACGGCTTGATGTCACTGACTGGTGTGTGCAGAGCCAAGCACAGTTAGCTCTCGCAAGCCTGTGACCGCCAGTGTGGAATTTCTATTCTCCTTCAAACCTCTTTGATTCTTTCCCTCCATGATTATTCTGCTCTTTTCTTTTAACATGTTTGTCACACCTGTTGCTTTTAACGTGAGGCACCCAAATCTTATTGTGTATTAACCCAGGGTTTAAAGAATTAAATAGGTCATTCATTAAACAGGAAGAAAAAGGTATCTCTTACTGGATTTTTAGGTGAAACATACATAAGAACTAGCATATCACCAAAAAATAAAGCAGAACACTCAGCAGCCCTGACAAAGAGTTCACCTGGTTGTTCGATGGGGGAGAGAGGCAAGTGAAAAGTCCTCAGTAAGAATCTTTCTTCCCTCCCAGAAGTGCACACAGAGAATTACAGGAGGCAATGAAGTCAAAGTCACTGCGTGAATTCCAATGTGGTATTTGAATTGAAGACACAGTTATTACAACAGAGAGGCAAGAGCCATCCTCAAATTCAATTGATCCATCTAATAAGATTTTGGACGGGAATGTGATTTGGAGGGAGAGAACATGTAGCCCTACATTTTAATCCAAAGAGGAATGCATTTAAATTATGTAGAAGTATTATTATCTTGCTGCCCACCACCCAAAGAACTTCTGGACTTCAGAAAATTGCAGGCATGGAAAAGCACATTTATACTTATTTTTAGCATCAGCCTCACCACATAGTTTTGATAAAGATCTGCCCCTATCTCTTTGGGAAATTTAGAGGGTATATGTTACCAGTGGCTTATTAATGAATGATTTGCAAGACTTGAGGTAATCCGAATTTTTATTTCAGAGTTGAAACATACATACCTGGCCATTGAAGGAATATTACTTTTTTTTCAGTTAAAAAATATGGAGATTATATACTGTAAAGTTAAACATAATAATGTCTTTATAAACAAAGAAAGGGGGTAATGGAAACAAAATCAACCCCAACATTTGTGTGTTCTCTAATAATACTGATGGCAAATCGCAATATATTTTCTGCCCACCAAAAACAAACTCTATACAAAAATGCACTTCCAAGATTTATATATGCATTCTTAATATTGGCAAAGTTGTGAAAATTATCTCAGAGAAATATTTTCACATATTTATATAAGATAGTGAATTCGGATTCAGTTTTGGATATCCAATTAAAAACTAATAAAGAATAAGAGATTGCTCAAAGAGTATGTTAAAATATGTACATCCATTAAAAAATATACATATCCCCCAAGTTAGATAATGCCACAGAATAAAGAAAATATTTGCTTATGTTTGGGGAATTTCAATTTTTCTTTTTCTCACTCTCTTAAGGATTTCCTTCTTAGGATCATTCTTAAAGTATGACTATTTCTAAAAATTATTATATTGACAAATATGGGGCATATCTTTTTGAAAAGCAAATAATTCCTTTGGAACAAGGAAGACAATTTAGAAAATGCATTAAATTAAATTCTTCAAACCCCCAAATTTATTTTACTTGATGGGTAAGAAGAAGAAGGTGTCCTTCGATTGTCTTACAGCTTGGAAATACCTCTCTTAGGATGATTGAGTCTATAATAAAGAAAAATAATTATCCCAATTTATGAATAAAAGTCTTTTGAACCCAAGGACTATTAAGTTGTATAAGAATAAAAGCAAATTTCTAATGTAATTATTTGTAATATTTAATTTTTATATTAAAATTAATAAAATAAAATGAACTCATATGATTTCATTTACCATCTTGATAGCTAAAATCTCTGCAGTACAAAGTCTGACCATTTTGTTTTAAATCTTAAACCCCCAGACATAAAGCATTTCCTTGATAGTTTCACCTGCCTTATACCTTTGTAGTTTGAAAAACATTTTTTTCTCCTATCAGAAAATGGGATATTCAGGGTCCTTTCTATGAAAGAAAGATTACAATATTAAAGATAAACGCTTAACTATAGCAAAAGGAAGAAAATTGTTATTAATGAATTTGACCTCTTGATTTTATAAAGTTTGTTTTTTATGATGTGTGGCTAATATGGTGGTCATGCAGCTAAAAGCATTATCTTCACATCATTATACAGAAATACAACACTGGTAGACTTGAGTTTCCTAGTTGTGTTTCACTGCTCTTTGTTATTGCATATTTCCTATTGTTACTCTAAAGAAGAACTCAAATTGACTTATATGAGAACAAACATTAATCAATTAAGTAAGATTATTGCTTTGAAAAAGAAACCTTGAAGAAAAGAAAAAAAACTTCAACAGTTTAGACCACCAAGAAGCACTAATAAATTTAAGATAATATGAGGTTTCCTCTATGTGACTTCTCTTGAGAAGTTATGCAATAGATTGCTGGAACTTCAAGGTCAAATAAAAATTATGGTACTTTTAAAATTATTTTCTGAGTAGAGTTTGTATTTATGTGATTTATATGTCAATTAAACTTGTAATTTACCAAAATAGCAAAATCAAGTTCTTTGACTCTCTGGTATTTTCATTAGTCACAGTTTTACAAAATGATCAAATGCAGAGTTCTAGCAACATGAAAGGACTAACATAATGATTAACCTAAACATCCATTTTTATATTAAAATTATCTTACATTAAATACCAAAATATCATTAGTTACAAGTCAACACTGAGAAATTAAACATTTGCTATGCCACAGATATCCAGTTAAGCAACTCTTTTTAATGTTTGATATATTACATATTTATGCTAATTCTGAATGAAATAAATTAACATATACTTCTGAAAATGCATCTTTACATTAAATTATGTAAAATTTAAAATAGAAAGTGCTGTGGTTCCATGTTTTCTGTAATCAGGAAAGTATGATATTATTCTGCTAAGATGAACTAAGTGTGGAAATTGCGTAGTACAGGTACCTGAAAAATCTGGAGTCCAATTAAAGATAGGAAAGTAATTATAAAGTCAGAGAAGGATTTATGGAGAAAGTTTAAAGGAGGGGGGGCACTTGGATTTTTTATGTTTAAAAAACAAATCTGAGTACCTTTAACTGCCTTAACCTCTTGAAGATTTATTTTAAGGAGGACAGTGTCTGGCTGTTCACCCTTTCCATGGAAGTTTCACCAGTAGGTATTTTCAAAACAAAGGAAGTATGTTCCTTATACTTCTGACCATAATGGAAAATATACATTAAGTAGCTAGACATAATATAATTTTGGACCAAAAGGAAGAATTTGAGGGAATTTCTGATATTCAAATTGCATGAGATTGTGTTCTTAGTTAACTGAGGGAAGAGCCAAACAGTGACAGACAGATCAGTTTTCTAATATACTCATAATTGAACATATATAGCAATTTGGACAAAACTGATGGCACATGCATGCTTTCCATCTTAATTCACAGGATCGCCATGCAGAGACAAGTTCCTGGTTCTAAATCCCAGGGCAATTGAAGTGTTGCACTCTCCTGACTGCCGGCACCCACATTCTGCGACATCTACAGTGTCATGACCATTTGTCCTCGCTTGCTGCACAGCTCCTGCTCTTAGATCCCAGCTCTCCACTCAGTCATCAGGGGCAATTACGGTAAGCCAATTGCTTCCGTGACATTGTGCATCAAATTCCTATTCATTCGTGTTTACAGTATGGACTCGGAGACTTAGAATGCCTGGGATTGCAACTTAGCTCCTCTACTTGTTAGCTCTCTGCGTCTCAGTTTTATCATCTTTAAAATGGGGGACATTTCTTATCTCATAGATTAATGGGCCAGACACACTGTTGGTGCTCAATAGAAGGTAGCCATTCCAGTATTACTATATGCCATGGCTGGGCTATTGTATTCTAGGTGGAGAAAGAGTACAAAAGTCCATACACGCTCCCATTCTTGCTCTCTGACTCTGAAGAGTTCTATCTGAGGGCACATGTCAACAGAGTGGAACAAATGTGGGCTCTGTGATAGCAGAGCTGGGTTTGCCCCTTGCTTTTTGACTTACAGAGTCTTTGACTTTACGGAGGTAATTTAGCACCTTTGAGCTTCAGGGCAAATGAAGTGGTGAGAAAGGTTCCACTCTCCTGACTTTTTCTATTGTAAATGAATTAGAACTTCTACATCATAAAGTTTCTTTTTAAATGAAAAATACACAAATTGAAAATCTTAAATCACTAGCACTCAGCTGGCAGTATTAGCTGTTTACTTCTCAGCCCTTTTATTCCTCATGGTGCAGGGCGGGGGATGGGCATGTAGTTCATGGACATGACAGTGGACAGGAGTGCTATCCTTAAATGTCATAATCATTTTTTCATTTATTTTTCTGTCTATAACCCCAAACCAAAATGCCACCCTTGAAATGTATAAAGTTGGCTCTAAAAGAAATGATAATTCAATTTTTCCTCCTAAGCATTTACAATTTTTCATTGTGATAGGAAAAACTGTGTGTGTTTTTTGCATTTTGATGGCATCAAGTGGAACACCATAGTTGGATACAGTGTTTGATTTTTTTTCCTCATCTGATGGCACATGTGGCAAAGTGACTTTAGGAGTGACACTCTCAGTGGGCCATTGATGATGACACTTAGTCTCCTTGGGTGTGACATTTGTAGTAAAGCTGCTTGTTTTACTGTACATTTTTAATATTTGAAATAAAAAACAATTTAAAAAGGCCTTTTTATATATAAAATCTAAATTCACAGACTTATTTAATTGTGTAAATAAACAAAGATACTTGTATTTATGAATATAAAAAATTTAAACACAAATACATTAGCAGAAGCTACATAAATATTTCAAGAATCATCATATAGTCAACAAAGTTAATTTCTAGAAGTAGTAATTCATCAGCCCAATTATGAACACAAATTTATCAGCAGTATAAAAAAAACTGCCTCATTCTACTCTTTCTTAAATATTTTTAGATGCAAAAATATATTATCTTTTATGTTACACCTATACTACTATGCCTGGTTAGCGGGAATCAGGAAATGTAAAATTACCCATCAATATTAATATGCATGATGTAAAACTTTTAAAGTATTTTTTTCTTACACTTATAACCAAAATGTAAGGCGATATTGATGTGACTGTTAAAAACCCAGGTTTCTGGGAACCCATATTTTACTGTTGTAAAAATGATTTTACAAGTTATCTTTTTAAATTGGAAAATTGGCAATCTTTCTATCATGTGATAAACAGTAGACCATCACGGATACAGAGATATTATTTTGCATACTACCATACATCATTCCAGAACAATCTAGAGCAGGAAAGGGCCTGAGATATGACAGCCCTGATTGCTGCCGGGTGACTTTGGCATCCGTGGCTGTTGAGCTGGTTACAGCACAAATTCTGCTAAGTTTTCTTTGACTCAATGAATTTCCGGATAGAAATCTAAATGGACAAGATAAAGGACAGCTCGTTTTTCTTCTTTGGCTGCAAGTCTTTAGTTTCTACTGGCTGCATCCAATGATAAGAGCCTTACCCCACTACCTTCACACAGGTTTGTAAAAGACAAACCCTATTGTTGTACCTTGCCTCCTGAAAGCAATAACAAGAGAAAACTTTCTGACTCTCATTACCTAAAACATCCGACCAAGTGATTAACAGGGAACACAAAACCCTTTCACAAGATGGCCCCAGCCTCTCTTTCCAACCTCAATGCTGCCATTCCAGCTCGTGTTCTTGTTCCCGCCAGTCAGCTTGCTCCCTGGGCTTTCACATCCTGATGCCTTTACATGCGGTTATTCCCTCTGTTTGGATCCCCACCTGGCTGCTCTGCAAGAACTCTTCTGCAGCCTTCTCTGACCCGAGTTCAGCACATCCCTCTCTTTTCTTCCTAACACCTTCGGCCAGGACACCAGACTAGTCTTCCTACCCCATAAAGAAGAAATCTTGAACGGAAGTCATGTCTTATTAGTCTTTGATTATATCCCAGCACTTACCACAATGGCTGCACCTAGGCAAATATCTATTGAGTGTATGAATAAAAGACTATAAGACGTATAGCTCCATCTCATGTGATATATATATCTTTATTCCACAGTCTTCTAAGTCTCAATTTTATCAATGAAGGCATTTGAAAGAATTAATTTAGAAAAGGTGCTAGCATAAAGCTTCAGAAGTAATAGGATGTTAATGACTTTCATTTGGTATTAGTAGAACAAAGAAGCATATTGCTAAAATACACAATTTAAAAAAGGCCTTCCTCTGATAGCAACAAGTAATGGTCTATAAAATGATAATCTAAAATTATTTTTTGAATTATAGACTAATTCAGGCAGGAGTTCAGAAAAAAGGTAATTATTTCCTATTATGAGTTTTAAGAAAATTCATGCTTACCTACCATGCTGTTTTTCATGATAGAGGTGTAAATGAAAACTAAAGGTAATATAGTAATCTTAGAATTACTTCCTAGGATTAATGTCACTAGAAAACATCAGGTAAGGTATTAAGGGATAGCTAGACAATTTTTTTCTTCATAACTATTTGTCTAGAGCTTCAGAGCAAAAACACTAATAAAAGTCAGTCATCATTATGATGTCATTCTCATAATTTCCTTAGAAATAAACTAGCAAGTACAAAAAATATTTATAATGTATGACATCATCAATGTGCCTTTCCATTGCTTAACCTTTGGGTTATAGTTAGTGAGGCTTCCTGTTTATTATAAGGAACACTTTCTGGGTAAAGTAAAATACATTCATAAAAGCCCTCTGAAGTAAAATTATCTTTGTAAATCACAAGTGTACTGATGTAGCTTGAACACTATGGACTGAGACAACTGTGTGACCTAATCCAGAAACCTATGAAAAGCTGGTCTCATTTTTATAACCTAAATTCTTTGGAAGGTATTTATCTGTTACTGAAATGGTTTCAGTATCCAAATGATATTTGCCTACCGGTATGGCACGGGCCCTGAATGACACTAGCAACATACCAAACTTGTTGGAGAAATTAGTGCTCCGATGACATTTATAGTTATAGTTGTTGGTGCTCCCACTTTAAATCTATAAAACATTCACTGCAATTATCCACATTCAATTTATAAGTAATTACAACTTACATAGAATAGGAGACAGGAGAATTAAGTTTTGTGTAATGAGACTGCATTCTCAACCCTTCCATTCTTGCATATAGCCTCTTAGATGATGCACTTCCTCATTTATCCTGTTCTGCAACTGTTTCATCTGGCAGAGTTAGTGAACGGCTACCAGTTTACAGTTTCTCCGACATTTTACATGCTCCCCGTGGCATGTGTTTTTTGGAGTATGACATGGACTTGGGAAAACAAAAGAACGAAGTTTCTTCACATACATTAGAAGAGCGTAATCCTTCTCCATAAGTTCTAATATTTAGACCCCCAATTTATTTTGGTAGAAAAATTCAACTTCCCACCCATCCAAGGGATTATCTCACCACAGGTGAGCCTTTCTACCAAAACTTTTATGAATAATGTATTTTCACCGGTTGACTGCCTAAGACTTAAAAAAAGAAATCTCCAATTAATTCTATAGCAGGACACTCCATCAACCAGCATCAAACTGGGGCTCCTAGCAAGCCACACTTAACTTCCTTGACAATTCATAGTGCTCGAGGCTAAATCAAGCTGTAGCTTCTTTTCTGCTTCAACAAGCTGTTTCACAGTTGACCCACACTTGGAACAGAGGCTGACAGGAGCAGGAACAGGATCCGAGTCTAACTTTGTGTGGCTTTACTGGGCAATGCTGGTAGAAGACAGCAGAAGTGGGAATCAGTGCTGATTCTGGAACAAACTGTCTTCAAATGTTCACAGGTTGGATTTTGGATGGTTGTTGGATGGATTTGCATTACCAGAGTCAGACAGACATGAGGTTGAATCCTAATTTCTAGATGTAGATTATTAGGGCGAGTACTTAAATATTCTCATCTATAAAATAAGAATAATAATACCCAGATTATAGGACTATTGCAAGGATTAAATAGGGAGTGTCTTGTGAAGTCCCTGAAACTGGTAGAACTTCTAAAAGGTATATGGCCTTCCTTATCAAGGAAAACATGCATGCAAATAGAGTGTAAGATTTAGCTTTAGCTTTGATAATGCTAAAGTGGCCTATGGGCCAACAGCAAAAACATTCCATAAGTTATCAGGCACCTGGAACACCTAAAGTAAGCACTAGACCCAGTAACTTGTATGGCTTTGTAGGGAGGATGACAGGATTGATGGTGGGAGGAAGGAAGATACTGAAGCACCAACTTACTATAATCTAGGGCAGCTACACATAGAACCAAAGAACTGAAAGGAGCTGAATTCTCCTTTCTTGTGTAAAGCTCAGTGATTTTTGAGCTTATCTAATAAACTTGTAGTTCTTACTTGTAGGAGGCTGAAATATCCTCCATGGAGTTGGGAGAAATCAAGCAGGACTGCAGCATTAAGTCTTATACTAGTATACAATGAATGCATCGTCTAAACTGAAGGTATATAGAAGACTGGCTGTGTGAGATTTGGATCTGCCAGATACTACATTTAGTCCCTTGATCTGTTTGACCAGCACCATTGTGGGGTCATACTTCATACCGAGAGACAATCCTTCTCCCCTACCTCAAAGCACTCTACTTATATGAAAGCAATGTTTATGGCACTGTAGCCTTCCTGATACCTGAAGAGAATATTACTAGGATATCGAAGGAGTTACTGCATGGATGGCTGATGCCTAGACAAACACACATAAGTAGGATTACCTGGTTATTCAGCAATAATCAATGAATGGTATGAGGACTAGCTGAATAGGACCCTTAGGTAAAGTGACAAAGCTGGGTATATTACCAAAGAATAAATCACCCTTGTCTTTGATTATAAAATAAACCTTGATCGTTCATTTTAAGCCAATCTGTCAGGGAGCCTAAGAGATAAGAGCAATGCCTTGAACAGCAATGGAAGGAAACCCAGTCGAAGCATCTTTCTTTTTGGTGTTTATGCTTTCATATGTATTATGAGAAACTCTGCCCCTGTGACTGTGGAGGCCAGTCTAAAGCCTTACGGGGGTGGGGTGGGGGGTGGGGGAGAGGGGTAAAGGGCTCTGACAGCTTAGCTGCACAGGTGGCTTTGCTGAGAACGCTGTAGCCTTATGGTGAGCCAGAGTTCTCTCTACAATTTCATTCCTTTGTCCCCTTCTTTCCACTTAGTCATTTATGCCTTTAATAACTTTTTAATAGTTTATACCAAGTCTATAATTTAATAGTCCAAGTTGTTATTAGAAACTTTACTTTTAAGTACAATTTAACTTGGATAAGCCGAGAGATAATTTCTTTCCAATAATTCCTTTTAGGAACATTTCCTATCTTTCCTTTGTTTTCAGTATTTCAAGTGCATCTTGAACCCCCATTTATCCCCCATCCTAAATCTTTAATCCCTAGACAATCTACTCTTTTGAAAGATATTGACTTAACATACTCAGGATCACAGAAAACAAAATATTGTATTTTAAACAGCCTTTTTTCTTGAGCAACTTTGACTGATTTTTTTTTCTAACTTTGCAACATTTCCCCAAAGACTGCTTCTCACTAATTTCCTGGCTCTTAAAAAATTCCTTTTCCTTAAGTTTGGTGTCATAATAATACTTCTTAGGGCCTCCAGGGAGGATGCTGAACTTAATTATATTATGGCCACTGTAATTTGGTGGGTCAGCCACACTTACTTCCTCAACCAATTTATATGCTACTCAAGGCGAAACCAAGAGTAACCTCTCTTTATGCTTAAGCAACAAGCTGTTCCAAGAAAGCCGTTGTTTATAGTATTGAGAAACTGTTCCTCCAAGCCACATCCCAGTGTAATGTGCAGTTGGCAAAAAGAAGGTTGTATGTTGTTCAACAGGGAAATCTGTCTCATTCGACCACCCAAGAGGGCAGCAAAAATAAGTCACCTAGTAAAGGTGGTCTTTTATACAAAGGTCAAACAGAACTTTACTGGAAACTTTGGGTGGACTGGAAAGTCCTGGCTTAATATAGTGAACTGCATAATTTAACATGTGTTCAAGTTTGACTGTATAAGTAAAGCTTATTGAAAGATCAATGTATGCTCAATTATGCTTTTTTTATTTAAAAAGCAGTGGTTAAAAGGAAGAAAAATGAAACAGGATGGCTTGTACAAGGTATTGCTTCCTAATCCCGACACAACCCTACATCAGCCCTCTTCTTACTCCTGCTCCCCCTCCCCTCTGCTTTTCATGGCACTTGCCTGTCATACAGCCACCTGCTTTTCCTGATGATTGAAAGGAGGAGAAGGTATGGAAGTAGGAAGCAAAAGGAGGAGGCTTGGTCATCATGATGCTCATAGCAGACACAAAGTGCTAAGTGCAAGTTAACTGACATCCCCTCAATTTTTAACATAGTTTTGCTTTTAGTCATTTGGTTGCCATCATCAAGGTCATTTTTGTGTCTATTTTATGATAAATAGTTAATGATCAGATGTGGTATAGTTAAGGATATTTTATAATTTCAAAGATTTATGAAACATAGGCTGACCACATATCCCAGTTTGCCTGGACACAGTTCTGGTCTACATTCTAGTAAGATGGTTAAGAGACTCTTTACTCTCACAAGTATCCCAGTTTGGGTGGTAAATTCAATGGTCACCCTTACTTTAATACATGTTTCAACTACTGAGGGGCAAAGAAGGAAAATTCTAAAAGTACACTTTTAGATGAAAATAACACCTTTGTATAGTAAATGGTGCCAAAGGCCGGCATGTGGGTTAATGACATTAGTATTGTCCCTGTCCTCAAGGGACGTATGGCAGATGATGGCAGTTAAGGTTAGCGCCACAGTAAAGGTTCTAACTCATAAAGAGCATCCGTGAGCTATTTCATATATTGCAGAAGGATGCAGTTACACAGGCAGGGGTGCACTTAGTGGTAGAGATCAGCAGTGTATTCAGGGGGTCAAGACAACAGGATTGAGATGTGAGATATGTATGCATCAAAAGCCCAGGCATGCCAATGACTGATGGAAATCTCACACAAGTAATTTACAGGAGAAAGTTGCAGAATGCTATCAAAAGCACCTATACCACTTTCTTTTATTAACTACCCTCATAAATGGGATGCTCAAAAGTAGTTCTTTGTGCCCTGGCTGGTATGATCAGTGGTTAAAGCATCAGCCTATTTAATGAAGGGTCTCAGGTTCGATTCCCAGTCAAAGGCATGTAGCTGGGTTGCAGATTCAATCATTGGCCCTGGTCTGGATGCATGTGGGAGGCAACCAATCTCTCTCTCTCTCTCCCTCTCTTTCTCTCTCTCTCTCTCTCTCTCTCTCTCTCTCTCTCTCTCTCTCTTTCTACCTTCCACTATCTCTAAAAATCAATGGGAAAAATATCCTTGGGTGAGGAGTAACAACAACAACAAAAATAGTTCTTTGTAATGATGTTCTAAAAAATTTGAAGCCCTAGGAGATATAAACCATAAAAATAATAGGATTTTTTTTTCAGGGTATCTTCATCTCTTTATTAGAGTAGTGGTTTTCAAATTTTTTTTTATTGTGATGTTTTATTTATTTATTTATTTATTTATTTATTTATTTATTTATTATTGCTTAAAGTATTACAAAGAGTATTACATATGTCTCCTTTTTTTTCCCGTGCCCTTGACAATCCCCTGGCCTCCCCAACCCCCCAGTCCATTGGTTATGCTTATATGCATGCATACAAGTCCTTTGGTTGATCTCTTACCCACCCCCCTCCTGCCCTCCCACCCTCCCCGGCCTTCCTGCTGTAGTTTGACAGTCTGTTCGAGGCAGCTCTGCCTCTGTATCTATTTTTGTTCATAAGTTTTAGAACTAAAATGTTCATTTAGAGAACTATGTTAACTTTTCAAGATATCCCTAATGTGTTCAAATATTGCTGTATAAATAATAGTCTAGTGTCTTCAAAGATTTAAAGCAACATAACTTCTTAGAGAGGAGTATATTGGGAGTACCTGATTGGCCATATAAATCTGAGGTCAGCCAACTTTGTCTTAAGGTTGTGAATATTTAAGGCTTTGCAGGCCATATAGTCCCTGAGTGGCAACTCCTCAACTCCACTGTTGTAGCTCAAAAAGAGCCATAGATAATATGTAAACAAATGGCATGGCTGTATTTCAATAAAACTTTATTTATAAAAATAGGCAACAGGCCAGATTCTGTCTGTAGTTTGCCAATCCTTAATCTAAGTCATTACTACATAGTATGTCTTAAGTATACTTTACTCTGGCCCACAAGCTATATAATATCCATATATGTGGTATAATTTATTGCAAGGTTTAAATTATTTCACTATAATCTTAAATTTAATTTCCCCAAATCCACCATTGTAACCACAATGATCTTTTGTTAATTCTTTAACATTACTAGAACAAAAAGAAAATTATTAGCTACATTTTTTTTTAACCATGGGTCAACTTTTATATTCAGAAACTCTTCATAAATATATTGCATTTATTCTTTATTTCTTCTATAGAAATGAA
The DNA here is from genome assembly GCF_963259705.1 of Myotis daubentonii. Lineage (NCBI taxonomy): Eukaryota > Metazoa > Chordata > Mammalia > Chiroptera > Vespertilionidae > Myotis > Myotis daubentonii. The sequence continues at coordinate 59,912,292 of NC_081844.1, forward strand.
GACTAAAGTAAATAGCATTGGCTCTGATCATTTATCCCAAATGAGGATCAAGACTGAGAAAATATTTTATCTCTGTTCAATCTGATTGAAGAGTCCTTATCTTAAAAAGAGAATGAGAAACATCCATCAGATTGCATATTAACAGTCTAAGCAAATTAATGAAGTTTAAGAATTCTTAACCAAAAACATAAAATCCCATGGTCCCTCAATGAAGCTTGATTCTGGAAGTTACTATTTTCATGTGGGCCAGATTACAAAACCAGAGATTTGTTTTCAGTGCCCAAACTCTCTCAGGTTTTGCCTTTCTTTCTCTGCTGAAAGCTATTTTTACTTTTCTAAACCCAAACATCCTCCAGCTTTCTCCCCATCAAAATCCGCACTAGAGAAAAGAGCTGAAATTTGTTCTCACTACACTAAAAAGTCCGATAAAGATATGGTCTGCTTTCTCAGAGACATTTGCATTTTAACACAGACTAAGCTATAAAAATCAGACCGATGATCTTTAATAAAAAGAATATTTCATACCTCCTTATTTCTGTAAATAATTTTAACTTTTTCTTTATGTCTAAGTATCCTCCTTTAAAAAAGCGATCTTGTCTGTATTTTGCTTCACACATATTTTATCCTGCAAACAACATTAGTTTCTATTTCATATCGCTCTCCCTTAAGAAATCTCATCTAATTGAAATATCATTGAGCAGTGGAGACAACTCTCTTCTTTTTGATACTTGGGGGCATCTTGAAAGAGATAAGTTTCACCCGGGGTGAATAGCTTGGCAAGAAGCAGTGCCACGTAGACCTTCCCTTTATGTTCATGGTCTCCTTTGATTAAGAGCATCTGAACAACCGACAGGTACAGTCCCCCTGCCGCGAATCCATTAGTCGCGCTGTCTAGCCCTCGGGTAGGTTATGGCATGAAGTTTTTTCTCCATGCAAATCTGCTGCTGCTCACCCTGCTATCAGTTTCTGCTTCTCAGAAAAGCAGCCTTGAGAGTCCCCTCTATCTCCTCCCATGATTCTAAGCCACTGTTCACTGCCGCTCAGAAACATGAACATGCTGGGAAAACCTATAGCAGAACATCAGGCGTGTTAAATAAGGAAGATGAATTTTACATAGCATTCCATGTCAGCATGGCTCTCTCTGTGTGGCTGGCCCACCTCAAATGACCTCACCTCTGCCGGCTTTAGTTTCCTTGACTGTAGAATGACTCCAGAGGTCCCTTCGACTTCTAAAAGTTGTATGATTTTCTGACTAAAGCACTTAGTGACAGCTATTTTCTTTGAAGCTCAGGAGCTGTTTTTGCTTAATTTTGCTTTCCCAGCTCTGTCCCTAAAAGTTGATATTGAACTGATGGCCAGACAAGTGAGTTGCTGAGGCACAGCGCTGGGATCTAAGCAGTCCACAATCTCTCCTACGCAATTCTGAGCCCCAAAAGCTTTGAAAGGCTGTTTAAAAACATGTGCAAATTCATTTGCCAGAAAAACTAGACCTGAATTGTGGTGAAGCAGTTTAAGGTCTTTATTTATCCTACTCAGTTGGACTATTCAGATGTTTTTCTGCAGATATATTAATATTAATAATAATATTATGAGGTGCTATCCCAGACCCCACCAGGGTTGTCAGGTAATGCATCCTATGTGAACCAGACTGACTTAGTATAAACCTGAAAATCCCCAAATTCTGAAACTTACCTAGTCTTAAGGGTTTCATGTACAGGATGGTGAGGAATGGCAAACTCAATATATATTTCTAATGATGACCTGCATACCACAATATCTCAAACATTTGCAGCTAAGGATAAACAGTGTTTGGTACTGTTTTCATGAAAATTTCAAGTATGTTCCTTGAAAACTGGTATTTTTCACCATGTATCTTTTCAATTATTAGTTAATAAAAATATTCAGTTAATAAAAGGTCCCCATTCCCTGTATGGATAAATGGTAAGTTTATTCACTTTAGTATTTTGTAGGTCAACACTGGGAACAATGAGATGGCCTCATGCCAAATAAGGGAACAAGTAAATGGGGAAGTATTTGAACCTGCCTAGAAAGTAACCCTGAGACACTAACCCAAAAGCCCTAATTCCCTCCATCTTTCTAATCTCTATCTGTTTACAGTTTAATTCACTGTACTCCATCAACACTACAGAGACAGAATTTCTGGACTTTTCCCAGTTCCTCTGGCTCAGTTAGAAGTCCTATAAACATGAGCTGGATGAACAAATCCATCAATGAATGAATGACACACCTACAGTATCTCCCTCATGTGGGGCTGAGCCATATTATTCTTGCAGATCCACAAAGCGCAAGGCAAGCAGTCAGTGCACTACTACACAGACCCCTTCGGAAAACAGATGGTTTCTGAACTGGATTCCACAGCTCTGTCAGCTTTCTGATCAAACAGTATGAAGCTTTATTACTGTCTTCTGGTTTACAATCCTCTGGCTGGATCCCTACCTGGATCTTCCGTGAGTGAAAAGCCGGTTTCAAAGGAAAATGCTTCCCACCAATGGACATAATCAGGTGGCAGAGAGAATACTCTGACAAGGGGCCAGTATGGTGTTAAAAAGCAGAAGGGTCAAATCATTTCAACTTTCTACACGAATACATTGAGCATTGCTTTTAGAAGGAATGACTGTGACAGGCCATGGTGTAATATATGCTAAGGAAAGCAAGGACTTTAGCGAGGGATCGTGAGTACATAGGCACGCTTTCAAGCAGAGAGGACTAATGGGAAAGTTTGTCATATACATAGGTAACATCATTCCTACTTAAAACTCAGACATAAGACATAAGCTAGCTTTTTTTTTTTACTAAAAAGAAATTAACTTTTTATTTTTGACTACTTATTGAATATAGTTAGCATTAATTCAAAGAATATGTTTTAAATGTGACAAAGGCTTTAATGAGAAAATAATTGACTAAAGATTTTCCTGAGATAAAAATACACACATTCTTGGATAGAGTCAGAATTTGTGCTTTTTAGATTTTTCTCTTTTACTTAAAAGAATAAATAAGAACAGATTTTAATATGCATATTAAATACTTAGCAATGGCATACTAAAAGGCTTATGTGAATAAGTGACAATATTACTCTTTAGTCTACAGCACATTAATCACACTAGTATGATTAAAGACAAGTTAAAAACATATCATACTTGTTTACCAAAGTTAGTTAAATTATACATAATGGAGCTCAACATCATTGTAAAGAAGCTGTGAACTGTAGAGACAGAGGTTGTAAAATATTCCAAAATTATATGTTTCAAAAACACAAAACTTTATCATTAAATGCTTTCTACTCTCTGTTTAAGCATTTGCAGGTAGACCCCTACATACTTCCGGTGTTCTTATAGGTTTGGATACAAACTTGACAGTACTCACTAATTAATATGATTAATGGATGTGATTGAAATAGAAACTTTACAAAAGCCTTTCAAAGTAAAGAGAGAACTGGGGTTATATAGATGTGGTTTTTTTTTTCAGGACCTCACCTATTTTTTTGGGGGGAGGGGGTGAGTTGAGTCATTTTCTGCAACTTAGAAGTTATTAAGTCAGTCTTTTTGACCCAATTGCTTCTGGTGATTCAGCAATGCTTCCTAGTGCATATTTCATTGGTACATCAAATCTAGGTATATTGGTCTACAAATCTTAAAAATGAAAGTAGACATAAGCAAGAAACTAGGATTATGTGGACATTAAGAAAGTACCATCCCATCAGGTATATTGTACCAGCAGAAAGCTTTAGTTAGGTTGCTTTTTGACCCTGAATGTCCCTAACGTGTGACACAGAGTAAAGGCCAGTAGTAAGAAGCATGGGGAGGCAGGAAGGCAGGCTTGAGTAGTAAGAGCCTGGACTCCAATTTAAAGGAATCTTATTTGTCCAAGGAGTAGGGAAAGTCTGCTGGTAATAGCATGTTGATTTTCCTTTCAAACTTCTGTGCTTTACAGCAGTGATTTTAAACGTTTTTTCTCTCATGGCATACATAAACTAATGACTAAAATTCTGCAGCACACCAAAAAATATTTCATAATTTTTGCCGACCTGACCAAAAAAAAGTATAATTTTGATTCATTCATACCAGATGGACATTATTGTGTTGGCTGTTGTCAATTTTTTTAAAATTCGTATGGCACACCAGTTGAAAATTGCTGCTTTAGACTATGCTGATCACTGCCCGTGGCTGCCAAGAAGGGCACATACCCAGGCTAATCATGGTAGCACATGTTCTGAAACCCAGGAGTGGCATCGGTTCTGTGACTTCTGTTGGGACTCATAGGGAAAAACAGCTCTTGCTCCTCTGGGTTTGCTAAATTGGTAGGATGTGAGCTGGAGCTGCTACGGTTTGTGCCACAGGAAGAAAGCCTGACCAAGAATGAAGCCAACACAGGGGCAAGTGAAGCCAGGGCAGGGGAAGCCAAGCCAAGAGTTATTTTGTTTTGTCTTTTGATTAAGCCCATTTGAATTGAGTTCTGTTTTTCTGAGGATCTTCTCTCCTTGCATTCATTTTTCAATTCTTTCTAGATTCAGTTCTTAAGCTGCCTTGCCCTCCGGACCAGAAGCTCCCAAAACCCCTCCCAGGGGAAGTAGGGCAGTCACAATAGCCTGAAGAAACCACTGGTACCCCAGGAGCCTAACACGTTGCAGGGGCACTGGCCTTTACCGTCCTCGCTGTCTCCTGTAGATGGAGACCCAGAATCCCTCGCTGAGTGTGTAAGACCCTTTCTGCGTACTGTCTCTTGACTCAGGTTACATGTCTAGCCTGATCTCACTCCCTTCATGATGTTTCCTGCAAGAAAGGTTCTTCCCTCTTTTCTGCCCATCCCCGTTAGCAGTCATTCCCTATGTGAGGTGCCCCATCCTCAGGGGGAGGGAGTTACCTGCTCTTCCCATTGGACTCTCCCAGACTTTGCTTATACCTAGCTTTGATTATAGCATGTACCAGGTAATTAATTCTGGTTTCTATCCCTGTTGCTTATCCTGCCCACCGTGCCTCCCTGAGGAACCACCTTCCACAGTCCGCATCCTGTGTTTGGGTTGGGTTCCAGAGATGGCTCCAGAGATGGGCCCTGTTCAGTACCTAACACATATGATGACTGTGTCTCCTAGTCCTTGTTTAATGGTAACTGAACAACACGTCTCTAAACAATGATACCATGGAACAGGCTATTGTAGTTAAAACCATCAGAATTTTTGACAAAACAAACACACAAACAAAAATCATAGAGTCATATCTCAGTAGTGTCAGGCATGATGACAAAGAAATGCTTTTGGTAGGATTAAAATAAGCAAACACTATGGGACAGTTTGAATATTAGTGTCTTAATGTCTCATCTATTTTATTCTAACTATTGTTTTCAAATGTGTTTCAAAATAGTGAGTTTGACTGCCATCTTTTTCAAGTAAAATCTTCCTAGGGTTATCAATGAGTTATGGCTACATTCTGTTTTACTATGACGTCTTCCAGATCCAAAGATAAACTGGGGGTGGGGTCGGGGGAAGAGGACATTCTGGGCTGATGCCTGTGTACTCCTCACATTAGTGTCATCAGTTTAATATTTCCCCCATCATTTAAAACCTGTTCTCTGTCTGTTGACAACTCTTCTACCATTGAGTTTCACTCCTGGGTGGCATTTAAGCTATATTTAAAACTTACATCTTGTTTATATACACTCTTGAGCCAGATCCTTTGGTTTACAGGAAAGAATGTGCTGATCTCTTTCCTTCCCCCCTAAAAAATTACTGAAGTTAACATTAATTGCGTCTATGACTGCTTATTGCTGATCTCCTCAAAGGGTTGATATCAAATGCAAAGCTCTCACTGCTTGACTTTGCTTATGCTACAACATGAAATATAAATCAAAGAGATTATGGAAATATTCCACATTTAGTCTATGCACTTATATACCTAAACATTGTCTGCTTAAAAATTAGGTGTGTAATTTTTTTTGAAAAGTTTATCGTTAGTAATATTTCATTCAACCACCCACTGTTCTATTATATATATATGTGAATATGTAAATATATATACATATTGAAAAATAATATAATACCACTTATAGACAATAAAACTGAGCAATGAAATACCTTTCTTTAGGGAAGAATTAAAAATACTGGCCCATTAAATGTTATTCAAAACTAATGGGAAAATTAGAAAAATTAGACATTCATGGAACTAAAACATAGACATTTAAGTCTATCTAAATTGGGCCCTGGCCATTAATGAAAAATTAATGATCACTTTGTTGTTTTTTTTAAAGAGTAGTTTACTGATTTTTAGAGGGAGAGGAAAGGAGAAGAGAGAAACATTGATCTGAGAGCATAACATTGATCGGCTGCCTCCTGCATGCCCCCTACCAGGGATCAAGCCAGAAACCTGGGCATGTGCCCCGACCAGGTTTTGGGTTGGATTCCAGCAACCTTTAGGTTCCTGGGAGGACACCCAACCAACTGAGCCACACCAGCCAGGGCAATCACTTTGTATTTTATATCCTGTAAAAAGCATTACCTCCCAATGTTTTCAGTCTACTATAGCCAAATAAAGGTATATCTTTTCACCCAAAACTAATCAAAATTCCTCTGTTTGATCATTTTGATGTACATTATTATCCCCAAATAGCACAATAAAACCTTGCTCATACTGACACAACATAAGAATTGACAAAAACTTTTTTCAATAACTAAATATTTTGTGAAAAAAATGTCCTCTGATGCAATATCATTATTCATCTTTAATGTCTCTTATATATTTTCAAGTGCCACAATGAATTCAAATTAGCAAAATTACCGGGATTATGTCTTCTACTCTGCTTTCCCAATGGCACTCAAGACAGTCATGATTTGACTATGAATCCATTTTGAACTCACTTCTATTTCAACTCATGAATTGTTCGGCATTTAAAATTAAAAGGTGGAAATAAAAGGCTTACTGGCATGCTTCATCTGGGGGTTTTCACAACAAATGTGTAGTTAACACTATCTTGTGGGCACAGGAGAGGTCTCTCTTTTAATATGATATCCAACCATGTGACTAAATGCCTCCCAGAAATGTAGAATTAGAAGTGCAAAGGTTGGATAAAGTCAAAGGTCAACCCCCTACAGGCAAGAGGGGCCAGCTTCCTACCAAGTTTCTAGCAGGCCTGCTTCCCTAGGGCACATCATAAAAGTAATTTACTGACAACTCACCTTATCAGGGGTCATTTGGAGCCTCAAGTCTTCTGGAATTCACTTTTAAGAAGCATGATTAAGTGGGGACAACTATTGGCCCTAAGAGTATTTATGCCAAGAACAAATGTCTGTCAGAATTAAATTCTTTGTGTGTGGTGGTTTCAGACTTAAAAAAAGATGCGTGACCCAATGAAAAGCACATATATTCTATTCACCAAATTAAATCTTAAATGAACATTGGTTAATTGATTTGTTTTTTTTGTGTTTTTTTTTTAAATACTCCAGAAATCCAAATAGCCACAACAGCCTAATAAAATGGAGAATGTATTTATTACCACGTCAGTTAAACCCTTTTCAATCTCTCCTAGTCCAGTTTGCTCTCACACTGGAGGAAAAATGCATTCACGGTATTTCAAAGGAAAAGGAAGATGCCACTGAAGCCAAGAAAGTTAACGTACTTTAAACATTTTGCAAGAAAAGCTATTTCCTGATTAAAACAAATCTCCTGCTTTTAGTGTTTTTGATAATTTTGACATGAAATATTTGGCTTTAATATTAGGTAGAGATGGTTTTTCCACATTTAAAAAAAATTACTAAAGGTTAAAATATGTGTGCACTGGACAAAATTAAAATAGATTACCTGCCACTGTGTGTGGGATACAGCTTGAATCTACGCAGCGCGTGGAATCGAAGCCGGGATGTTCAATTGCAAAGCACACATCTCAGTAATAACAGGGGAGGAGGCATACAATTTCCAGGAACACCCACAATGAAAATTATTCTTTCCAAACAGAGAATTGTTTTGGAATAAGTTAGGTTAATTGGCACCACGAGATTTCTCCCTAGGAAACAACACTGAAATCCTTACATGTGCAAGTGAGAGGATCAAGCCTTCCTCTCCCTCCCTTTTCAGCTGTGCATGTCTAGTTTACTCTGTCCACAACCAAACCAGCTTTTGTAGATTCACATGCAGGTAGAAAAGCAGACAGCTCCTTCCCCTCTCCCCCCTCCCGCCCCCCCCTCCCCAGCTTAATTTACAGCCTGGAAGACTGACTAGCTACATGAGGTTCAATGGCCAACAATAAAGGAGAAAGAAACTCACTGAGGGTATATATCTGGGAATTTCTACCCTTGAGAGTGAATTATGGGTACTTTATAACGCAGGCCATTATTTTATAATTTAAAGAGTTAGAGATTCCCTACAGCATTTGCCTGTCCTCCTTATCAGAGGTCCCTAGTTTTGTCTTCTATCGTCAATTTTAGTCCACTCTGACTTCAAGATACCTGATTTGGCCTCTTATATGCCAAATCCAAGTATAATTATCCTCTTAAAAATAAACCTCTGACCTCCTTTTGCTATTTAAATGTGCAGTTCCCCAAGGAGGAATGTGAGTGTACACACTGTCTTTAGTTGTGGTAACCCTTTTCACGAATTATCATTTACACCTGGCACAGAGCGAGCCCTCTTCTTTACATTACCACAGTTGCTCTTCTCCTGTAACTTAAAACTTCCCACCAGAACCCATTAAATGTCCCGTGTTGCTAATGTACTGTTTCAAAATTTGTATTTTAAAACTATGGGAAAGAATTATAAATTCAGTAAACACCATGTGTACACAATGCTTACACTTAATAGGGTCAGTTTCTAAGTATTCCTCCAATTATTGACCCACTGAACATTAGAATAGAAAGGAGCTCCAGCTATTATAAATCCTCTCATTTGACGATGAAGCACTGAGGTTCCAGTGGGCAGTGGCTGGCCCAGGGCCACAGTGCATCCGGCAGCACTAGTGCCAGGAGTCAGTATTCTCCCCACCATGTGCTCCTACTCCTGCCCCTCCCAGTCTACTCTCAACACAGCTGCTGTTCCCTTGTTTAAAAGTTTGTCAGATCATGTCACTCTTCTATTCAGAATCCGCCCATGATTCCTCATTTCACTCAGAGGAAAAGCCAAAGACCCTCCACTCTCTGACGCCCACTTCCCGCACCCACCAGCAAACTGGAGCTCAACTCTGTGCTCTCACCTCCTACCACTCCTTCCTCTCCCCTCACTCAGCTTCACACTGGTTTCCTCCGCAGCGCAGCGCGCCAAGCACTGCCCACTTCAAGGTCGTGGTATATCTTCACCTTCAAACTTGGTTTGAAAACTTACAACCCTGTAATTGCTGCACATTAAAGACATTCTCCTGCCGTTAACTGAAAACCCGCAGTCTTGCTTATGCTGAGTTACTCTGCTTTTAGAAGTGTAATTGGAGCAATGGTGACCATACAGAATGGACAGTGCACCTATTTGCCGGGGAGGTGGGGTGCCTGGTGGGCTCTGCATTGGGAGATGCTGATTGGATTTCTGGACCAGAACTGGGGGGAAGGTGTGAGGGGGGGGGTGGTCAGAATAAAGCAGAGTAAGCAGCAACCTGAACCTGGGCAAGCATGGACTTCCCACATCAGAGCCACACTGGCCACTTGCACTCCTCTCTCTCGCACTGCTTTCTATTTTCACAGAATTTTAGAGCTAGAAAGGACCTAGACTTCAAAGATGAGGCTTCAGAGATCCCAGACAGTTAAGCGAATTGTTCCAAATCATTCAATGACGGGCAGAGCTGGTGTCCTGGTGCAGGCGATGGATGAGTGCTATGGCCAGACAGTGGCTAGTTCTCCAACTGAGGTGATATTTCAGGAATGTGACACTCTAGGATCAAAGGTGTTGACAGCTGATGCTGTCACCAAAAGTTTTAGTCAGTGGGACCTCTAATTAATTATTTACAAGGAAAGAAGCTCACCTCAGCAGTTTTTTGGTTTGTGTGTTTTTTGTTTGTTTATTTGTGTGCAGAGGTGTTATATGTATTGATATTTAATCAAAGCCAAATCTTAACACCTCCCCCCCACCCCCCACCAATACACACACAAAGACACATTGTCTCTAGGTTGCAATTAAGAAACTCGTGCAATTAAGGAACTATGCTAACTATCAGGTAAATGTTTTTGGAGCAAGCCACATTACTGCATGTCACAGAATCCGTATTAAGATCAGCCCCCGGGTACTGTTCACAGCAACCCCGGGCGTAAATACATTATTAATGTCATGAGGTCAATCTGATCTTCAGACCCCTGGAGATTTAAACAGAAGCTTTAATGGTGGTACAGGGAAAAGCCACAGGCTGCGTAGGAGAGAATGAGCTATGTGGCTTTTTCAACCTCAGGTCACAGGCTGGAGTCCAGGCGAGGCTAGTAATTGATAACTTATGACAGATGTTTGGTGACCTGTGTGTGGCGGGAAGTCAGTTCAGGTTTTGTTTCACTTTTCCTGAACAGGTGTGTTCACATCCATCCACAAAGACGTTTTGACTGTGGGAGCCTCATCACCAAACCTTTCATACAAAGGCTAAACATTTAATGGGAATTAAATTTGCTTATCTTTTTGTCCTCTTAAGACTAGTGCTTTCCTAATTTATTTTTCCAACCTCAAGCATCTTCCCTTCACACTGTGTACACAATTTTTTTCCTTTTTTCTTTTTTTTTAAAGGAATTCTTCTGAATAGTTTCAAACTGTTGGCTAAGGGTTCTCAGAGCAGATGTGTTTTCCCTTATCTAGAAATAGCCTGGGGACAGATGTCACTTTATTTAAGTTTGTGATCCATTTGGATCAAAGGTGCTTTAGGATAAGAGGCTGGTTTAGAAACAACTTATTAGAATTTTTTTTTTAAGGCAAAGAATTTAGCTGCTCTTAAAGAGAGAGCCAGAATATTTGATCTTTGAATAGTCGAAAAGAATGTTCCTTTCTCAAAAATTTTGCGGCAGTATACAAACCTTTAAGATCCTTTGTCATAATGTCTTATTTCTATATTAGCTTCCGTTTATTGGGTTCAATTCTGTGATCGGATTAAATAATTTCAACTGCTAGTGATGATGGAGTTAATTTAGACCAAATTCATTAATGTTTTCCTTTTCTGTTCTTGTCCTACCCCATATATGTATGGTAGAATAATGAGTATATATTTTATCTTAAACACATAATGATAAATCTTTTTAGAGATTTTTCCGTGATTTGGAGTTCAGGCTTGTGGAATTACACAATATTTTTAAATGTAAATTTAAATTGTATATGCTATGCCTGGGTAGAATAAAAAGGATATTTACTCACAGGGGTGGGAACCTTTTTTCTGCCCAGGGCCATTTGGATATTTATAACATCATTTGCAGGCCATACAAAATTATCAGCTTAAAATTTAGCCTGCTAGATCTGGTCAAACATTTCATTAACTCACCCCTAATGCCTTGGCAGGGCCAGGCCAAATCGTTTTGCAGACTTTATATGGCCCACAGGCCAGATGTTCCCCACCCCTGCTCTAAACAATTCAAATTTTACCTCCCTTTTGGTGATAATTCCTGAGAGTCACTGTGACCATATGCATTGTCACCTGGTATGACAAAGTCACGCTAGGATAGAAAATTAGGTGATTTAGAAAAAGCTTTTCTCATTATAACATATTACAGAATGGTCTCGATAAATGGCACCTTATTTTCCAAAGCACAGTGTGACTGAAGAGTCCGAAGTTGATTTTAATTTCTAGGCAGTGATCCAGTTTTAAAAAACACTCTAGATAGGTCCCTAATTCTGGCCCCCTTGCCATTAGGGATAGTTCAACATAATCACAGACGTTATAGACTTTAACTAAATGTCAATGGATGAATACTACCAACACATAGATTAAAATACATTGTAGTAATTGACATATTTGTAATAGATAAATATATACTGTATAAGTAAATCTATATATTTATTATATAAACATAAAAATGAAAGAAGCCCGGTAAAAGCAAAATGCTATGTAAGCTCCCAAAACTGGTCATAGAAAGGTAGAGACAAACCAAAGAGCAGACATGCTTGCAGATTTAGGAAATTTTCTATAAAATACTGAACTAATGTGACAGGAAAAGTGTCTGTTGTAGGCTGAGCTCTGGGAAAGAGGTAGCTGAGGTCATACCATGTATATATCCTTATACCTGATCTTCAGCACATTCCACGGACACATTAAGTGATGTTTGTTGTCACTGTTGTTTAACTTAGATATCTTCCTTTAAAGTTCTCCCTTCCCTGACTTCCTGGAACATTTTACTGATCTGCTTTAAAAAAAATTGTTTGTTGTTTGAGTGGTACACTCTCCAAATCATGACATTACATGTTAATTTTACAGCAGCTTGCCCAATTGCCCCCTCCCCAGACCCCGAGGTTCTAAATCTGGGCTTTGAGCAGTCATTGCTAGCGGGCAAAAATACGTGCCTTCTTAGTTTTCAGTCCCAGTATATTTCCTTTGCAAATCCCACAATTTATTAACTCTAGGGCAGATCAACACAAATCGTGTTCCAAAATAAACACACAGAAAGACATACATTATTATAATATCCAGGTTTAGAAAAACTACTCTGAAAGCAAGGAAGTTCTGATGAAAGGTTGCTGCCAGACTCCCGGGTCAGCTGGTGTGTGCTTCATCATCGTTAGGCATGCGCTCTGACAAACTCCAGGACCGGGGGCTTTGGCTGAAGAAGGTAGGGAGCAATGCCCTACACTTAATGTGGAAAGGTGATGCTGGGAAAACAAAGGTGTTGCCTTTCTCTAGTGATGCATTCAAATAAAAGTCTATCCTAGATTTATCTGTTTGATTTAAAGAAAAGCCACACACATCCATCAATTTAACTTTGTTTCCATGCGATTGCCATATAGTTTTGGTGCAAACGCTAACATCGTCACAGACTTTCCATATGTTATTATTCAATCCCATTTTAAAGGGCACTGTTGCTACCGGGAGGGTGTCGTTCACAGTGGCCACTGGAGCTTGTGAGTGGGTCATTCACGGAGCTGACTCATTCTCCTTTCCTTCCCCTCCTTTTCATGTTAGTAAGATGGATGATAACAGCTAATGTTTATAGACTCGTGTGAGGTCTTGCATGTAAAGTGTTAGGTGAAACCTTTTATTATTTCCATTCTACACATGAAGAAACTAAGCCTAGAGAGGTTAAATAGCTTGCCAGAGCCAAAACAACAACAACAACAACAACAACAACAACAACAACAACAACACAGCCCCTGGTGTTGATGCAGTGCCTGGAACCCAGTCTGGAACCCATGCCCTCAGCCTCCTCATTGTCCTGAGTGTGCTAACACCAACAGTCCAATCTCTGCTTCTGAAATGTGCTCCTGAATCTGCCCCCATGCAGTGCTGGTCTTGGAAGGCTGGTAGCAGCAGGGCCTGTAGGGTGAGCATGGCCTCAGCCAACTGCCTTGGAAATCAGCCTTGGTAACTTACTAGCTGTGTTATCTTGGGGAGTTGACTTATCTTCTGGGCCTCAGTCTCTTCATCTGTGAAATGGGCTATTCATACCTGCCTCACATGTTTACTGTAAGGATTACAGAAATGATCTATGTAACAGCTTAGCCAAGTAAATGCTCAAAAATTGGTGGTTATGATGAGTGTGGAAGACAAGGGTGTCCTTGCTAACAAGATGTCTTGCTTGGAGACTGTAGCATTGGGAAAGAAAAGCTATTGAATGTTTCTAAAAGGGAGGGCTGTGCTGCCTTCTACAGTTTAGAGACAGTTTTGGGATGCCTGCTATTTCCTCTTCATTAAATAAAATAGTTACTGGAAAGGAAAGCAACTCATTATCAACAGGTCTCTTTCTCTTTGTGGTCACATACAGTGAGATGGTGGCTGCCAGGTTCAATCAGATGTTTGTTTGTTTGTTGTTGTTTTTTTAAGGTGGCAGAGACTGTCTCAGGGTCCAGATTTCTTGGTTTTTCACTTGTTTTAAATGATTACCACAGGGCTTGTCAGATTTATAGACTCTATTGCCTCTGTCCTTCAAGTCTTAGATAAATGTGAAGACATGAATGTAAAAACGTTCCTCGCCTCAGCTGTGACTCAGGCGGCTTATGTGGGAGAAGGTAGGCCTTTCTCTACTCAACTGGAGGAACACTGTGTACATCGCTTCAGTAAAAGAGGATGCACGTTGGAAAAGAAATTATAGATTTAGCTGGCTTATTACACAGGCATACACCACATAGATGCACATTCATGGTTATAAAACTGTTTTATCACTAGAATTGCCAACGCCACAATTAAGAAATAAGAAAACCAGAAATGAAAACTGATGTAACCAAACAGAAGATTACACTGAGATTATTTCACATCACAAAGAGAATTTTTGCTTTTCTCTGTGGACACTCATAGATTTAAAATAAAAACTGATTTAAAATTGAAAAAGTTTTTCACAGAGTACAGGACATTTTTACGTAAAGTGTCAACAATACTCAATAAAATATACCTGAGTTCAATGCCATATCATTACTATCCTGACATAAAAAATAAGTGTATTAAAATTTTTTATTTGTAGATCTATATTTTATCTACATTTTAATTTAATGGTTTGGAACCAGAATTTTAAGCTGCAAAAAAGAGAGAAGACATTGAAAAATTTTTATTTGGGGGAAGACTATTCAATTAAAAGTGGTAGACCACTTTTGGAATGAATTTACCTAATGGTTATTTCCAGTGCTATAGCAATTCTCTTTTAGATGAGGTTTAACAGCTTCAAATGCAGTAATTTGAGCCAAAACAACAACAACAACAACAAAAACTTTTCACATTCCCAAATGGTGATTCGTCTCTTGCAACGTTTACCACATATACCTTGCTGCTTTCTGTTAGCGGAGCACACCCAGACCTGTAACAATTTTCCCAAGGAAGCACTTGAGACCTGGCCCAGTCATCACCATACGTACAGGTGAGCGTGCTACGCGCTCAGTACTACTGTAGAAAGCAAACTGCTTCTAACTTAGGCTCTGATTCATTTCACTTTCACAAAAATACACGAACGTCTCATAAGATCGCAAGCTAAAGACAGAGGGAAATGTGAAAGGTTAGGTCTCTGACTAACTTCAGAAAAGCAGGACACCAACCCCACTTTCGCTGCCCGTGATTATGCGAGTGATTTACAAGCATGTGAAATCAGAGGCCGCCCCGTCGGGCTTGCCCCGGCGCACCCTGCGTCCTCCACACATGCTCCTGGGCTCGGCTGCTGTCTCTCAAGAGCCTCGCCTCAATGGGCTCAGTCACCCGGACAATCAGCAGCTTTCAGCCTCACGTCCTCTCCTCCCCCCGTAAACGGGCCACTTCAAAAAAGCTTCTTTTGAAATGAGGATCGAAGTAGGTAGAGAGGGACAGGAGTCCAGTCACACTTGTCCCAGTGACAGACAAGTCTTTCAGCTTTGTCTGCTGCGGGCTGCAAGCCGAAGGGCCATGGCTGTGAGCCTCACCAACCCCTGACCACTCAAGAGAGCTCAGGGGCAGAGAGAAGGCCTGCTGGTTTCTAAGGGCCACCTGTAGGTGACAGGTGACGGCTGGTCTTTGCTGCTGTGCACACACAAAGCCAAGGGGGACTTTCAGATCCTTGGTGGTCAGGAGAAGTTTGGTGAAATCACACAAGAGAAATGTCTGGTGTCCTTGTCATTTTTTACAAGGGGTTTTCAGGTATTTTTAGCAAACTACATATTTAAGGAATGATAACAGTTTTGTCAACTAGATAAACACCAGATTCCAAAAAGGAACAAAACCAGGAAAAATTTAATGAGTAAAATCATTGTCCAATTAGAATTGCTGAGATTTCTAAATTAAATACCAGTTTTCAAAAATTTATATCAAGAATCTTACATGCTGTCAAAGTTAGCTCATCTCTTCAATCAAAGTGAACTAGTAGTATGTGGAGGCCAAGTAAATGACAAGCGTTACAGGACAAATGACAAGTGGTGTCCAACTATTGGATACAGTGGTCATTTCAGTATTAGGGTTTGGGCATAGGCTGGGCAGATAAAACGCATCTCATTCAATGTGTGTCTGAGCCAGGGTTTGGCTCAGTCTTAGACCCAGGGTTTTCAAATTGGGTACATATCAAAATCACCTGGAAAATCTTTAAAAACATACCGATGCCTAGTATATTTAACCCCAGATAGTGGGCAATGGAATTTTTTAAAGTTCCCAGGCAATTTAACTGTGTAGTCATCCTTGAGAAAACACTGGTCTATCTTTCCCAAGGACTTGGGATAAAGCTGGTTCTGGTACCTGCCCCACGTCCTGACTCAGGATTCAGACATAAGCTCAACTTAAAGATTTCAAATCACCAATGTCTTGGAATTTTTCCTTTGGGGATAACACAATAACAAATAATGCATATGCCTCTCCCCCCCCCCACACACACACACAATGAAAACTTTAAGTTTCCTCACCAGTTGGACACTTGAGCCATTCTTCACCGTGTCCCTGCTGGTGGTTAGCTTGTACAACGCACTATCATCAAAGATCTGTCTAACCACCGCATATTTTAAAAACATATTTCTGATCCACTCTTTACTTGGCAATGTCACAAACCGCAGTGTTCCAGGAGTTGAGCTGTTGTGAATGAAGTTATCTCTTTCTAAATGAAATGGCAGTTTAAATTCATATGGCATAGAATTTATTCCATTAATCCAAAGCCACCATTTATTTTCTAGAGCAAAAGGAAGCCAATTCTTTCACTTGTGCTCTGCATTTCGGCACAGAACTTTTGCTCCAGGCAGCTAGACAGTTACACTTCCAAGTACTGAAATCGCCCACAATGTAGGCAGCACAGCCTGGTGTTTAACGTAAGACATCACTTTTAGCCTCAAATAGGACCCGCTCAGGGAGGAGCTGTCCGAGTTCCCTGAAGGACTGGCTCTTTGCTGGCTATCATCAGGGCTAGAATAAGGAGATAACCAAGTCCGGCTCCTTGCCACAAAAAGATCAGTCCTTTTTCATGTGCCAGGAATCACTATCAATTCTTAATGGACAATTAGCAGGAAAGGAATTCCAGATTTCCTTACAGCCAGCACTAGCTTTAGAAACCCTTATAATCAGGAATTCCGCTTTAAGTCTGATTTAATGCACTCATGCTGGTCATTAATTAATATCATGGGGGATCCCACTGTGGTTTGTCTTGTTTTCATTTCAAACATATGAAGGTCAGGCTCAGTATATACATTATTAATTCTGTGATCTGAGTATTGCCATCAATACTGTGCTCTGTTAAAACAGCTTTATTTTCTCTCTTGGGATTTTAAAATTGAAAGAATAGTAAAGAAGTGATATGCATAGTAATTTATGAAAATTCCTATTTGCATTACTTATGCAAAAATGATTATTAACAAACAGAATATTGCCATGAGCACACTAACTATTTATATATCAAGAAAGCCTGAAGCATTACTGTGAAATAGCTGTGAAACTATCTTCTCTTCAGAAGTCTCTGAAGGACATACCATGAAAATCAGTGGTAGGATCACCTCATGAATGCACGGGCACCTGCTCCAACATAGCTGTAGTTGCCTCTTCTCATGCTTCCAACCCGTGACTTGTGACAGGAGTTCCAAGGAGACTAAGATAAAGGCCAGTGGTTGTATAACCTCCTTGAGGTGATAAGGATGTGATCTCATCACTCACTATCCAGTATACACTCAAATATCCATGTGATAGATTGGTATCTTATTGATGTCACAAGTGTCAAAGATGAATAGAATTTAAAATATTGCCCTTTAAAACATGGCATATTCTGTAAGAACTCATTCTACAGAGGATAATGGATTTTGAAGTTTATTTCAAGCCCTGGAGCTCTCCTAGGAGAGGAGGGCCATTCTGAAGAACTTCCTGAGGCCTGCCAGTCATGCATAGGGCAGAACCATCGCACTGCTGCAGCCTGATGTGTGCAGTTTTATCATGTCTCAATATCAGAGAAGATAAACTCTCATTCAATATCCCAGTGAATGGGCATAAATTTAAAAAGAGAGATTCTGAAGAAACTCTATAAAAGGAAGACAGTTAAAGTAGAAATAAGAACACCAGTTTGTTGTTGTTTCTTACAACAAAAATTTCAAGTATTCTTAGCTCATTTCTTTTATTTACACTTTATCATATGTATCTTTTCTTTCTGTTTTTAAAATATTTTTATTGATTTCAGAGAGGAGTGGAGAGGGAGAGAGAAATAGAAACATCAATGATGAGAGAGAATCACTGATTGGCTATCTCCTGCACCCCCCCCCCCCCCACTGGATTGACCCAGCAACCCAGGAATATACCCTTGACTGGACCTGGGACCCTTCGGTCCACAGGCTGACGTTCTATCCACTGAGCCAAACCAGTTAGGGCTCATATGTATCCTTCCAACACCAACATTTTTACTAAAATAACATTAGAAAACTATACATTAACCTTGCAAATATTTGAAAACATTATATTTTAGAGCAAATTGACAATGTGCATGTATATGGTGGATGCCCTTCAACTCAGTAATGCTCCTTTTATGAATTCTAAGAAAGTCATCCATAAGAATGACAAGTAACCATGATAAAAAAGAAAAGACTAGAGTCATCCCAAATGTCTCATAAAAAGGAAATGAACTTACTGAGAAAAATTTTCAAATCTGGTAACATATTCATGAGATACTGTTAGGTGAAGAAAGAAGGCCAAAAGGATGTTTGTTTATATGGTTTGATTTTAGTTTTATTTTAAAGCTTTTTAGTATAAAAACTATCAGAAAGCATCTTCTTTTTGGGAATTTCTGCATTTATTAATATGGACCTGTATTAGCTTTGTACTCAGGAAAAATTCATTCAATGTTAATATAAAAAACTGGAAGGAAGTCGATCGAGATGTTACTAGTGGTATTCTTTAATTAATGGGATGATAGGCAATGGTTTTTTTTTACATGCTTTCTCCAATTTTCTCTTTTCTGGAGAGCCTGCTCAACTTGCACAGTAGGAAAAATACACTGCTGTTGGGTGATGCACTTGAGGCTGCATCTTCATTCTTTCCTCATTAGGGACACTGGCAGTGACTGATCAGAACACATTTCAGAATGTATTGATTGAACTCTGATGTGCAAAATTCTAATGCATCATTTTAAGAGACTTTTGATTATTTGCAGTGAATTTTAAAGAAAAAATTTATTGGGAGACAATTGAACCTACTGGGCTAAACAGATTTTCCAAATGATCTGTGTCTTGGTGCCAAAGTCCTTTTCCTTAAGGGACTGGAAGTACCATAAGGCACCTCTCTTGGGCAGTATGTCTTGGTGACGCTGTCACACATGAGGTTGAGGTGGGTGGTCCCAATAATGTGGCATTTCCTATATTCTAATTAAGTCATTCTAATTGTTTCACATGGTAGGTACCAAATATATAGATCTGAGGAATATATTTTTTCCAACTTGTTTGCTCTTGTTTTGATGTTCTTACCTATGACAAGAGCAAGGAGGAGTTTATTTCTGTAGGAGAAGAGTATAAATCCTCCTTTAATGTTTTCGCCAGTTAAGAATTGAAAAAGATAACTAGTTCTTCTCAAGTCATGTTCAGCTCTTCCCCAATCACATACAGTTAATTGTTTCATTCTAAAATAGTCATTAGTTGTTCTATTGCAGAGGTCCTCAAACTTTTTAAACAGGGGGCCAGTTCACTGTCCCTCAGACATTCCACACATGTGCACTGCGGGGCCCGGGATGAGTCGGCTGCTAAGCAGGACAGGCAGCAGCGGCAAAAACACCCGGCGGGCCAGATAAATGTTTTCAGCGGGCTGCATGTGGCCCGCGGGCCGTAGTTTGAGGACCCCTGTTCTATTGTCTCAATTTTAGAATGCCACAATTTGCTTTATAGCTTAATACTGCTAATACTATACTGCATTACTCTCTTCTGAAACAAATTTGGTAATTTTATTTACATACCTATTAGATTACTTAACTCAAATTGGAGAAGTGGGAAAGAAGGCAAAAGCTGTGCTAATATATTACAAAGATGGCTTGTTATAGATAAAAATATTTCACTTACCTGTAAAAACATTATACAAGGAAGTCACAGTATAAGTAGCATCTTTTATGACACAGGCTCAAACACAGATGTGATAAAGAATGACTTGCAGTTGCCAAAATAACCGAAAGACCTCTTTGTTTGTATTAGCAAATGCTGATATACAGATCTACAATTGCAAGTGTTATGCCTATTAAGTAACATTTCAACAAATACTTTATAAAACCAAGAATGATTTTTAAATGTGTAAGTTACACAGGGAAAGCATGTCCAAGTACCAATCTGTTTGCACCGCTTAATAGTCACCAAACATCATTAAAGGGAGGAGGAGGGGCAGGCAGGTGAGGACAACTGTAATAGTGTCAGCAATAAAAATAAAGTTAGGAAAATTGTCATTGTGCCGGTTCAGTTGTCATAGTTATTGTTCCTTTATGGTGTTTCCTTATTTTCTACTTAAACATTCTTTTATTATAAAGAAATACCTGTAGCAAGGATAACACTAAAATAGAATTAACATAGCCAGAGCAAAGATAAATAAAAGTTAAAAAGCCAACCTTTATTCCACTTTGAACAAGTTTGTGAATGTCCAAATAAGGCTCCTTGAAAATGTCTCCTTCGGGGGTGAGTATCTTCACGTAACCTTCCTTTTCCAGGATGAAGAGCCGGTGGGAGCCGTCCCCACTGTGGAGGGCGCTGACCGGCTGACGCAGCCCACTCACAACCTCCTGAACGCAGAAGCAGTTGTGCTTGTGCTTTCTAGACAAATGAAAGAAGCCGGTAAGCGGTGCTTAAGGTGAAGGGTGGAAGGGATGCACTTAGCGTCCTTTCAAAATACATTTCCTCTAGGAAGCAATGGTTTGGATGATCCTGAAGGGCTGCTCACCCAAGGGCACAATCATATTCTTTGAAATTCTTTTCAAATGGGGAGAAATAAAACCAAACAGCCCCCTATCAGAAAGTAAAAGAGAATTTCAAAACGTGTATTGGAAATATTGAGGGTAACGCTTTGTCAAATATGTGATTGTCTAACCACTATGCTGTATACCTGAAACTAATACAAAATAATATTGAGTGTAAACTGTTAATTGAACAAATTTAAAAAAAAAATTTTTTAAAGAACTACCACTCACACACCACCTAGCTTCAAAAACTACAGATATTTTAAAACTTCATAAGCTCATTATCTCATCTTTCACTGACTATAATTAAAACGAGCTTTACTCACAATAATTAAACATTATAGAAGGGTGCTCGAGAGAAAGTTCTAAGATCTATTTATAAAACTCTGATTGGCTAATAATAATGTGCATCATAACCTAACAGCAAGCATACATTTCAAGTTAAAACTATACTCATAAAATTCACATGAATCATAGAGAAGCCAAGCTCATAACAAGATTAGTAATCTAAGTATTAAAAGCATTTGTACTAATATGACGTTAGAGAAGCAAACTACTATAAAGAAAAAAAAAGCATGTGGAGGGTTATAGCTGCTAGACATAAGCAAAGAAAGATGAGTCACTTTCAAAGCCACAAGATTTGTTAGTTGTTTTTTTTTTTAAAAGAAGGTTAAAGAGCATTATCTTTATGAACCTGCTGATCTCCTCCACTTTGTCATATTCTTCCATCTGGTCCAAGTAGTTAGACGCTGGTCCTCTGATTTGTTTTCTTGGAAAATCTGGAAAGCACAACCCACCATCTTTTTTTGCATAGTAAAAGCAAAACTCCTCAGCAGTAGTTTGAAGGAAACCTTTAAAAAATGTAAAAAGGCTCATCAGAAATAGTACCATGTAAAAACATCCTGTTGGAAAGATAAAAACACGAGGAAAGATTTTTTTAGGAACCATACGAATAGTCTAGGAAAGTATATAGACAAAGAAGAAAGAAAAACTTTTTTTGCTTGGGATTTTCATTTTTTAACCAAAACTTGAGACGTTCAGTAAAAGTGAAATTATGTCATATTGGATAGTTTAAAAGGCTCATATGAAATACACATTATACATTTCTTGTTATTGCATTGATTTATTTTCAAGCTTCCCCAGTGACCACATGTTGCACTGGTGAACTTATCCAATCACTGTTCAGCATTTTTTGCCCTAGAGTAATTCCTAAGAAGAGTAAATTAGAATCAAGAAAGAGAAAGACTATCAGGTGCCAGTTTGGGCCATTTTACAATTCTTACTATGTTGTCACTCACATATGATTAAAAAATAAATCTAGTAGCTATCACAACGTCATTATACACTATAATGAATGACTGACTCATTGTGTAATGATTGAGCAATGAATTGATGTTGTAACAGAGCCACCATTTTCAAATATGGAGGTGCTATTTCCTACACTTCACTCACAGGAGAAAATGATTATTTTTGCAAAACAAAAATTATATTTAAAATATCCTTTCAATTTTCTCAGGCACAATAGCTGACATACCACCCTTTGCTGAAAAATAATTATAACAAGGCAAAACAAAAAATGCAATATAGGCATATAAAAGACAAATAATTTTTCTTACATAGTAACAATTTTTATGAAATAAACAGCTATCTATAATAATAAAAGCGTAATATGCTCATTAGACCGGACAGCCGACCGACCTTCCGGATGTCATTCTAGATGTCCTTCTGGACGAAGCCATGGTGGTGGGGGACTGAGACAGAGGTGGTTAGGGGCAATCAGGCAGGCAGGCAAACAGTTAGGGGCATCAGGCAGTCAGGCAGAGTGGTTAGGGGTGATCAGGCAGGCAGGTGAGTGGTTAGGGGCTATCAGGCAGGCAGGTGAGTGGTTAGGGGCAATCAGGCAGGCAGGTGAGGGGTTAGGGGTGATCAGGCAGGCAGGTGAGTGGTTAGGGGCTATCAGGCAGGCAGGTGAGGGGTTAGGGGCGATGAGGCAGGCAGGCAGGCCGGCGAGTGGTTAGGAGCCAGTGGTCCTGGATTACAAAAGGGATGTCCAATTGCCGGTTTAGGTGGGATAGGGCCTACACCAGCAGTCAGACATCCCCCAAGGGGTCCCGGACAAGGGGTCCCGGATTGTGAGAGGGTGCAGGCTGGCTGAGGGACCTCCCCCATGCACGAATTTCGTGTACTGGGCCTCTAGTATTTGAATAAGATGAGGACTTTATGATCAAATATAATTTTGACATTACTTTTAACATCTGAGTTAATAAGGTGTTGGTTTTTTGGGAGGAGGGCATATTAATTAATGATTCAGTTCCATATTCTGATGATTTCTGCTATCAAAATAATTTGTTGCTACTAGAATTGACTTTTTATATGAAATATATGAAGTTCTAAATTCCTGCTTTTGGTCTCATACCTTTATGATGTTTAATATTTTGATTTTTACCTAACAAATCAGATTATCATGCCTCATCAATACTGTGATAAAGGCATGTGGTAATTTAGTTGACATTCAGAAGTTGTATAATACATTCTAGGTTTGCATGGATTTCTAAGAACAAGAATTTGGGGACAACCAAGTGAGGCTTATTAATGGATTTCTTTTGCCGAAACCGGTTTGGCTCAGTGGATAGAGCATCGGCCTGCGGACTGAAAGGTCCCAGGTTCGATTCCAGTCAAGGGCATGTACCTGGGTTGCGGGCACATCCCCAGTAGGAGATGTGCAGGAGGCAGCTGATCGATGTTTCTCTCTCATCGATGTTTCTAACTCTCTATCTCTCTCCCTTCCTCTCTGTAAAAAATCAATAAAATATATATATATATATTTTTTTTTTTTAAAAAAGATGTATTTCTTTTCTGTGAGCTTGACCAAAGTCCCTTCAAACCTAAAACTATTCTTGGGAACTGAGAGTCCCAAATGGTTAAAACTTGATATAGATTTTTGACCTAACTTTTGGGTAAAATGTATCACCCCTAAACTTCTGAGGCAGATTCTTCAAGGCCAGTATCTGATTAGGTTACTGAGAAACATCTTATCTTTGGGAACCAGGCAAGAAAGAGCAGATGTCCTTGAGAATGTATGTGTGTATGTGTGTGGGGGTGGGGGTGGGGGTTGGGTGGGAGGTGTGGACAGAAAAGGGGGCAGGGCAGTTGGGAAGGGTGCTCCTTTCGGGGGAGGGCAAGGCAGCTGGAAGAAGTTATCTTTGTTTAATAAAAAATCAGGAATTAGAAATTGAAGAGAGGGATGACCGCTGCAACATTTATTCATCTGCAGCAATTCACTGTTTGCAAAAGGTCACTTTTCTCCTCCAGTCTTTAATGGCTAAGCAGACAGAGGAAAGCTGCCTAGGGTTGTTCAACAAGTCTGCCTGAGGAAAAAGAAGGAACACTGAGCTGCTAAATCAAACTTTTTGAACAGTTTTGGGCTAGATATTTTTTTTTTTAGAGATATATACTAGTATGTATATATATATATATATGTGTGTGTGTGTATATCCAAAAATATATATATGTATCTATAGTATATGTAATATATC
Source organism: Myotis daubentonii (assembly GCF_963259705.1). Classification (NCBI taxonomy): domain Eukaryota; kingdom Metazoa; phylum Chordata; class Mammalia; order Chiroptera; family Vespertilionidae; genus Myotis; species Myotis daubentonii. Next base: position 59,936,757 of record NC_081844.1, read on the forward strand.
TATATATTTATATTACATATACTATACTAGTATATGTTTATATTATATATATTATGTGTAATATAGCTATATATTTACATTACATATAAAATATATGTTTATTATATATAAATTGACCATCAAGCAGGAAGAACTCCATGCATTTAGGAATACTGTCAGACTATGGATATATTTATAACTGAATGTATGAAGGAGAAATTTTGTGTTAATGTGATGTTTGCCTCCGGGGTCATAGGAAAACTTCAAAGCACAATTCAGAAGAAATTTTGATTTTGGTTGTTTGCTGTTGTTGTTTTTTTAAGTCTGCATTCCAGCCTTACAGTCTGCAAACCAATAACATCTTAAGGGGAAATGAAGGAACAATGCTGGTGGCTGATTCCATTTTATAAGGAATTATTAGCTGGGGACAAATGAGGAAATGAAAAATCATTTTCAAATGTGACATCAGAAGATTAATGGTGCCGATTCATAAACTCCATGGTTCCTGGGGGTACCACACTCTTTTAGCAAATTAAAAACAAAACAAAAACAGAAGGTTCACAATGAATTACTCTGAGTTTTTTTTTACAAATTCTAGACTCACTGAGTCATCTAAGTGTGAAGGAGGAAGCCTACTCAGAAGACTTTTACATAAAAAATTGACATGTTTCTTACAGTTATGATAGTTTAATTGAAATACCTAATACTCTTTGTAATACTTTACCTTAAATGATCTGCTTTGGATTATTTAAGGTAAATGGAAAGTGATGAATAAGGTATCTTTTTCTGAGAGGAGCTGAAAGGGAACTCGTTCAGGACATTGAGCTAACATTTATTGCCAGGGAAGAAGTAATTCACCAAATGGTACCCTTCTTTGGAAAACGGAAGCACATCTTACTCAGAGTGCTTAGCTCGCCTTGGATCATCATAAGATGATCAAGTCCGCTAATAATGGACAGTCACTGATGATTCCAGGAGCCATCTTTTTTGTTTAAACTCCTGATAACTTATCAACTATCTTGGGCCTGGCACTCTTCTCTGCTGGATCATGAACCCAGTCCTACTACACCATGAAGTGCCCTATAAAACATTGACATGTGAATAAATATTCTCAGTAGAGAAGTCTCAGCTCTAGCTTTTCTCTCACTCAGCATGTATGCTGGAGAAAAGTTATTTATCCTCATTACATGTGGTGTTCATCATGATAAGGAAAAAATGGAAAAAAGAAAAAATGCCCAACTGTCAATAAGGCTTGCACCCCAGAGCATTTTTCTAGTAGAGGCAGTAGATTTGATGTGTCCATCTGTTCGCTCTGGTTTGTGTCTCGGGGACTAAGAAGACACATGGGTGAGGTATCTGACTGGGTGGGTGGTCAGGAGTGGCTGTGGACTAAAGCAGCTCAGTGGAATCAAATCCTTGACCTTGGCCTCATTAGCAACAGGATTAAACCAATTGAACTAATTGTGTACAGACATTTCACACTGCAGTAACCTACAGATGACGTCTTAGAGTGATAAACATCATCTTGATAGCGATGAACGGATGAATGGAAGAAACAAGGCTGATGAGTGTGGGGTGCCATCACTTAGTGAACAGCAAAGCACCCACTCTGTCCGTCATAATTCAGGCAGAACAGAAGACCTGTGGTGTTCAGAAAGGAGCTCGTGTGATGGGTTTTTGTTTTGTTTTGTTTTTTGTAATTTTGGTACTTTTTAGAAGTTTTAAGAAATTACCTCCCAAAGTAAATTCACAACTAGCTAATATGATTAAGAAAACTCTAGTGTATCCTCACTTTTGTGACTTTTAACTTAAATTCTTTTCTCATGGGATGCAGAGGGCAGGGAATAAGCAGGTCATGAATATTTCTGCATTACAGTTTCTAGAAAGTAGCTATCTTTCAGGTGTCAGTGTATTGCAAAGTGACCCGTGTGGTCTTAAAACCATGAAGGTGAAGCAAAGGGACGGGTCATTTACATATTTATTATTTTATATATTGGGCAAGGGAGGAAGAAATGAAGGTGTCTCTGGAATTATTTTCACCCCCTTTCAGCATTTGCTTTAGCAAAATACACACCTTAGGGTACCTTCCTCTTCATGTTTTTGATTTGCAGAAAGATGAGGTATTAAAAAGCATAGTCCAAACATGTTAACTAGTTTCTTATTAAAAAAAATCACAAAGTAGCTGTTTTTTTGTTGGTTTTTTTTTTACCATTTTGAACTTCAGAGAAAAGTAAACCATGTCACTAAATAGGCTTAAGGCAAAAATATTACAAACTTGCTTTTTAAGCAACTTCTGAAAAATCAGGGCTCTAGAATTCTAGAGTCTTCTGGGTTTGGGGGAAGGGCGGAAGGCAGGATCACCATCCTATTCATCATACTTTAGGAAATGGTAACCTGTGTGCCAAGGATCAGTCTGGCTAACAAACTGGTCAACATAAGGAACACAAATAGTGTGATTACAGCTTACTTTGGGGACCCGTATTTAGAGCGATTATTTGCATTTGATGGGTCCAGAGGAAGGCCCCCTCTGCGAGTGGCTGCAGCCTGCTAGCCTGTCCCTGGGAAGCGCCCTGGCTGCTCCGTCCACCACTGGAGTGGAGCTTTCATCTGGTTATCTTTCAAGGCAGCCTGGGTGGCCACCAAAAGCACTTGACATCTTGATGCACTTCAGCAGTTTTACATATATACAAACTCGGTAGAAAAATAAATTTGTCATTCGTCACCACATATGTTGATCTGGGGAGTGAGGTGCTTGCCGCTCTGGCTCCTGAGCTGTTTGCTGTGCTCCCTCTGACAGTGGGTATCGCTTTCTGTTGTTTGTTTTGGAAGCTAAAATAACTTCAGATGCAGGAAGACCCCCATAGATGAGTTCCCAAATACAGCCTGGTTGTCTTGAACTCAAGTAGATGGAGGTAGATGAAAATGCTAAGTGTTCATATCACGCTCAGCTTACGATGGTCAAGGCGAACCTTCAAGACTTGAAATTTGCAGCAGGCCTTTATGGGACCTAATCTGTTATCGCTTCTCGACAGGCCATTGAGGCAACCGTGACCTATTCTACTTTGCTTTGGGGAATGTGATAAAGAGGGAGAAACAGCTGGCTTGAAAAAAGCCTTCGAAACATGACTGTAGTTTGTAAAGACAATAATAATATTTTCACATTGAATGGGTTTAGATCCATGTTATGCTACACCAAAGGAAGCAAGCAACCCTAGTCAAAATGTTTTCTTAGGTTATTAAGAGGGCTCTATAAAAAAAATGCCAAAAAAAGGGAAATCTATACTTTTGGGTCAGAGAAAAAAGTGAAATGTGCATAGCAATGAAAAAAAAAAAGTTATCTAAGTGCATCCCAGAGTTCTTAAAGCTTGCCTTTTCCTCCAGTGCCATGGGGTTTTCTACACTCTTAGCTCCTGATTTGTTTGTGAGTGACTTTGCCTAACTAAACTGAAGCTGCCTCCTTAAATTCTTTTCCACCTCTATGCTGATTCTTCCAACTAAACCAACAACCAAAGTTTACAAACATTTGATAGTAAAATTAACCAATGCCCAAGAATGTATATGTTTATTAGGGTCCAAAACATGATAGTGACCAGGTAGACTTGGATGACTGTCAGCATGAGAACTTCTCTGTGCACCCTCTGACTTTCTCACTGCACAACTTAGGGGGAGGCATTTCACGCCTCCGGAGCCTCAGGTGCCCTATCAATCAAGTGGACAATTCCTACCTATCTCCCAGGGTTTTTGAAGTGCAAATTAGTTATCATATGTCAAAGTGCTTTGTAAGGCTTTACTGTTTTTTTGGATTTTGAATTGTATCTTATTTAAGGGAATACTTTAAAAGTCAGTGGACAATCTGCATTTATGTGTCCACTGTGTAGAGGGGGAGGCTGCCTTGATATTGATGTAGATGGGTAAAGGAGAAACCAGTAAGAAATTTGTACTGATGATCTAACACGTGTAAAGATCACCGACTGTATTACCGATTTCACAGCAACAACACAAAGCAGAACATTTCAACAAAACCAACGTACTACTTGTGGACCGAAATGACAGTAATCCCATTTAGCAGCAATAAAAGTTTTCAAATTTGAAAAGGTTAGTTATGAGGAAAGAATAGGTTTGTTGAACAATGAGATACATTTTACACTCCTGGATGCAAGCACTGAAGGACAGGAGTCTTGGAAGGACACTCTGCAGCTGATGTAATGTACGCGTTTTTACCTGGAATGTGGCCTCGGCACGTGTGAAAGAATTCTTTGCAATAGTCTTTGCAGAGCAGGGGGAGGACTAGGTCTCTGTCCAAGGCTTCCCTCTCAGGTGAGTGGAACAGGTTCTGAGAATATGGAGAGCAAAGCGCACATTTGATTTCCTCCAGTAACTTCCCACATTCGGTGTTGTTGTTCACAGAAAATATCTGAAAGCCGTAAATCAGAAATAAACTCCTTTTTAGTGGTTCGAAGTTAGGGTTAGTTGCTTTTTATTTTGTAATCAGGTAACTAGAAAAGTATGACTTAGCCAATACAGCTGTCTGAAAAGAACTGCCATGTGACGGTAGAGAGTGCCTTTATAAGGATATATATATATAAGGTCCTCTCTTGTGTGGAATGAGAGAGACAAGGGTAGGGGATGGACAAAAGGCTTCTTACTCTTGCAAATCAAAGTGGTTTATCTGCCTTTCAGGTGTAAAAAAATTAAATGACAATTATAGTGAGACCCTTTATCTCTTTATCACTTTACTCTGCTTCAAAGTGTATAGTGACTGATACTTAACTTTAAAATTCCAAATACCCTTATCCACTAACAGGGTGTCTCCCAAAAAACGTATACACCTTGAATGATTATAAAGTCAGTGTTTATTAACATACAGTTCATTTTCAAAATTTAAGAGAATCTACAGAAATGAGTGTGTATATATATTTTTGGGCGACATCTGTATATGTAAAGTAGAATTAAAATATATATATATATGGTTTATTTGTGTCTTGAAATTCACTCCTGAAATTCCTAATTTGATATTCTCAAAGATGTTAACTTGAATTACATTTTTTTAATTTTAATTAATTTTCAATTTAAAATTGCATAGGGAAAGTTTTCTAAAGTGGGGAAAAATTTCTCCCTTTAATGTTCTATAAAAATAATATCTGGAGCTGAATCAAATGGGTTTAAGACCCATTTTTATTATTCATTATATCTTAGCCAGGAAAAACTTTCTAACCAGCTCCTCAGGTATGTTATATGCATGAATAAACTCAAGAGTCTAATAAAAGTGCTTTTGTATAGTATTTAGTAAGTCTTGATGGGAAAAGGCATGCTTTTATCTTTATTTATACAGTAGTATGTCTTTTGTGTCAATAAGACCAATTTGGGTGTCATTGATCCACTGAGGTTAGGTCTCAGTGCCTTAGTACTAACTTTGAAAAACTGATTTCGGGAGTTCCTCTAATTAATATAGAGGAACAGTATCAGCACAATATTTGAGATGTGCTGTCTAAACCAATAACTGATTTTTCATATTGAAAAAACCTTAATGGGATTGAATCTTCAACATTTTCCCAGTTTATGTAACTATATCTGTACCTAATCACTTCTTTAGAACTATGAACTGGAGTTAATATTTTAATATATAGATCATTGTTTAAAGCAAATAGTTCATTCACAAACTGAGGTTCTAATTTGAGTACATCGCACAAAATTTGGATCTTCAAGAGCAAAGCAACTTAAATTCCATAGAAGTTACCCAGTTTCAGAAAAAAATTTACAATATGTTGTAACTATCTACTATATTCAGAAGTCACTTCTAATCAGAATTATATGTACATTTTAATTTTTATCAACTTATTTAAATGACAATTGCTTAAATGGTTAAAGTTTTCTAAAAGGAAACATACACCAGACACTTAGAATTTGCATTCCAAGAATGTTTTAAATGTCTTTTATTGTCCATACTCTGGCAGACCTCACCAGATCCATTCAATATTAATACTGTTCAACTTTGTTCTGTTTGTTTATCATACAGCAGTCCTCTAAGAACAAAACAACTGCAGGATGTTGAAACCACCTCCTTTGCTGGCGGAAAAACTGCAAAGTAATTACCTTTGGTTTTATGGAGAATATGCACGCTTCCATTTTTTTATAGCTGAAACAAAATGATCCCCATATACTCTCCCAGCTGCTGTCCAGGAAGAGCTTGAAGTTTGTGCCTAAAGAATTTTGTCTTTTACAATTTTTGGAATGTGTCCTGGCCACAAGATCTCTCATCAAAAGTTTCAGAAATAGGATTCAATAAATTATCTGAAATCAAGTATAATATTATTCTTTGTAAAGTTTCATGCTGTTCCGGCCCAGCAGGATGGTAACATTTTGCTCTGTGTGAGGTCTGCAGTGTAAATACCCATTTGAAGATAGATAGAGCCATCATTCTGGCTTTGGTTTCAATGAACCAATAGTCTAACTGAAGTCAATTAAACTGACTCAGCCCAAGCTGCAACACTGTTTTAGACAGATGTGTACTGCTGTGTGTGTGTGTGTGTGTGTGTGTGTGTCTGTGTGTGTGTGTGTAGGGAATTTTTTCTTGTCAGCCTATGTGTCTGTGTCTATACAGGTCCTTAACTTTATGTCTGACAATGTCATCAATCTTAAGAAGAAATTTAAGCTAATTTCCTGTTTCGATTTCTAAAAGCCATATACGAAACCATCAAATTATAGTGGTTTAAACTAAATATACTTTGGAAATCATGTAAAACTTGGAAACATTATTACAGCATGCCTAGTAATGATTGTGGCTGTTGCTGACTAATTTATAACATCTGGCAGGTCATCCTTTAATCTTGAGCCACATGAAAGTAAAACCCATAGAAGAAAGGTAAGATAAATCCTGGAATACACAGTGAAGTGTGGCCTACAACTATAGCTTATCAACAAGTAGTAAAATGGGTGACAGAGACCTTCTGTATTTCTCCTTATTTATCAAGTAACTAAACAAAGAGCATAGAAAGGCCCCCACATGGGTTTGATGAGTGGACAAAAGGAGAAAATACATGACAGTATATTAAGATGTCACCTTAAGATCACTTGGTACATAAAAAGTTATTTCTAAAAATCATATGCCTACAATGTTCTTCAGCTGTTGGGTAGAACACATGGGTCTCTGGACTATAGTGCTGGATTATGTCATTAAAGAGTTCAGTTTCAATTTTAGGCTAATATGTAAATAGATCATTGTACTAAGGCAGCTGTTAAAGGGATCCCAGGATGAGTTATTTGTTTAGTTGGATGTGTTCAACAATAGGCTTTGTCCCTGAAAGAGCCAGAGCAAACAAATGATTGTAAAAGGGCACACTTGAAAACAATTACTTTTCACCCATTCCTTGACAGCTTTGGCTGTGAAACCACCCAAGGTAGAGAGATCTTCTATGCTTCTGTGGCTACAAGTTAAGTTTTAGAAATGGGGGTATTTCAGTTGGTAGCTGTTTGGATTTGGCAAATGGGAATTAGATCCTTTTAGCATGTTGTATTTAAGAGCTGCAAAAATATTAAGACAATATAACTTCCTAAATTTTGGCAGTAGTTATTTATAACAGTAGTTAGCCATCTCATTACAATGCTCAAAATGATTAAAATGTACAAAACATTAAACTATATTTAAATAAAAAACATAATGCCATGGCTACAGAATTGAACTTAATGCTAGTTCATTACATGAAAGAATATGTGTGAGACTGGAAACTGGACTTACTGGCACAGCTGAGCATGCTCAATACTCCTCCATAGTTTGCTACTATCTGTCTATGAAGTTTCTTCCCACAGGGAAAGGCTACTCCTATAGTTTCTTGAAAAGTTGCAGAAATCTTTCTGGGGAAAACATTTTTTTTTTTCACAAATAAAAAAGGGTCCTTTCAAAAAGCCATCATCTCTCCTGTCCATATATTATGAAATAAGACCCTAACATATATTATAAACCAGGAAAGGTTAGGGAAAGAAGGGAAACAGTGATGTTTATTATAAAATAACATATTTTAAAAATTATTAAAACTTGAGAGCTAACATAGGTCAAGAGTGCATAGGCATAACAATATCAAATCTCTGAGTTGCACAATTTGAGTATTGTTGGTTTATAAACCATTTGTAATGAAACCAGCAAAGCCTAGTGTACCACATTTAATTCACACACATTTCCCAAACGCGTAGGGGTTTGTTGGAGATTGGGAGCACGTAAAATGGGAAGGAATGTGGATAGCTAACGTGGCAGATTTGCTTCCTAAAGAATGATTTCTTAAAAAAAAAAAAAAGCTTTATATAACTTCTCTTAGGGATTATAATTCCCATCAGCGCCCCTCTCCCCCAACTCCAATCTCCACTACATTTAGTTAAGAACAAACTTTTCATTCCTCATGTTCATGTTTAGTATGGCAGGGGTCTGCAGATCATGGGTGTACTCACAGTATACACTGTACACAGGGAGACTTGATGGCAAATATTTCTAAACCTTCCTTTAAATTTCCTGCTTCTTTTGAGATCCTGGCAAAACCCTGCAGATGATGTGAATGTAGCTCTTCTGTCACTTAATTCAGTTACAACACAGGAGCTTAAGGACATTGTTTTTGAGTAAAATGCTGGAATATCTGTTCCCTGAATCTCAGACCACTGCTGCATATGGTAAGAATAAAGAGCGAGATGCAGCTGAAAACCTGCAGCAAGACAGTTCTCACTCATCTGGGAACAGAGGGAGTTGGACAAATGCTCCCTCAAAAGGCATGAACATTTGGACAGAGCTGGGGACTGAAAGAGAATGATGTTCTCTAGTTTCACCCATTAGTGAACCAACTAACAAACACAATGGTGTTGTTGTTATTCTTTTGCCATAAGCAACAGGACTCTGTGTGTGGGCAGCAGTTTAGTGGGGAGGAGGATAAGTCGACCCCTTTTTGTCCTATTGATTTTTTCCTATTTGCATGACTTGAGCAAATTAAATGATGCAATATGGCTTTTTGTTACAAAACAAAGTGAGAGATACCACCCAGACACATATGTTGATTCGTAGGAGCTGTTTACATGAGAATAGAGTGAAATCTACCGTGAACTGAGCATAAAAATTAGATTCAGCCTGGGTATTTTTTTTTTTTTTTTTTATGCCTGGGCCAGCAAGACTGAAGCAGAAGTTTTCCAAGAGACTCTCAGACCTTGACAACTGCAGTGTTGTAACAGAGGAATTCTTAATTAAACCTAAAATGGGGAAAGGGAGGGAGAGCAAAGACACCTGATTGTTTATTTCACGTGCAGTGATTGTTAATGACGTGGTCCCCCAGGCTTTCCCCGGAGTACAGTAGACCGCACACATTACTGCATCCCATGGCACGAGAGATGTTGCAAACTCAAACATAAGCCTGCGTTGCCAGTCAACCAACACTATTTTCCTATTTCTTTAAACTTATTTACACGAGGAAAATAGAAATGCCTTACTTCTGACACAAGTTTCTGGAGGAGATCGTCCTGGGCAACTAAATACCAGGGAAAAGCCTGAACTGATATGACAAAACATTACAGCCAGGGATGGGGACTCGTCTCCGTTTTATGTGACAACTCCTCCCCAGCAAAATCTTTCGCCAGTTTTTCGGGTTCTCCGCGGGAGCACCAGGACTTCCCTTTTCGCTATTTAACGACTGTAACGTTAGACAACCCCCTCTGACGGGGCTGGGGATCCTAAACCAACCATGCTTCCTCATCCTTGACGATGCAGCCCTCTCCCTCCCCGAGCACGTGGAGAGAGCTGCACACATCTCCTCACTCCAGAAAAATAAACCGGAAACCACAGCCACCTTAATTTACAGTTTCGCCGCAGCCAATGCCTATTCGATCCAAAACACACTGTTAATCGTGATTCTTTTAAAATATGTACCCAGCCCCCGAAGGAGGGTACCACGGAAGCGCCTCTCTTCCGAGACAGGCGGTTTTGCACAGCATCCCGACCGCGGACTCCGGGGGGCGGGCGAGGTATCTGCGCAGCCGGGAGGAACACACACCACGCGATCACGCCGGCGCTTTCGAAAAGTTACCAGAAAGAACTCCCCAGACGAACGCCGCCCTTCTTACGGCCCCCGGCACTGCCGGAGCCGCGGGGAAGCCCACCCAGCCAGCATGCCAACCTCCCAGCGGCGAGGCGGGTGCGTGCCTACCTTGTGATCCAGGCGCCCCAGCCCCGGGCTGTCACTCCTCAGGCAGCAGGAGAGCCGAGGGTAGAAGCCACCGCACAGCATCTCTCCCCCGCTCAGCAGCTCCTGCTGGGACATCATGCGCCTGTCTCTCCTTTTCAGGCGTTTCGGGGGGTTCCCGTTCAGGCACCTTCTCCTCCGCACTCCGCTCGCTTCGCTTCTTTCCCCAAACTTAGCATCTCCTTCGAAGAAGCCCAGAGCCACGGCCAGCAGCAGCAGCTTAAATGAGAGCATCTTCAGCATCGTCTGCCCGGAGCGGCTGGGGCTGGGCGCGGGCGAATGGGGGGGAACGCCACTGCCCAGCAGGGGCACTAGGGCGCAGCTCCGGGAGGAGGCTGCGGGGCGGCGGGACACTCTCGAGGCCCAGGGAGGTGGCGGGGGCGATGCAACTTTGCAAAAAACGAAAGGCGAGGCGATGGGTCCAGTGCCTTGGGGGAGCCCGAGGAGCGAGAGGACGTGGTGCGGATGACACCGCGGACAGCTGTGCCAGTGTCAGTGGGGTTAGGGGCTCTCTGCCGCGGCGGGGCAGTGGGAGGAGGAGAAGGAGTTGGAAGAAGAGGAGGAGAAGCCGGCCACAGAGCTTCACTTGTCCGTGTAACGGGAGTTGTGTAGGTGAGACAGTAGCAGCGACAGAACCGGCGGCGGCGGGGCAGGCGGAGGCAGGGCCGGCGCTGGGCTCTAGATGATGCTGAGGTCTCCTCTGCCGGCGGCTGCAGCTTCTCACGCAGCCTCTCATGTTTCGTTCCCTCTTTTCTTCTTCTTTTTAACTAGCGCGCGGGGAGGTGCTGCCACCGCGCGCCCCTTGACGTCACCGCTGCTCGCGCGCCTCCGCCCGGGCTGGGGGAGGGGAGGGGGCGGCCCCGGCGCGAGCGCGTCCCCCGGGCCCCGCGGCCTCCGGGATGCGCGGGGCGGGGGGTGGCGGGCCGCGGCGGCGGGCGGAGGTGGGGGCCCGGCGGAGCTCCCGGAGCCAGCCTCCTCCGGGGCGCGGAACCCGGCGCCCCCGCTCCGCCGGAGCTCCTGGTGGGGGCGTCCCCGGCCCGGCCCGATCCTCCGCTCCGGGGCTCGGTCGCGGCCCCGAGAGTCCCCGCCGGCTCCTTTCTCCTGACCGCGGCCCCGCTGCGCGACCCCGGGCTAAGGCGGCCGAGCCGAGGCTCCGAGAGAAAGTGAGTAGGAGCGGGCCGCGGGAGGTGAGAAGGGAGGGCCCCTTTCCGAGCCTCCCCACCGGGGCCCCGGCCCGGCCCGCCCCTCGCCCCGGGAGGAGGACGAGCTGAGTAGCTGGAGGTGGTGGGAGGGAGCCCCGGCCCCTTTCCTCTCCTGGCTCGCACGGACACCCCTGTCCCCGGTCATTTTCAACGTGAAGCTCGAGTCCGTAAAGATCTTCCTGGGGGTCTGATTGAGAGGCGGTGCAACCCAGGTGCTGCGAGCCGCCGGGCCGAACAGGTTTGAAGACTGTCCCGGACGGGTGCCCATCCTCGCTAAGGTCCCGCGCGCTCCCGAAACGGCACGAGCGCGCGCGCGAGGTGGGGTGGAGTGGGGTGCACGGCGGGGTCCGCCCGCGGGAGGGGTGCCCCACCTGGGCGGGCTGGCCCGGGGCGCCCCCGGGAGGGCCCCACCTGTGCCCTGGAACTCTGCCAGGCCCCGCTGGCGATCCCCGGGAACGCAGGCACGCAGGTTCCCCAGCCCCAGGTGAAGGAGAGGCGGAGAAACTGGCGGAGAATCAGCTTCATTTTCAATGAAAAAAAAAAAAAAAAAAAAATCCCGGGAAGAGTTCCCCCGGGGTGTCAGTACCGAGGCATTAGTTCTGAAGGACGAATTGCTAGCAGGTTCGTGGATGTCCAGAAGCGGGGCGCCCCATATGTCCCGTGAACCCAAATAAGCGAAACTTTCCCCAGTTAAGAGTCTGCCTGAAGAAAGTGTTTCTGAAAAGATCTGGATGCTAACAAGAGGGGTGGCTTGACATTTTCAGGATCCCTGCAAGCTGGCATTATAGGCATGGCACACAAAAGGTGTGCTTCCTGCCGCTTGGGTGTTTAAGAGGGGAGACGATTTTCTGCTAGAGGGATCTTGAAGAGATAAGGCAGTTTTCCCATTTTGGCAATGGAGGAAATGTTCGCCATATTTGGATTTGCTTCACTTCTGGGACATAGATTTCACCAAACTAACATGAAAGTTGGTGATGGTGGAGATGGATAACGGATGCAACTAATTCCTGTTAGTTAAAGTGGGCGCTGGGGCTAGATAAGGCTTCTCTGCCCTTTTCACTTCCTGGGTCCAGATTTAGGAGTGGAGCTGCCCCCTCCCCTACCCCCCTACACACACACACACACACACACACACACACACATACACACACACACGGTAACCAATTGGAATCTCTGAAAAGAATCTGTTGGAATATTTGGCCCAGTCCTGAGCTCAGTTAGGGCCCCTATAACAAACTGACCCTTTCTCCCAGGGGCTGTTGGACAGCATGACTCCGGTGTACATGTGATCCCAAATGTGTCATCTGATCCACAGATGCTTTATCTGACATTTTTCCTGATTTGCGGATTTCTAATATAAAATAAAGCATAAAGTTATAAAGACTTTAAACTATTATGTAACAAATAGATCTGGAGATGAATCCCATCAAGATTAAATCACACAATCACATCTAATTAGGTTGTTTAAAAACCAGGACCCAGGGGCATAATCTAGGTTGCATTCCACTATCCAAGGCTCTATACCCAAATATCAGCTTAGCGGGTTTTCTTTTTTCAAAATAAAAATCTTTCTAAAATTATATTTCAGTGGTTTGAGCGCTTGCTCTAAGGCCGTGGTTCTCAACCTGTGGGTCGCGACCCCTTTGGCGGTCGAACGACCCTTTCACAGGGGTCGCCTAAGACCATCCTGCCTATCAGATATTTATATTACGATTCATAACAGTAGCAACATTACAGTTATGAAGTAGCAACGAAAATAATTTATGGTTGGGTCACAACATGAGGAACTGTATTTAAAGGGCCAGAAGGTTGAGAACCACTGCTCTAAGGGCTGAATCCATCTTAGTTTCAAAACAGGCCTTCCTTATGCTTGTACTTAGAGACTAAGGACACTTAAAGGTAAATTAATTTTGGTTTTAAAAAAAATATGAAGCTGTTATAACCCATGATCCTAAGTTTCAAGAGAGAGTTTGGAAAGGATTACAGAAATGAGACCGTCGCGACAGTCAATACATCGGTCAGGGATGATAGAGGAGCTTATTCTCAGCGCCACTGGTAAAATTTCCACATAGTCACTAAGCAACGGTATACACATGAACTGACTTCTAATTCTTGATTTTGCAGAGGGAAATTGCAAAGTTCACCTATAGTCAGCTTGACAGCATCATTGTCTAGGAATCAAGAATCAACATTGGTTATTTCCTAAGATTAAACCTTGAAAGCCCACTTGGAGGCTGCACAGCCTTCTGCACACTTGAACATGAAGAATGGCCTTCTTCAGCTAAATCATCAGAAGTGGTGAGAAGAAGAAGGGACCCCTACCCGGCCAGACTCATCCAGACAAATTAAATCAGTCTTTTTTAAAAGCAAGCTGCACGAGGATGGCCAGATCTCCATGTTCTGCTTGCACCAGCACTGAGCAGCCCCGTCCAGGACTGCCTGCCACCTATATGCAGGCGGTGCCATGAACAAGGGCACCTGGCTGAGGCAGCCAATGGGAGCAGACATCCTGCTGAGCTCCACTCACCAAGCAGACTGACTGGTGCATGGTGTCTGCCCAGGCAATGCGGCTCCTTCTGATTTGCGCCAAGGCACCCTGTACGGGTTAGGAGCAACTAGGACCCTCCCACCCCCATACACCAGTCCTAGCCAGGATTATAATCCTTACTTCAGATAGAGTAAAGGTTCTCTTGAACATTTTAGGATTATTGTAAAAGATGAAATATTTGACACAATTGAAATTGAATTGGTATTGGTCCAAATATTACTGTGTGTATGAATTATGTATTTATATATTTATATATTTATATATGCACACACTTATAGTATGTTGATACATAGAAGTTAGCACAACTTAAATTTGGTAAATGTTTAAAATAAAATTATTCGGGTTATTGCAATCAGTTTTGTATATGGATTTTTGGACTTCACAGAAATACACAGTATTTCATTCCATTTCTACAAATATATATTAAGTGTCAGGGACTGTGCAAAGCAATCTATATACAGTAATGAAAAAAATACAAACACCCTGCCTCTAGGTAGTTAATAATCTAGTAAGGAAGTCGGATGATAGGTTCATAAATTTATGATTATGAGTTGTGGTAAGAGTTATGAAAAAATGCCAAAATGGAGAATATCAAGGCAGACTTATTTCAGATTAAGTGACTGGAAAAAGCCTCTCTGTGAAAATGAAATTTCAGCAGAGACCTGAGAAGAGTCAGAAGGAGTTTATGAAGTGACTCCACCCTGCCATTTCGAGTACAGAAGCATTAGAATTCAAAATAGAATGTGATACATTAAAGGGAAACTACAGAATACACGCGATAACTAAAAAAGGAGAGGCTACAGGCCAAGTTCATAGTGTGGATTATAGACTAGGTAGCTAATAAAGTTATACTCATGTATTTGTCATTTCCTTTTACAATACCCTTTCTACTTTCCTACCCTATACTCATAGATTTTTAAGTTCTGGCTTTTTACTCAATTTCTAGGATTTATTCAAGTTCAAATAGCATTTCAGCCATTGCATCTCATCTAGCCAGCACTTACGTTCTATATTTTCATTTGTGCAGCGTTGATGACTCAGATTTTTTTCATTCATGGGAGTCGAATACCCATGAGATGGTAAGCTCCACCAAAACAGGAATGACATTTCCTTCTTCTTTGGTGAACCCAGAAAAGAGTCTAGTTCAGTCTCATCCTACAGTGCCAGCCTCCCAATAAACGCTGCTGACTGGCCAATCTTGTTTGACTTAATACTTTTTAAAGGTTTAGAAATGGAGGAAATATTTGCATTATGACATTTTAAATTGTTAAACAGAAAGGAGGATACACCACACATTATCACTAAGGAATTTCAGGAGCCATTGCTATCAAGCGTGATTCTGCAGAGGAAGGGCAGCAAATAAAACCAAAGAATAAATGTACATCTTTTAAAAATAGAGACTGGTGGTAATTCAAACACAGTGACGCAACATTAGGGCTGCTGGTAGGGTTTTTTTTTTCTTCTAGTTATTCATTGCCTTTCAAAAGTTGGTACCTGCTGTGTGCCAGACCCTGCTCTGGGCACTGGGGACAAAGCAGGGGAGCTCACATGCTATTGGGGAAGGAAAGTAACAGACAGTCTGCCAAGGACGAGTGCTACAAAGAAAGGAGGTCGTGGGGAAGGAGAGGGCGGGGGTTGGGAGAAAAAATGTTATATATAGTTTTTATAGGTATACACTGCTTAACACGGGATATGTTCTGAGAAACGTGTTCTGTGCATGTAAATAGAGTGCATGTGTGCAAACCGAGTTGGGATAGCCTACTACACACCTAGGCGAAACGGTCTGGCCTGTTGCCCCTAGGCTACAGGCCTCTGCAGCATGTCACTGTACGAAACAACACGAGCTTAAATCAAGCACAAGAGAAAATGATGCAATCAAGAGACACGATAAACGCCGATAAATAAAGTTGTTGCCACCATCACACAGAAAACATTTTTTTTTTTTTACTGGTAGAAGTAGAAAGAGTGCACTCTAAAACAACAATAAATAGTACATCATCGGAAACACATAAAGAAGTAACATAGTCGCTGATCATTATCAAGTATCATGGACGCGCAGACTGTACATGCTGTACTTTTAATGAACTGGCAGCGCCGTAGGTTGTGTACAGCAGTGTCACCACAGACACATGACTAATACCTTGTGCTGTGGCTGACATGATGACATTACCATGGCTAGGATGTCACTAGGTGATAGGAATTTTTCAGCTCTATTATAATCTTACTGGACCACTGTTGTGTGTGCGGCCAGTCATTAACTGACGGTCGTCAAGCAGTACATGACCGCACATTGTCAGGAAAGGTGTTGACAGAGAGATGGGCACAGACTAGGGCATGGGAATTAGGGCAGAAACTGGAAGCTTCTGATGTTGCTTTCGGATGTTGGCAAGCACAGGGAGGAGCAAGTCAAAGACCACGAAGCAAGCATGCTTGGCATGTTTACGGGTTAGTAAAGGGGCCCATGTGGCTGGAGCAGGGTGGGTGACAGAGGAAATGACAAGAAATGAGGGCAAAGAAGGAGCCAGGGGCGTGGCTGGCATAGAATCGTGTAAGCTATGTTGTGGACTTTGGCTTTTACTATGAATGAAATGATCACTCAAGGGTCTTGTCAGAAATAGAGACTCTGCTATTTCCTATTTCCACGGAGCAAATGAATTAAGCAGAGGAATTGGCTAAATGGGTATCGGGAAACTGAAAAAGCAAAAAGAGAACACTGAAGTACAATGGTAACCGCAGGGAGCAGCTCCCACCCTGGGCCCTGAGGAACAAGGGCTAATGGAAGCTGGTAGGAGGGCCCTCATGGGTCGGAAGAGATGGGGCGTCTGCCCCACTGGTGCGCATACCCCCAAGTTGGCGAAACAAGTTGACTATGGGAGTGTTGGAAGAAAACTCGAGACTGGAAACAACTGCCCTGTCGGGGTGTGTGTGTCCCCAATGGCCATTACAAAGCACCACAAACTGGGTGGCTTAAAGCAACAGGAATGTATTCCCTCTCAGCTCTGGAGGCCACAGTCTGAAATCGAAACGTGGGCAGGGTTGTGTTCTTCTGAGGAATATGAGGGAGAATCTGTTCTGGGCCGCCCTGCTCACACTGGTGCGTCAGGGGCTCCTCTCCTTGTTTTGTAGATGGTGTTCTCACTATCTTCACTGCATATTCCCTCTGCGCAGGCCTGTCTCTGTGCCTTTACTTCCTCTTGTTATGAGGACATCAGTCACAGTGGATTAAGATCCACGTCAGTAAAACTCCATCATCTGCAAAGACCTTATTTTCAAATAAGGTCACATTCATAGGCACTGGGGGTTAGAACTTTGACACCTTTTTTGGGGGGTTGGGGGGAGGGACACAATTTAATTCATAACAAAGATAAGGCTCATTGCCAGGTGGTGCGGACAGAAGAGCAGGTAGAAAGGAAGAAGCAGTCCGCTAGCTCGTCCTTGCCTTCCAGCCTTGTTCCCTGACTTAGGTCAGGCTGTCAATAAGCAGAGCCCAGGACAGGGAACCTTAGCAAGCAATTTATTGAAGGAGTACTCTTGGGAGCAGGGCAAGAAAGCTACATAAGGATGAAGCTAAAGATGTAAGCAGAGCCTGGCTTCAGCCTGATCCCATGGCACCTCCAGAACATGAATTGCACCATAGGCTAGGTCCTAACAGGCTCAGTCACCAAGCCAGTGGGGATACATAACTTCATATAATCTTCACCCTCACACAGTAGTCGGGCAGGCGTTCCTTACAGTCATTCTTCATGTTTGCCCTTCGTTGTGAGTGTTGATCCTGATGACATTTCCCCTTCTGGCACCAAGCCCATAGAGCTCTGCCCACCACCTTCTTTTCCCCCCAGAGCCATGCCAGGGTGTTCTTCCCAGCTCTGCCATTCCCCTGGGGGACCCCGGCTCTCAGAATGTTTTTTAACTTGTGCTCCAACAGCAACAGTTACTTCTTTTGTTTATGCTAGACAGTGTGTTAAACTTATTTAGAAAACACACAAAAAATCCCTTCTTCTACTTTTTTGCCTAGAGGGTAACACCTGGCTGCTGAGTATTCTGAATGTAAGGATGGGGAAATCAGCGGCAGACTTTTCAATAAACGCTTCTGTTTTCAGCCCGGTGCTGAACGCTGCTGCCCATCACACCTGGCATCGCCGAGCCTATAACCCCTTCCAACTTCTGAAGGGTTAGAATGGCGCCCTCCTGAGCTGCAGCCTCTTCATATTTATTCTGGGTTTTGTCTTTTCCTAGTCTGCTTCACTCCTCCACTCGCCTTCCATCTTCTCGAACTGTGTTGAAATAGTTCATCTATTGGTAAACTCCCTCATGTTTTTCTCACTATTCTCTACTTACCCCTCCCCTTTGAACTGGTAGATTCCTATTTTAATGGGGTCTGAGGAGTGAGAGGAGATAAATTTATATGCTCAGTTTATAACCTTGAACTGGCACCAACCTGGTTGGAAAATAATGATCTTGTTTTTATTCATCTTGTTTAAATGTACATATAGCTCACATTTATTTCACTTTTTAAATATTAGAAGTGTTTTGGGTCTTTATTTACAAGTTTGGTGATGTTTTGTGATCATAAATATGCTGTAGGAACCTAACTCTTGTTTATATCTAATTACTCTATGGGAAAATTGATTTGTTTATACATTGTTTCACTTAAAGTCATAGTTTCCAAGAACCTATTAATGATGTTAAGTGAGGATTTAATGTATATTGTGAAATGATTACCACAATCACACATCCATCATCTCACATAGTTATCTTTTTGTTTTGGTGTCATGAGCAAAGTCATATTTTAAAATGTATTGATTATAAATTTTCCAAAAAAATATATGTGGTTTGGTTAGGTTGTGTTGCCTTTTCAAGCTTCCTTTCATGATATTTACTCTTCAAGTTACTATGTTGATGTAAATAACTGTGTTTTAACTCATTAAATCATATGAAATAGAATTGTAATTCTATAATTAATTTTATTCTGTTTATATTTAATTCCTTCATAATCCATTATAACTATTGTGCTATATATAATTCATTATAAAATAACTTTTAGAGACTACATATTAATTATGCCTTATTTCTTATACTTTACATATGATATTTACTTATTGAACTGCATACAATTTTATTGCTAGATATAAATTCCCTAAGAGCAGCAGCACCAATCAGCAGGTGGCATTTACCTGGTTTCCTGACAAATAGCTGGCCTTTACTAAGTGCCTACACCTGGTCCTTAATCATGTCTGAATCATGAGGGAATGATGTCTGAATTAGGTGGAACCTATCGGCAGCATTCGCCGTCTCTGGCCACAGTTGCAGGGGCTGTGACGGCCGCTATCACCAGCCGCTTTTGTGCAGCCGGCCTTGCATCTCAAACGTGCGTTTGAGTCTCCCAGACTGTGGGTGCGCCGCTGCACATCCTCACTTTGCACTGACGGGAGCTGGTGTCAGTGCAGGAGGCTGAATGGGGGTGGAGACCCCTGGGCATGGCATCAGGAGTATCTTGTGAAGATTTCTTGTGATGGCTGGGAGTTGTGTCTCTTGGAATTGAATCTTGTCAATTAAAACGTTTTTTTAAATAGCCTCACTTAATGGTAGTGACTTAAACTGTTATTTTTATAGTATGTGCTAGAGTTTTTCCTTAGTAAATGTCAATTTCTTATAATACTGTACCTGAATCAGCTGCAGTGTGTAATTTGCTAATACGTTTTCCTTCGATGGAATTGGAAGGGTGAGTTAATGGGACCAGAGGGTGTGCAGAAATGGGACTTAATTATAAAATAATGGAAAACAGTGGCATCATGAAATTACCTCATAAACAGAGCAATCACAACTGAGATGATTCAGTAATTAATGATTACATCAATTAAATTAACTCATTTGTATCTCAACCCTATGTAAACAATTAATAAAATGTGGAAGACATTATAAATTCACAGAATTGAAAGCCCACACAGATATAGAATTAATTACTTTTGTGTGCATTAGGTGTTTTGGAAACTAAGCATTACTTTTCTGGCTTTGACTCATATCAAGACCACCCTGTAGGAAAGTTTAATTCCTCAATGAGTATCTATGTATCATTTAACTACATGTTTGGCAACTAATCCACGAAAACAACCTATGCAAATGAATGTTTACTAATGATTGAATGAAAACATGCTCTATTTCTAGATATGTTTAATTCAACGGTAACGTAAAAATGCTAAGACTTATTTATTCAATACAGGCCACCTTAATCAAGATACAGAACTAATCCTTAAAGATACTAAGCTGCACAATTGCGACAATTTAACAATCTGGCAAAACCATTTCTTTAAAATATAAAAGAGAAATTCAATATGAAAACAGTTACATCAAACCTAAATATATGCTCATTTAAACATTATCAAATAAACATTTAAAATATTATTTATCTTATAAATAATTGCCCTGGAAAAAATGGTATGTTATAAAAACCTTTATCTGGTAGTTAAAAATGTGGATTTGCAATAGTCTTGTGGTTACATGGTCTGGAAGGGGACAGATATACTTGTGAAAGAATGTTCTCACAGACTGAAACAAAAATTTAGCCATTAAATTTTAGGACCAAAGAAACCATTACATGTAAGGCAACCATATATCTGATTTGATAGAATTTGATATAATTAAAAAATTATTTGTGTGGTGTGGTTTGAGACCACAGAGTCTGCCTTATTTTAAAGTTCATGAATAGCAGGTATCCACTTATTTTCAAAATGAGTGGCTTACTTATAAAGAAGTTCTTCAGTTCTTTGTTGGAAATATGTCTAAATTTTATGTCCTACCCAAGGGCCTGAAGTTCCGCAAACATTTTCATTTATTAAATGTTGTAAACACCTGGGCATTTTGTAGACATTACATATATTTTCACATGCATAAATTTAGAATAAATGTTGGATATAAGAGAAAGCTTTCTAACTTTAAAATCTACATGTGTGTCATAAAACCATAGGTTCCTCAAGATTCAACTTTTGGTGTTTTGGTTTGTTTACCTTACATAAAATGTGTTTTTTTTCTCTACTTAAAATATCTGAAATATATATTCTTAAATATTAACCAGTTCTTGAAATATATTTGGAGAGTTATAAATGTAAATTAACCAAAATGTCAGGATTCCATATTCTTTAAAACAGATGATTATTTTTTCCTTTTTGGTAAAGGAATGAGGAATTGTGGGTTTATTTTTGGGAGAATGAATCCAAAACATATGGAGTCAGACTTTATTTTCCTATGAAAAATAATTCTTTTCTAATCACCACATGTGCATTGTTTATTGCTTTTAAAGAATAGCTTAACATGATTAATATACACCTGAGTAAGAATGGTTTTATTTTCAACCTGGAAAAGTAAGAGGCTCTGCATGTGGGACCAACACAAAATACCACGTGCGGGCACGCACGTACAGTGCGATGGAAACTTCGTGGCCCATGTGCAGAAGTCGGTATTTTGTGGAAGAGCCGGTATTGTAAGGCTGGATTCTAGCCTTATCTTATTTCTTTTAAAACTACCACTTTCCTCTTTCTTTATGCCCTCTGAGATGTAAAGCATCTCTCATGTCCTTTTGTGCTATTCTATTCGTATAAGTGAATGGCTATTTTTTTTCATATAGGTTCTTCTAAGAGCTTTCTTTCTTCAACACCTATGTGGCATTTCCCTCTAGTCTTTGAATTCATTTGCTCAATTATTTTTGTGACATGAAGTTTTTCGTGTGAAAAGTCAATAGAGAGAGTGTATTTGATGCCCTGGTAATTGTGGCTCAGTTCGTTGAGCATTGCCCTGTGCACCGAAAGGTTGCTGGTTCAATTCCTGCTCAGGGCACATGCCCGGGTTGTGGGCTTGACCTCCAGAAGCAGGTGTGCAACCAATTTCTCTCTCTCTCTCTCTCTCTCTCTCTCTCTCTCTCTCTCTCTCTCTTCCTCTATCTCTAAAAATCAATAAGAAAAATCTTAAAGTACGAAGAAGATATTTTAAGCCCTTACTTTATGCCAGGTGCACATATCATCTCATTTAATTATTGTAGCAACCCTACAATGAAATAGATACATTTTACATAAGAAACAAAACCTCAGCGAGCTGACGAAACTTACCCTGGCCACGTAGTTTGGTGCAAACACAGACATGTCGAAAGATCATTCTCAGTCAGTTCCCTGTGGTGATTCCAAAAGCTATGTTATAGTTTTACCCTAAGCACAGACGTCCCTGCATTGTGCTCATCTTCTCATTGCCAATCTGAGACCACACCTCTCAGTATAGGCACTGCTGAGCGTCCTCAGTGCCTGCTTTAGCATACATCTTTAAGCCTGAAGTTCATTGCGTATATAACATCTTGATCTCGGTGGAACAGACAACTCAGCCTGTTTTTCCATATTGTCTCCATTTCCATTGACCCCTTCCTTCCCCACACCTCCCCCACCGCCTTCTGAGATAACACCCTGTGCTTTATGGTTACCTCTGGTTTGACATTCCTCTCATTGACTACATCCTCTCTATTAATTATATATGCTTCATAACAATATCATCACAATCTTAGCAGCTTAAAAAACTCCACCTTTGTATCCAATAGTTTCTGTGAGTTAGAAGTACAGGCTCAGCTTCAGTGTCCCTCGATGCTGCCATGAAGGTGGTGGCTGGGGTTTTGGTCTCAACTAAGGCAAGAGTGGGGGAAGGGTCTGCTTTCAGGCTCCTGTGGTCATTGGCAGCTTTCAGTTTCTTATTGGCTGTTGGACCGAAAGCCTCCATTTCTTCTTGACTGTTGGCCAGAAGCCCTCTTCAGTTGCTAATAACATGGCCCTGGATATGGGTCATCTTACCACACAGCAGCTACTTATTTAAAACCAGCAAGGGAGAGAGGGTGTCTTCTCAAGGTGGCCATTACAATCTTGTTATGTGATGTAATCACATAGATGTCATCATGTACATCTCATCATCTTGGCTGTATTCTATTGGTTAGAAGCAAGTCAGAGGTCCCACCCACTCTCAAGGGAAGAGTATCTCACAGAGGTGTGAAAGATGCCCTGGCCTGCTAATACTTTCTTAACCAATACCATTTCACTCATGCTGTTTAGATGGAGGTGAGGCCCATGCACACAAAAAATAAAATAACACAGAGGTAAGTGGCCTTAAAAATATAGACAAGTAATTGTCTAATCTAAAATTACATGGGAATTTTTTTGTTTTACCATTACTTCATTACTAAATTAAAATCCACTAGCCCTAGCTGGTTTGGCTCAGTGTTAAAGCATTGGCCTTCGGACTAAAGGGTCCTGGGTTCAATTCTGGCCAATGGCATGTGCTTGATCCCCAGTGTGTGTGTGTGTGTGTGTGTGTGTGTGTGTGTGTGTGTGCACGCACGCAGGAGGCAGATGATCAATAATTGTCTCTCATCATTGATGTTTCTATCTCTCTCTCCTTCTCCCTTCTCTCTGAAATCAATAAAAAAAATTTTAAAATTTTTTTTATTGTTTTATTGCTTAAAGTATTACAAAGGGTATTACATATGTGTCCCTTTTTCCCCCCCCCCCCCGCCCTTGACAATCCGCTGGCCTCCCCTACCCCCCAGTGTCTTATGTCCATTGGTTATGCTTATATGCATGCATACAAGTCCTTCGGTTGATCTCTTACCCCCCTCCCTCCTGCCCCCCAACCCTCCCTGGCCTTCCCGCTGCAGTTTGACAATCAGTTTGAGGCAGCTCTGCCTCTGTATCTATTATTGTTCATAAGTTTATAATGGTCTTTATTATCCCTGAATGAGTGAGATCATGTGGTATTTTTCCTTCATTGACTGGCTTATTTCACTTAGCATAATGCTCTCCAGTTCCATCCATGCCGTTGCAAATGGTAAGAGTTCCTTCTTTTTTACAGCAGCATAGTATTCCATCGTGTATATGTACCACAGTTTTCTAATTCACTCATCTACTGATGGGCACTTAGGCTGTTTCCAGATCTTAGCTATGGTGAATTGTGCTGCTATGAACATATGGGTGCACTTATCCGTTCTGATTGGTGTTTCTGGTTTCCACTGACAAAATCAGATTTTCATGTCTAGTGTCATGCTGATAATGTTAAAGAGAAAATATTGAATCATATATTTAGAGAAATAGTGCTTGTTATTCCCTAATAATAATTCCTTTGGGAGCTGGGGGTAAACTATGAAAACTAGAAGAACCTAACTTTTAACTTTTACTCATCAATATGTAACTGTTAAATTGGGTTTTATACTATTGCCTGAATTAGCAGAGCTAACACGCATAAAGAAGAAAGTCCTTAAGACAGTGAAAAAGCTGGGATTTTAATTATTTTACAAACAGAATAATTTTTTAGTGGCTATCCATTTTAAAAGAACCTTAAAAAAATAGAGGCCTGTCCCAAGTTGGATAAGCAACATTACTCTGATTGAAAGAAGCAAATGATTGTGTGAAACCTTTCCATTTTCTCAAAGGTTTTGTGTTATGAAAACCTCCTGCATGCTTTTTCTCTAAAGAAGTTTTCTTTTAAAAATCCACAGGCATTTTAAGGAAAACTTCATAAACAAATGCTTTCCTGGCCAAAAGGAACCCCGCGCTATACAAACCATGGAGAGAACCAGGGCAGGAGATGCTGAGCGCCTGCGAGGCCAGGCTTCAGCGCCTCTCCCTGGATGGCTCCTTCACGCTCAGAGCTCCCTGGAAGTCAGCGAGAGGAAATTAATGCACCACCCAGAGCAGAGAAAATTGAAATGTGCTGAATTAATATTTTGGATCATGAAAGTCACTCAAAGAAAATTCTTTCAATAGGGTGCCAACCAGAGTCTGGTTATATAATTTTTGTATAAACCTTATTTTTTCCCCCTTGAAAGGAAATTTGGGGTTTTCTCAGAAAGAATAATGGTGCTGTTTAACATCCCCAGAGTACAATGTGAATAAGCTAACTTTACACATAATTTTTTTCTGATTATGAAATAAATACATTCTCAATGTAGAAAATGTGGAAAATACAGAAAACCACAAAAGAAACAAAAATCATCATAATGCCTTTCTATACCCCACCCCAAGATAAAAACTGATAACATTTTGGTATATTTTTAAAAATTGTATTTTTTTGAAGGCGAAATTGATAACTATTATTATTGAAAAATTGAGTATATTTTATCTGAATGATGGGTATGTATAATTTTTAAGTAGAAAAGTCGTTTTTGTTTTTTTTTAAAACAGACACTTCAAAACCTATATAGGCAAGCTGACATTGTACCCTGGAAAATAGTCACCTTGGAAAGAAAACTAGATGCTTACTCTGCCTATGTTTGCTTCACTCACAGAATTTCACATCACTCTCTTGGAATTGCTTTCAAAACCATTTTATAAGCCACAAGACAAACTCCTCTTGTAATTTTATAATCTAAATGCTCTTTAAAACATTTCTTTCTTTTTTTAAAAGTTTCTCAGGTTATCTAAATCCAGAGAAACAGAGTTACTTGTAGATCATTTGTGGGAAACAAATGTCTTTGAGTAAATTACTACGGTTTTTATAAGTGTGTTTAAGGTAAGTTGAACCTCAGATATTTCTGCTAATGTGAAGTGACATCTCGCATAAATAGTCCATAATTTTATATTAGTCATTGGTTTCAAACTGTGCAATATATCTGTTCCTGTGACATTTGCTAAAGAACAGCTCAGCAGTTACGACACTGACAAATTTGAAATTCAGTTCTCAGTGAAATGCTGATGGAGGCAAACCCAATCTCCTTTAGAGGTTAGTCATTTCAAGCACAGAAGCTACAAACGTTCGCGAAAGGACCAAGGACACAGGGGACTGCATTAACATGTCTTAGCCAACAACCAGGAGTGGCATATCGCTGCAGCTGTGAGGTAAAAAGACTTGATGCATAAGGATGAATGCTAGGCTGTCTCTAAAATCACACTGGGTAGCAAGTGGCCAATGGATGTGGTGGTTGGGTGGTGAAGAGTTTTAAACTCCAAGGTCTACTGTTAATGGAGAAGGTGGGACCATGAGGCACAAAAGAGAGGAACACTTTGAGAAAAGGACCCATGAGTAAATTCAGCATTGAACACTATGATGACTGCCATCTTGAAACTCACCTGCTTAGGTGTCTGTGGGGTCAGGAAATTCTAATTATTTTCTTACCTCTCTGATTACATTCAAGCAGACTATAGTCCATGGATCAAGAACTCTGTCCAGGCCCTAGCCGGTTTGGCTCAGTGGATGGAGTGTTGGCCTGCACACTGAAGGGTCCCGGGTTCAATTCTGGTCAAAGGCACATGCTCAGGTTTCAGGCTCCATCCCCAGTAGGGGGCATGCAGGAGGCAGCCAATCAATGATTCTGTCTCATCATTGATGTTTCTATCTCTCTCTTCTTCTCCCTTCCTTTCTGAAATCAATAAAAATGTATATTTAAGAAAATTCTCTCCAGGAGCGTTAACTAATTCCTGTGGAATGTTAACTAATTAGTCATGTCCCTACCTCATGAAAGCGCGGTTACATGCTGTTCCTGGTCTGTGTTCAGGGGGTGTGGCGGTAGAAAGAACCGTCTGGTGAAGGGCAGAGGACTGAAGATTGAGATTTCCACTGTGTTATTTGCTAGCCTATGTGTCTATGGCTTGTCTTTGGAACTGGTTTGCCAATTTCTTGAAGACCGGAAGGTATTTTGTATCCAAAGACATCCCACACAATAACCACGTGATCTATCACTGCCTATCGATTTTCTGTTTAACTTTGCCATTGCCTAGGAAAGGCCCTGCACTTATAATTTATATCCTCGGCTGCTTCACCTCTGCCGTGGCATCTGGAGAAGCGATGATCAGCCGCGGCAGCTTTTCTTCCCCTTTGACTGTATGACTCAGGCCATGTTGTCATCGCTCCCATTAGTAGCCATTCCACATGACTCAAAGGGAAAGATGGAAAGGAGTCTCACCCAAGACAACATAAAAGCAAAGATAATATCATAAATTACAGCACTCACTACAACTCCAGAGGAAAAGTGGTGATTCTGAGAAACATAGATGTTCCCTTTTCGCAATTTATTCCAACGACTCCCTCAGCCCCATCATTCTTTTTATTTCTTTTTTTTCATTCCAGAGACTATTTTCTGAATGAAAGAGTAGAGGGACCAAGATGGTCTTGGTGAGTGACGGCTGTGAGGCCTGTTATGATAATGTCCCTACTATGTGTATGTTTTCTGGAATGTCCTTTGGAAATTCTGATACTATTAGCCAAGAATCTCCGAATTAATGCAAGAATGTCATGTGCAGGGCCCGTTACCTTGTTTAAATTAGCAGCACCCTGAACAAACTAAATTATTTTATAAATGACATTATTACCAAGGATGAGTATTTCTGGTTAATTTATACTTAACTCATTCAAAAGATGTATTATTTAACTTATTTATTAAATGAACAAAAAGATCATATATTAGTTTAAACTTGGAAGGATACTAACACTCATGGGCGTTCCTAAGGCTGAGTCTTAATTGTTTTCTTTTCCATAGGGTTCTGCAAAAAGAACACTTAATCTTGCAGGCACATTCTAGAGAAGCCATTTTATTTAATTATATTTAATTCTGCTTGCTTGAATGATTAAATATTTTACTCACACAATATCCACAACTGCTGCTTTCCCTTTGCTGCTGTCTAAGGATAATGGCTTTTTAGAAATAAAAATATTGGCATGATTTGATGATCCTGACCTTTGTGATGTCACTTCTCTTACCACGATAGTACTTCTTATGTTGTTTAGCAACTTTTGTTCTTTTTCTCTCCGTTTCTACTAATAAAGGGGAGTGACCATCTCTCTCTCTCTCTCTCTCTCTCTCTCTCTCTCTCTCTCTCTCTCATACACACACACACACACACACACACACACACACACACACACACACACACACACACACAGTGGCTGGTATCATCCCTGTCACTTTTTACCTGAAACTTCCTTTAAAATAGAGATAAAGGAAATAGTACCAGCTTCCTTCAATGCCTGAACTTGAGGCAAGGGGTTTGGGGTGTGAATAAGACCCTGCCAGCCTGGGCAGCAAGGCTCAGTGGTTGAGCATAGACCTAAGAACC
Source organism: Myotis daubentonii (assembly GCF_963259705.1). Taxonomy (NCBI): domain Eukaryota; kingdom Metazoa; phylum Chordata; class Mammalia; order Chiroptera; family Vespertilionidae; genus Myotis; species Myotis daubentonii. The sequence continues at coordinate 59,964,763 of NC_081844.1, forward strand.
AGGAGGTCACAGTTTGATTCCCAGTCAGGGCACATGACCAGGTTGCGGGCTCAATCCCCAGTGTGAGGCATGCAGGAGGCAGCCGATCAATGACTCCCTCTCATCATGGATGTTTCTATCTCTCTCGCCTTCTACCTTCCTCTCTGAAATCAATATATATATAACCCTACTATAATATAGCTAAGAATTTGGAAGAAGTTGTGGAAATCTTGACTCAGGACTCGAAAACTGTCATCCTTCCACCATGTGAACTCTGTGCTCAAGTAATCTTAAAAATGTTATATCACCAACCCTTTGTTTTATAACAGCTTTAAATATTGAGACTATAGTAAGTTTAACGTGCAAGAAAGATTCATCATGGCAGACTAAAGGTAGCTAGCTACTCATTAAATATTTGAGTGCTTCTTTTCTCTATGGATTAGCGAGCCACGATTCTCCCTGGGTCTCTTGTATGTCTGCAGGTGCTGAGAGCAGACACCGAGTGCCTATTTCAGAGTCTATCTTGTCAAGGATATGCTAGTAGCAAACAGCCTTGGAAGATGCAGTGTCTCCCTCTGGGTGCAATAAATGAAGCCCATGTCTGATGCTCATGCCATGAACTAAGGTTTATGTTGTGATTTTTATGGCAAATCAATGTCAAGCCGTATGAAAGGTCTGAGCATTTACCCTGCTTGCAAACTAACAAATCATCCTGCCAAAGAGACATGACACTTCTGGATCAGAAACAAAGGACAGTTTGTTCCTCACATCACTGGCAGTACAGTCACGTGCACTGAACGGTGGGGACATGTTCTGATAAAAGCGCAGTTAGGAGATTTTGTAGTTCTGTGAACAGTCGTTTGCAAATCTCCATTGATACATAGCATTCCAATATCTGAACTTACCATAATTTAAGGATTTATTCTACTGTTAGTGGACATTTGGATTCTTTGTAGTTTTAGTTACTCTAAATCATGCTGCTAAGAACATTCTTGTACAGGTCCTTTTGTATTCATATGTAGGTTCCCCTGTTAGGTATACATCTAAAAATTAAATTCCCCAGTCAAAGAGTATGCCCAACTTTAGTAAATATTACTAAATAGTTTTCTAAAGTGATTTTTATCAGTTCATGCACTCAGTTATAGAGAGTCTAAGTTGCTCTTTGTCCTTACTAACGTTTGGTTTTGTTATGAGGCTTTAATTTGCTCCTAATGACAAACGAAACTGAGTACCTTTTCATGCTTATTAACCATTTGGATATTTTTTGTGTGAATTTTCTGTTTAAAATTATTTCCAAATTTTTTACTGAATTACCTATCTTTTTCAAACTGATTTGGAGTTCTTTATATATTCTCGATATGAGCCATTTCTGTCTTGTAAACTTCTTTTCCCACTACCATGTGGATGATCTTTGCACTTTCTTTATGATGCCTTTTGATGAAGAAGAATTCTTAATTTTAATGAGGTCCAAGGTATCAATTTTTTTAATAATTGGGAAGCATGAAAAGTCTTACTGAAGGTAGAGTTTGTGACCTAACTGATGAGGCCTTGGAAGGAGTTGGCATGATATTGCTGTAAGCAATAGCAAACATTTGAAGATGTTGAAGATTGCAATGAGTAATGATATATACAATGGGTTGAAAGACCGGAGAAGAAACTCTAGTCTTGGATACCAGTCAGAAGCTCTTAAAGTAGTGATGGGAGAGCAATATGTCCTGAACTAGGTTGACTACAGGAGAAGTAGAATGAGTGAGTGTAGGACATATTTCAAATGAGCAACAGAAACTACCTGATTAATGATGCCAGTTGCACAGGCCAGAACATGGAGTTGTCCTTGATACTCCCATTTCTCTCACCTGTTACATCGATCACTCATGATATCCTATGACGTCTACATGCCTGAGAGTTTTTGAATCCCTCTTCCTCTCCCTCCCCATTCATTATCTTTGGCCAAGACTATCGCAGTAGCATCCATATTGGCTCCCTCCCTCCTTTCAGACCATCCTGAACACTACCAACTGGCTTGTCTTTCTAAAATGCAAATTGAATTATCCCATTCCTCTACTTAATTTCTTCAATAGCTCTTCACCATTAAAAACAAAGTTAATACTTCTTATATGACTTGAAGACCCCTTAGATCTTTGCTTCAGACCACTTTTTGTACTCAGTGTCCATCCCTACATGCAATAGGTTTTCTAGTCAGATTAGAGATATGACATTTTCCAAATACACTATGCACTCTACCTTGCCTACCTGACCAATACCTGTTCACCTTAAAGTCTGAATTCAGGTCTCTCAAGCATTCCCAGAAATGCCTGAAAATTTCAACACTTTTTCTCTGCATTACATACATTGGCCAATTAAAGTGGTTATATTATTATATCCTGGTAGCTTACATGGACTAGAGCATTGGTGGTACCATTTCAAAAAATATAGAAGTCGGGAAAATCTGCTTTGGTTTTTGTTGTGTTGGGTTTGCGATTCTGGAAGGACATCTAGTCAGGAAGGCACAACAGGTAGCTGGAAGGAGGGAGTATAGGTGAGATGCTGAGTTCAAGCATGCTATTTTTGCATTTGGAGCCCTTTAAAATTATAAGGATGTGAAAGCTTTTCAGAGGAAGAATATAAAACAGAAGAGGTTGGAAGGCATATATTCCCCTGTTACTTTGAATAGAACTTCTATATAATCTGCAACAATCTCTACAATTTCAAATACCTTTAAATTATATTTATTGCTCTGATGATAATAGCACATAAAATATTTGTAAAACATTGAAAACATATAAAAAGCAAATCATTCAGACATAGCTGTTCTTAACATTTTTTTCTTTCCTGTCCCTTTGCTAAACAATTGGATTTTTATTTCAAAGTTAGGGGATCATTATGCTCCAAAATTCTTGGGTCCTGATTTTTGTTTTGACCAGTGAGCTAAAAGACCATTGCTCTGGGCATCCCAGCACTGGGACTCTGATACCAGCTCAGCTCTGGGCTCAATTTGGAATAAAGTTTAAGCCACTTCATGTCTCTAAGCCATATTTTTATTACTTGTCGAGTGAGAACTAGATGACTTTTGTGGTCCCTTTTAGTTTAGGGGTTTGGTAATTCCATGTCTGATACCCTTTCTCCCCAGTTAATTCTGGCTACTCCTGAGGTTGGGCTCTGGTTCTCTTTCTCCTAAACAATTTCCTTCCACACTCTTTGTCAGGCCTTGAAGTGACTCATCAGTGGCTCCTTCCTGAGTTTGCCATGCCTGCCTGGATTCCAGAAGGCAGCAGAGATACCATCAATGATGAGAGATTAATGAAGGAACTGTATGTTCTACAGTGACAATTATTGGGAAGGACTTTTAAAAACGCCCTAAGAATTATCAAGGTTGGAGAAGACTGTCTACCCGGCTCCAATCCTCTCTTTTGGATGATTTAAGGATGATTCTCCTTCCCTTTGAGTCTTAATTTTCCCATCCGTAAAATGGAATAATCCTCCTCCTCATCCTCACAAGTACATTGTGAGGCATAATTAAGGCTTATAAGCTTTGAGGATTTGATGAGCGACACATAGAAGTATAGCATATCATTATAACTAATTACAGAGTGTCTCTGTGTAAAATACACTTGACATGGCAATATCCTTACCTGGAGACAGAGAAAGGAGTTTGGAGATGGATAGAGAAAAAACAATTAAGGAGACATAAAGGAAAGAAGAAACAAAGAAGTGTACTAGAAGGGAGTAAGGCAAAAGGAAGACAATTTTAAAAAGTCAAGTAGAGAAAAGAAAAGAGAGGAACTTAATATCTCTGGAAATTAACTAAAGGGACACGTTGTTCAGGATTTATTAGGAATGTATTATAGCTATGAGAATTATTATAAACAACGATAGATAAGATATAATAGCACGTATGGCAGGCAGAATTCTAAAGTGGCCCCATGATCTCAGCCTCCTGGTGCACTCCTGTGATTATGTTACCTTTGTGGCAAGGGATTTTGGAGACGTAATCCAGGTTACTGATCAGTGATGTTAAGATCATGAGATTATTTGGGTGGGCCTAGCCTAATCCCAGGAATTCTTTAAAAGCAAGGGATTTTCTCTGGCTGGTAGTAGAAGAGAAAGTCCTAGAGCTTCTCACTGGCTGGCCTGGAAGAAAGCAAACATCATATGAACCGCTTGTGGGTGCCACATGGAAAGCACCTGAGAATGGCCTCTAGCCAATAACCGGTGAGAAAGTGGGGGCTTCGGTCCTACAATGGCAAGGAACTGAATTCTACCAACAACAAATAAAAAGTGGATTTATCCTGGAACTTTCAAATCCAGATGGCTGACAACTTGATTTCAGCCTTGTGTTATTTTAAGTGGAGAACAAAGTCATGCCACGCTAGATTTATGACTTACAGAACTGTGAGCCAGTAAATGGGCATTATTTTAAGCTGCTAATGGAAAACCAATATAAGAGGGTGGAGGGAGATAGAAGAGGGTTAAGGGGGAATAAATGGTGATCGAAGGAGACTTGACTATGGGTGGTGAACACACAATATAATATACAGATGATGAATTATAGAATTGTACACCTGAAACCTATATAATTTTATTAACCACTGTCACCACAATAAATTCAATTTAAAAAAGAAATCTAATATAGCATGCATGGTAATACAAGTAGGAATAACTATATTGTAACATTGCTTAATCAGTTAAAACTCTTACAATTGACTTCTGGGTCTCAAATATGATTAAAATTTAAGAGTCACAGTAAAGTTGTGGGTGTCCTAACACTGATGATAACAGTCAAGGAGAACAAGGATCCATGACTCTTAGCATAAATACAACTGTGATCTTATTTGGTGCAGTTTTAACATGCAAATTAAAAATAATATTGCTATACTTTTATAGGTAACATTTTTGGATGTGTATTTATAAATTAAGCCACGTTGGAGGGAATAGTCAAAAGGGCTTTTAGGGGGCTGTTTGAAAGGAGGAAATCTATTTGCTTATCCTATGACCTTTACCATTTTTGTGTGTGAATTTCAATATTTTTTAATTAGGTTTCTTTATGGAAAATTCCTCTTGTAGTCAAAACTTTGTTTGACAAGTAGCAGAGTGAGCTTATTTGAATTATGTTGTATCTGTATGTTTTATTCCACCCACTAATGGAGCAATTGCCAAACAACAAAGGGGTTGCGGAAAGCAAATCAAAGACAGATTTGGCAAGGTGGAAAAACATAACTAATTAGTATGTTTCTTCTCTGGCAGTGTCCAGCACTGATATTTCCTGTTTCACTGTCTCAACTTGTGCTAAAATTATCAAGGTTCTAGTCAACCAACAGTAGTTTTAAGAAGTTAGTAGTAAGCCTTGCCTTTTCTCCCACAACTCTTCTTGATGTCCCTTCTAATGTGAATATTGCCACCATTCATCCAGTTTCCAAGACAACAAAGCTCTGAGTCATCTTCTACCCCACCCTCTCCCTAAACCCTCATATCCTTAATATGGGCCTCTGATAACTTTAAAAAAATTTTTGTGTGTATTGATTTCAGAGAGGAATGGAGAAAGAGAGAGAGAGAGATAGAAACATCAATGTGAGAGAGATCAAGCCTGCAACCCGGGCATGTGTTCTGACTGGGAATTGAACTGTAACCTCCTGGTTCATAGATTGACACTCAACCACTGAGCCACACCGGGTGGGTAGCATCTGATAACTTTTAATGTTATTGGATCTAAGCAAAGACTGATCTTCATGGGATGAGAAGTAAGTTCACCCATCACTGTCAATAACTTGAGTTATTTTGAAAGATCATAGAGTTCCTGCTTATAGGACTTAAAATAATATAGATGGTAGCTTCTCCCCTTCTACAGATTGTTTAAATGTCTCTGAAGCTTTAACTCAAATTGTCTCTCAATATCTCTTTCAGCCTCTGATTTTGTGATCATGTATCTTTCACACCACAGGGTTCCAGAAGAGCCCTGAAGGGATTCTAGTCTGAAGGAAGTAAGGAGAAGCTCTGAGGGGCTGTAGGGAGGGGCTTTACTTAGGGACTATTTCTCATGTTAAGGTTTGGCTCATGGAATCATGCTGAGCAAAGATGGCAGTGTCTTCTCACTGCTGGGCAGGCTGGGTAGTTCAGGGTGCTGGGCCCAAAGGGAGGGCCCATCAGGCTGGGAGAGGGGAGGGTGTGAGCCTGCGTTAGGGGGAGGGTGCATTTCTAACTAACTGGGCATGGCGTTAGTTATGACGGCATCTCAGCATCTATTTGCTCTTTAGCAAACACTTCTTACTACCGCACTGGCAAGCATCCCAGAGTGAGGCCTTTCTTTCCCCAGTGTCTGCGGTGGACGGGCACTGCTGGTGATCCATGTGTGCAACTCATGGCTCCCAAATTTAGCGGACAAGGCAGAATGGTGGAAGTTGGAGATCACTGGGTGTCGATTTTACTAGCTTCCTCTGTGGTTCTTTAAGATCTTGATATTCTTATGTTAGAGTGGTCATCCCTCACTTAACACTTCAATAATTAGCTACTTTTATTCTGTTAATGGATTACTTTTGTTACTTCAACAAATGTTTTTGGAGCATCTACTCGGTGCCAGGCACTGGTGTTCACACTGGGCCACGTGGGCCACAAAACATGATCTCCACAGTGAGAGAGTTTATCGTCTAGAGCAGGAGGCAGATCATGAGAGAATCATTAACGAGCAGCTTCAGCCCGTGGGTTACCGCTTGAGAAGCTCGTCCAGGTTGGCATACTCTGCCCAGACTTCTACATGCCAGGCTTCTCTGCACCTTTCCCATCTCAGCTCCAACATCCCTCCCAAGAGACGCATTCTTGGGTCACCCAATATCCACGTCCCCTCCTCATAAGCCTTTCTCTGTCCTCTCATCCTCATCTACAGTTCTTAACTCCAAACCTCTCTTAAAAATAAAGGATTTTTCCTCATAATTTGAGTACAAACTAATTATTTCTAAAAACTTTATCCAATTTATCATGAACAGTTACATATGTTACTGAGCACTGATTATCTAACTTACTTTCTTGTTTGTCCATCTAGCATGGTAGCAGAGACCGTGTCTCTCTTGTGCCCTCTATCCAGAACCCAGAGCAGTCCCTGGGTGCTTAATAAATATTGGTTAAGTGAGCAAGTGATTGATTTTGTATATAAAGTACCTAGCGTTCTGGTGCAGGTTTGATGCTGAGGGGAGAGGCGATGTCAGATCTAAGATTTAAAGGAGAGGGAGAGAGAGAGAAAGAGGGCAAAGTAGTTAGGGAGGGGGAGGCGGGAAGAGGAACAGGGTGTGCTCACGGGAGTGATATGGGTAAGGAAGAAAAAGACATTCAGTGTGGCTGATGCCTGAGCTTTAAGGGGAATGGCAAAGATGAGACCGGAGAGCAAACTGAAGGCTTTTTAAATCATGGGAAGGGAAATGGACTTCATCCTTTGGGTAAAGGCGAGTGATGCTGCTCTAAAGGTATCAACTCGTTTAATCCTGCCAACAACCTGTAAGGCAGGTGCTTCGAGAGTCACGGGGGTTTAAGTGACTTGCCCAGCATGGCATGCTTAATTTGTGGCAGGGCAGTCACCCAGGTTGTCTGGCTTGGCCTCCAGCCTTCCTTTTAGAAGAATAGTGAACACTGTACGGGAAGTGTTGAAATCACATGAAATCACACCCCCAAGTGTGTTGACTGGCTGGAACACTGAAGCTGATGCTTCCAGGATCATGGGTTTTGGTCTAATAATTGGGCTAATTAGGTTTCATCAGTGCCACAGACAAAATGTGCTTCTACCTCTGTCAATAGTCTTACCGATGCTCGCAAATGCATGAGCAGCACAGGGGACAGCTGGGGGAGAGAGAGCAGATGAACATAAGAAGCAGCCCCAGAAGCCCACCCTGCTATGTGTCAGTAGCACCATTCACGTACTAATAGCTACTACGCTTAGATATAATGAAAGGGATGGGGCACTTGTTGGTCATCTCTGGAGGTGGTAGGTAACTAGAAAGTAGTAAAGAAATGAATACTGTTAGAAAAGTTTAATAATATTAACCAGACCTCTGTATTCCTTTTACTTCTACTTTTTTAAAAAAATATTTTATTGATTTCAAAGAGGAAGAAAGAGGGAGAGAGAGATAGAAACATCAATGATGAGAGACAATAATTAATCGGCTGCCTCCTGGATGCCCCCTACTGGGGATCAAGCCCACAACCTGGGCATGTGCCTTGTCCAGGAATGGCACCGTGACCTCTAGGTTCAGAAGAGGACGCTCAACCACTGAGCCATGCTGGCCACGCTCCTTCTTCTTTATCAGAATCTACTGGCCTTTCCTTTCTGTCTTTCAAGCTTTAAGAATCCACCCTGAAGCACTGCACATTGTTTAAAACCTGCCTCATATGAGCGTGGAACTGTGTTATTCCAAAATGCAAAATGACTAGGGCATACATATTTATCATAATTTATGATGTCTATTACTGCTAGCAACCTAGATTTTTCAAACCAGCTTCTATGAATAAGCATATTTCATGGACTATTAGTTCTAATATTTCAAACTTGAACTTTATAAGTGATTGGGTCAGCAGAACCATATGCCCGTCATATAAAGAAAAAAAAAAAAACACCTAATAAATTGATAATGGCTCATCTCTGCAATGTTTTCTAAGACATTTGGTATGGCTTTAAGTTTTTCTTTGTCTCTTTTTGTTTACCCTGGGAGTCCTTCCTTCTGGGAAAAGCGAAAGGACATATTTTGACTTGTGTTATAGGTCCCTATAAAGCTCTAGGAAGGAAGTATCTGCTAGTTTGGCACCAGGATAGCGGCATTGGCTTTGGAGTCAATGCCCCAGGGTTAATTGCCAACTCTACCACTCCCTGGCTATGAACTGTTGGCAGGTTATGCAATCCCTCTGAGTCTCAGTTTTCCCACCTGTAAAATGAGATCTGCCTCATGTTGTGAGGATGAAGTGAAATTATACATGTGAAATACGCATTGAAATAATTGTACAAATGTCTACTATTAGTATTAATCATTGATGCTGATGGGAGTAGAAAAACTCTAAAAGCCGTTTGCATGTCAGGGTAAATTCAGATTCGTTTGGATGGCTTACGTGTGGAAGTTGACTCAAGTGGGTTGTCTGGAATGAGAGGGTAGTCTCACTTGTACAGTGTATGAAAATTGTGTCATAAGAATGAATGAGGTTGGGATTAATGAGAAATTTGAGCACATGCTAAAACGTCTTAGGAGAAAAACCTGAGAGCAACATCATATTTAACTCTCAACATGTCAGGCCAGGGACATGTTTGAAGTATTTCAGTGATGTCTTTGAGAGAGCTTTGCAATGGTCAGGCTGTCGGTCTGAAGTAAGGGGAGAGGTTGTGACACCGACACATGACAGGCCACAGGAGTCCACAGATGACCCGAATTCAGCACATAGGCCTTACATACTTCAGGAGAGGCAAACGCATATCCAGTGTCCTGCGGATCTGTGGTCCAGATTTTTAAAAAAATGTAGATAGAGGATCCAGCAACAACAATAACAAAATGCTAGCAGCTATGGTGCCTTAAATTCTAAATATTTGATATTTTCTTGTTTGAGACCATTTTTGGACTAAAAAGTCTGGGCCTATTTATGCATCCATAAAATGGAGATAGTAACGAGACCCCCATAAGATTATTGAATCCATTAAATAAAGCAGTGTCTATAAGCCTACAGTCCAGTACCTGGGGGAAGCACTCAGCAAATGGCTACAATGCTTACAGATTATTTCAAACCTTTAAAAACCTGATCTCTCCATCTATTGCTACAACACCCTTTCTGCAAAGAAAAGACTTAACCAACCAGTAGTAAAATCAAATGCTATAATTCTGATGCCATGTAATTCCTTTCCTAATGAAAGGGTAGGTAAATGAAAAGGACTTAGATACCCAATCTCTGAATAAGCGAGTCCACAGCCTGGTAAGAACCCAGGCTAAGGCAGGTGAGCGAGGTTTTCCAAGTGCTGTAGTCAAAAGGAAAATTTAAAAAATAGCCTGACAGTGCATGCCACCCAATAGCACTTGTGGCGCAGCACTTTTTGGAAAGAACTCCTAAGTGGGGCAAAGAAATTTTAAAGTAATGGAGTTTTACCAAACCTATGAGTGCGCAGAGGAAATCCTTTATTTGTTGAAGAAACGACACTCTTACTTTTGCAGAAATGGGCCAGGAGCCAGAGGGGGAGAAAAAACAACAAGTGAGATACGCTGTTGATAATAAGTAGAGCCTCTTGGGAATCACACACACACAGGAACCTGCTTGCCACCTGCAGCAAGAAGCAACAGCAACAACTGGGACCTTTTTGTCATAATTGACCTATTTACTGCCCAGTCGGCCCAGCCAGAAACAACTGCCATGTTGACTGAGCAGAGAGAGGTCTGGGGGGAGAGGGAGGCCTGTAAAGGGAAAAAATCCAAAATGACTTTGGGGCAGAGGGAGGGGGGTTGTCCTTAGAAAGACAGTAAAACACTTATATTCGGAGGTGGATCAACTATAGTTCTAGGCTCTGTTTCCTGGGGAGGCTGGGAGAGGAGACCACAGGCTTAGTTGCTGTGGAGAGCGGTACTCACTGCCTCACTTGGCTCCGGACACGGAGCATGGTTTATGGGTGAGCAGAAGGAGAACACTGTTTTGTACTTCCTGGCTCTGCTCGGCAGTGCCCAGTGGTCCAAAAGAGACACACGCTCCCTCTCAAGATGAATGGATATGAAACTGTGAAGGTAAATACGACTTGCCATACCCCTCTCTATTTCAAATACTCAATTGAAAACTAATTTTATACAGAGAGCTTTATTGTATAATAACACTGAAAAAAAAAAAAGTTGAGAGCTCCTGGGAGCAAGAATGCAAAGTCTTGAGAGGCCTGTAAGCCATGCTGTTATTAAGCCCCTGGAGGGTAAATAAATAGCTTTGCTCTGAGTTTGGTTAATGGAATGCATCAAAGCACCATGGCAATGAAGAGGTGGTTTAAAAAGATATGGCATTTGGATCGCTAGGCATTCTAGGCAGGCTAAAAATCTTTTCTGAAATGGGCAAGAAGGCACAGTGGTGTTGGGGATCTTGGTTTTGAAATGATGGAGTCTACCACAGTGTTGAGGAAGCCACTGACAGCAGCAAAGGTGGCTGGGAAGTATGGTGGGAAGCATGGATGAAGGAGGCACGTGTGTGAGGTGTGAAGAAGCCAACGTCTTTCTTGCCTTCCACCTTCCTCCACAGTTTAGAAGGGATCCCTGCCTTTAGATATGCTGTGTAGTGTCTTCCCAAGAGGAAGCTGTGAGGTTACAAGGGAAGGGGAAAATGAAGGTCAGGTAGAGGAAAGGTAAAAAGTAATGGAGGGCACTTTGAAATCTTTCCAAATGCAAAGGTGTAGCAACATTCAAGGAACTGAGATGTTATTCTTCCTCTCTTCACCCTCTTCAAGCTTTGATATTGCTGTTCTGTGTTGCAGCTTCAAGTCATATGGTAGCTTTGGCTGTGAATGATTGACAACATTGGATTGTACCCAACCATCACCTAGAGCCAAGAGCAGTGAGCTCAGGCAATGGCTGCCTTAATGCAGTTCCAGCTCTTTCTATATGGACAATATGTTTGTTTGTTTGTTTGTTTGTTTCCTTTACTGTTGAGATTATTACAGATGTCCCTCTTTTCTCCCCCCATAGCTCCCCTCCACCCAGTGCCCACCCTGCCCCATGCCTTTGCCACCCTATTGTCTGTGTCCATAGCTAATGTATACATGCATCTTTGTTTAATCTCTTCCTGCCCCACACTCCCCTTCTCTCTGAGAATCATCAGTCTGTCCCATTTCCGTGTCTCTGATTCTATTTTATTCACCAGTTTATTCTGTTCATTAGATTCTTATTTGTCTGATTTTTACATTCAATTGTTGATAGATATGTATTTGTTGCCATTTTGTTGTTCATATTTTTTTTTCTTTTTCTTCTTCCTCTTCTTAAAGAATACCATTCAGCATTTCATATAATAGTGGTTTGGTGGCAATGAACTACTTTAGCTTTTTTCTTGTCTGTGAAGTTCTTTATCTGACCTTCAATTCTAAATGATAGCTTTACTGGGTAGAGTAATCTTGGTTGTAGGTTCTTGCTATTCATCACTTTGAATATTTCTTGCCACTCACTTCTGGCCTGCTTAGTTTCTGTTGAGAAATCAACTGACAGTTTATAGGCACTCCCTTATAGGTAACTAATTGCTTTTCTCTTGCTGCTTTTAAGATTCTCTGTCTTTAGCCCTTAGCATTTTAATTATGATGTGTTTTGGTGTGGTCCTCTTTGGGTTCCTCTTGTTTAAGGTTCTCTGTGCTTCCTGGACTTGTAAGTCCATTTCTTTTACCAGGTAGGGGAAGTTTTTTTCATTCTTTCTTTAAATAGATTTTCAATATCTTGCTCTCTCTCTTCTTCTGGCACCCCCATCATTAGGATGTTGGTACACTTGAAGTTGTCCCAGAAGCTCCTTACTATCTTCATATTTTTGGAGTTTTTTTCTTTTTGCTCTTCTGGTTGGGTGTTTTTGCTTCCTCATGTTTCAAATCATTGATTTGATTCTCAGGATCCTCTAATCTACTGTTGAATCCCTGTATATTATTCATTTTTTTAAAAAAAAAATATATTTTATTGATTTTTTTACAGAGAGGAAGGGAGAGAGATAGAGAGTTAGAAACATCGATGAGAGAGAAACATCGATCAGCTGCCTCCTGCACATCTACTGGGGATGTGCCCGCAACCCAGGTACATGCCCTTGAACGGAATCGAACCTGGGACCTTTCAGTCTGCAGGCCAACGCTCTATCCACTGAGCCAAACCGGTTTTGGCGTATTATTATTCTTTATTTCAGTCAGTGTATGCTTAATTTCTGATTGGTCCTTTTCCTTCCTTCCTTTCTTTCTTTCTTTCTTTCTTTCTTTCTTTCTTTCTTTCTTTCTTTCTTTCTTTCTTTATTTTTGCATTCTCACTAAGATTCTTGAAAGTCTCACTAAGTCCCTCTTGGAGGTTTCTAGAAGATCCTTGAGTAACCTTATAACCATGGTTTTGAACTCTATATCCAGTAGTTTGCTTTCTTCCATTTCTTTCATTTGAGACATTTTTCTTTGTCTCCACATTTTGGCTACTTCCCTGTGTTTGTTTCTATGTATTGGGTAGAGCTGCTAAGTCTCCTTGAGTTGATAGAGTGGCCTTGTGTAGTAGGTGTCCTATAGGGCCCAGTGGCTCAGCCTCCCCAATCACCTGAGGTGGACACACTTGGTACACCCTTTTGTGGGCTGTGTGCACAGTCTTGTTGTAGTTTAGCCTTGATTGGTGTTGGTGTCACTGGGAGGAATTGATGTCCAGGACAATTGGCTGTGGGGACCAGTTGCAACTACAGTGGGAGAGCTGCTGTGCAGGAGACACCCTTATGGAACAGGACTTGCTTCAGTGCAGCTTTGGTGCTCACTGAGTCTGCTCCTTGAGTGTGTTGCTTATGGATATGTAAAGTTGTAATCTGGTATGATCTAACACTGACCACTGGGTACACTGGCTCTTGAGTCTCCAGGGAGGTGTAAAGTCATCCACTTGCCTAGAGCTACCCAGCAGGAGCTACAGAGAGATCTGCAGATTCTTCCTCTTTGTATCAGGTTTGGAAGTGCCAGACGAGGTCCAGCTGTGAAGCAAGGCAGGCTGGTGCTGGTGCTGGTCTTGGGCCTTTTACTGATAGGTTTGGGGCTCCCTGACCCAGCTGCAGCTCTTTTGAGAAATTTTACCTTGAGCAAGGACAGGCTATTTATATGTAAAAGCTGCTGCAAACAGCTTGGGTGGGGTTATAAATTGGATGAGGTGGAGTCTCAGGGAATCACCAGAGCAGAGCAAACAGAAATGACTGCCAGTCAGCCCTGCAACTAGAAAGGTCCCAGCATAGGAACAATGATTGCTGCAAGCACCTCCGTCTGGGAGAAAGCCACTCCCAAGTTCCTGCCCTGATGCCAGACAGTCCAGATTCTCCTCTTATGCATCTCCTCACCTGGTACTGGAGCTCAGAGGAAGTGGAACCTTGTAAGTTCAGTTTGTGTATTGGACTTTTAAGAGGAGCAGATGGGTCTCCAGCAACCTATGTGTCACTGAGCCCCAATCCGCACTGGTTTTTACAGCCCGTAGTTCTTACTGCCTGTTGAGACTTCTTTTCCCAGGTCTGGGACCCTGGGCTCGGCATCTGGTGTGGGGCTGGGACCCCTTGCTCCTCCAGGTGGCCTCCACATAGCCAATCTTCTTCCTGATTTAAAAAGTGGCACATGTGGGTGCTGGACCAGCCTGTTCTGTGCCTCCACACCTCCTACCAGTCTCAATGTGCTTTCTTCTTTACTTCTCTACTACTGCTTGTAGTAATTCCATTCAGCCAGCTTTCTGGAAGTTCTGGATGATGGTTGTTCTGTATTTTAGTTGTAATTTTGGTGAGATTGTGGTAGGCAGTGAGTATGGATGTTTGCCTATACCATCATCTTGGTTCTGTCGACAGTTTTTCTCTTTCTTCTCTTTCCTTCCTCTTCCTCTCCTCTCTTCTTCTCTCTCTAATGTGATTATGTTTACTTTAAATCCCACTATGCAGGATGGCAGTCATTTATGTTTAAAATTGTTACATAAGAGAGGAGCAATGGGGGTTCCAGCTTCTGGAGGATGGAGCGGCAAGTCACAGTCAAGGAACTGGCCTGAGCGAACCCCTCGGGCCACAGCCTGTCCTTGCCGCTTGCCCCTTACTCTCAAATGAAAGTAAAGGCATTGTTTAACAAATAGTTATGAGAAACATGAGGCCAAATACTAGACTCTGGGCATAAGCTGTACTCAGAAACAGTGCAAATTTTCTTCTCTTACCATCACGACAGCTAGAGAAAGGTCTACAGAGTGCTTGAATAGTGTGGCACTGGGGAGATGAAGACTGTTAAGCAAATATTAGTCCACAAGTGGGGATCCTCACCTTTGTGTACACTTTTAATTAGACAGCTTCTTGGTAGAGTGGCTCAAGTGAAAGTGTTCTAACAAACATTAGAGAAAGGACATTAGAAATAGCAGTCAGCTTCTGTGCTATACAAAGTCTCCCAAAGGTTCCATAGGATGAAGTTAATGTGCTCTTAAGGTGTCTACTTCTTGAAAATGAAGTAGAGTATAATTAGTTATTAGGTGACATTGGAATTCTGAAGGTGATAAAAGAAAAAGAAATATTCTGGAATTGGAGTGCCCTGTTTGACTACTGCCAGGGAGTTAATACATTAACAAGGAACTATTGGACCTAAAATGGACTAAATTCATTATTTTTTTCTGCTGCTAAAATTTTGTTTGGATAACTGAAAAAGATGAAGTGGAAAAAGGAGACATTCATGTCTCATATGGAAGGAAAGGCCTGGTTGTGTCTGATATTGGAGAACGAATTTTTCTGGGGCTATTCATTCTAGTCAAAATATTACCTTTGTGTCTCTGCCAATGGGAGTGTTCTCATTTGTGATTCGGGATTGTTTGTCTTGTTGTGGTGGTTTTATTCTCCTTTAAAATTCTTCCCTTTTCTGCATTACTTGTTTTGCTTTCAAACTCCAGCTGATGTCCATGGCTGAATAGTTTTCCGGAAGATGAATGAAGCTAAAATCTCTGTTGGCCCTCAGCTATGGGACCATGGAAGTTGTTTCACGGTCACACACTGCCTCCCATTTGGAAATAAATTTGTGCATTTCTTACTTGCAGTTAGGCAGTGAGTAAGGCCTCTTCCTTGGAATGGAGTCATAACTTAATACCTTTTGTTGTACATCAAACTGAGTCATGAAGATGGCACCTAGCAATACAGAAAGGACATTTTGCTTCCAAGTTAATCAGCAGGCCTGCCTCAGGGTCTAAGGGTCAGAGACTGGACCACTGGGGCCTAATTGCCCAGCCCTGTGACACCCAAGGAATCTCTGGAAAACAATGGGATCATGCTGGGTCCTTGGGGACTCCAAGGATGCACAGCTGCTTTGGGGGCTTTGTTTTTACCTTGATCTTCTTTTCCTCCAAAGGAACATCTACTCCAGGTGTTTTGACAGGCACAGAAGAGAATACAGGATCCGGAGGATGGGAGTCATTCAAGAAGTCCCACAGGACACTGATGAAAATTTAGTTTTATGCAATTCTGTAAGGGCTCACCCTGCTCAAGTAGGTTCCTCTACATTAGGAATTCTTCCCTCTGCAGTGGTTCTAAATACATTTCTGGAATCTTCTCTGATCCAAAGTTACATTCTCCAGAGATTTCCCTAAATTCCTAGAGCCTCAGCTCACCTGGGAATGAAGAAACTGAGTATTTATTTGATTCACAGCCATCTGCGCCTGTCTTTTGGCCCATACTCAAGGTTCCTCATTACCTTTCAGTCTCTCCACCTGCTCTAGAATATTAACTTGAAGGCAGTAGTGATTCAGAAAGCTAAAGGTGATTTATATTTGAGAAGAAAAAGGTATATCACTGAATTCCTTTCACCTGAAACTAATAAACCACTCCCTTTTTATTCTCTCAGAAGGTAGCATGGCTCAGTGGATTGTTAGTTTCACTCTCCTTGACATTGGCCTTGACAATGATTTATTGGATACGATGCCAAAAGTATAGGCAACAAAAGCTAAAACAGACAAGTGGGACCACATCAGACTAAAAAGCTTCTGCACAGCAAAGGAAACAATCAACACAGTTTTGAGTTGGCCACCTATATTCATGAACCTACATCACACTTTGTCTTTTGAAAATTACAATCTTGTGTTCCACTTCCCCAAAGAAACCTGGATATATTTATATAGAAAGTAGAAGCTTCCTCTACTAGGACACAAAGACTCTTCAAAGTCTGACCCCTATAATCTTTTGTGCCATCTTCCGCCCACTTTCCCCATCCAGCCTGTTCTTTGGCCACTTTCTTTCTCTTTGCTCCTCAGATTGCTGCCTTATGCCTCACCCCATATTCTACATCAT
Source organism: Myotis daubentonii (assembly GCF_963259705.1). Lineage (NCBI taxonomy): Eukaryota > Metazoa > Chordata > Mammalia > Chiroptera > Vespertilionidae > Myotis > Myotis daubentonii. The sequence goes on from NC_081844.1 coordinate 59,981,704, forward strand.
ACCTCCCTCACACCCATTGTTTCTGATTTAATTTATTTTCATACAATCTCTCCTTTGGTTATTGAAATAATTGTTTCTCTTATCTCTCTAACCAGGCTGTAATCTCCTTGGGAGTGGGCCAGGGTTCATAATTTAGATTCTAAATAAGTGCTTGTTGAATAAACGCATAAATTTAATGAGGCCCAATAAACTTAGAAAAGTAGAAGGTCAAATTGCTTTAAAAAATTCTTGTACTGGATATAAGCGGCAGAGTTTCAGAGGGCAGGCAGCTTTCACCCACACAGCCGAGGCACTTCTGGGTAGCAGTTCCCATTAGTTTAAATCAGAGTAAAAATACAAGTATTTTGTTTTAAATGTGAGGCAGGCACATTGTCTCTGACTGTGTATCCTCAGATGTTGGCAGCTATCTGGTGACTGTGAGTGTGGCCAGACCAAGAATGATGCTGACACCAGGCTGGAGAGCTGGAGACTCAGGTCTCTAGTGATACTACTGATGTGGGGTGTGAGCCCAGCCCTACAGCCTGCCCCTGGACTCACATTCCCTAAATAAAAATAAACCCTTGTTCTTTAAGCTAATCTGAGCTGCGTTTTCCTGTCCTTCCAACATGAATCATTCTAATATAGAACATTATGAATCGCCCCCTCCAGCAATGACCTGAGAACAGGAAACAGAAGGCTTGGATCATGCAGCATCTTTAAGACTAAGTAGAAACTAGAGCCCAGGTCTCTGTACTCTAGTCTATACCCCTTTTTACTCAATCATACTTTATCTCATACTTCCAATGCTGCTACTTTTGCTTCTAATCAGAGATGTGATCATTTAAAAAAATCTCTTAGCAGTTCATGGGTTTACTACTCAATAATGAATTTGAGTATATAGGCAGTATGGCCCAACAATTATTTAAATTTATACAGATGAGCCTCATGAAGATAATATGCAAATTTATGCAACATAATTTTCAAATGAGGTACTTGAGACTTGACTTTTTTAATTTTAATTTTAGCAGGACTGAAACTGCATCTCTGGCCTTATTTTCCCACAAAATTGCGGAGACACTGATTATAGGAATATTGTAGTAAGTCCACAATTCTGGCTAGGAAATGTCCAGATCTATCAAATCTGATAGGAAGAAAATATTAATTGTTATATCAATAGTCATGTGTTTAAGGTGAAATACTTATCATTGAGGGTTTATAAAAAGTGTTTCCGATAATTTGCCATCTAATCAATTTTAATCAAGATGTTGACAGGCATGCAAAGCCATGTTTTCAAGGGACTATAGAGGTGCTTAGGCTTATATAGTGCATGTCTGGCTAGGAAACATAGCAGCTTTACATTTCTCTAAGGTGAATGCATCATATTTACATTATTTAGCAATATAACTGCACACTGGCCAGTAAGCCCCTGATGGAGTGACTATGGCAAGCCATGCTGACCACAGCCAGCTCTGTTAAGTGTCTCGCAGTCTAAATAAACTCACCACAATGACTTGGGAGCCAGTACGAGGCAAAGTTTATCATTTTTGGTTCCTTGTGAAGAATCCGTAAGAGCATTCTGTTTACATAGACAACCAAGTGCTTTTGATGGGTCCAGGGTCCTGAAAGCCGTGGGGAGATCCAACTGCTGACTATTAAGAGATCGTGGATGTCCTCTCATCTATGCTTCTTCCTAGGATGCTATTCTTTCCTGTTCTTCACCTCTGGGTGAGCAACAGCTGCATATACGTCACTTACTCCGACAGTTGGAGAACAGACAAGTAGTCTTTTCTATTCCTGCCATAAATGCCACTCAGTGAACCAGCCACTAGGTCATGCTCATGTGCAACGCAATCTGCTTCCTCCCTCCTGGGCTCCAGCCTCACCTTCCTAATGACTTGAGCCGGAGCCATCCCTCCGGGAATCTGTTGTCCTACACAGAGACTTTCAGTGGCTGGTGAATGCAAAGCCATTATTTTCCAAATATTTTATACAAATATAGAATTCCCAATTTGGAAAATGTTGTCAGCCAGGATCAAATTCAATCAATATCAATAAAATTAACTTCTCTATGATTTACAAGAGCATATTTAACTATGGAAATATCCTGATGATTTTATTTGCTCAGATAGAATATAATGGTTTTCAGAACAGTTTCACCCCCATCTAATCCTTTTCTTTTATATGTTGTTGGGGTTTTTTTTAAGGAAAATTTGTGCTCTCTTCCAAGGCTTTATAGAGGGCATATTGCAATACTCCCAAAGTCGACATCATGAGAGAGAGGATGTAGAAACTTGAAGATAAACACTAGGAAGCATTGACAATATAAAATTAAATCATAGTAGAAAATAAACCAGCTCTAAAATTATTTTGTTGGTCCCTGGGAATAGAGGGTTAGATGTATAAGGAATCTCAGCAGATTTCACATTTAAAAAGTAGGCTGCGTCTTAGCCTTCCCAAATTATGACCTAGTGTTGTTTTCTTCAAGTGTTCAGAAAGCCATACCCATAGTCTGAATGTGCCACCTCTCAAACGTACATGGTTTAAATTTAGACAGAAGGACACATGTCAGATTTGTGGTTTATCGTGCTCACTATGCCAGGACAAGAAAAGGCTTCTCTTTTGAAAGCATGCTTGTCCTGCATAAGTTCAAGCTAAAAAAGCCAAGACTGCTCACCCTAAGCCTACCTTTCTGCCCTGAGAAATTGATTCTGAATTCAACACTCAGTGCCTGGCACCATGCTTGGTGCATAGCAGGGCCTCGATAAATATTTGTTGGAGAGATGAAGAAGTGGATGAAGACTCTTTTTGAATCTATTGTGTTTCATCCTGCTCTGCCTCCCCAGGGAGGGAATGCCGCTGGTGCTGCTGGGGATCAGAATACTTGCCCTTGGGTTTCCCTCTTTGAAATGTCAAGGAATACCCCCGAGGTGTAATAGGTGGCAGACCAGCCCATGTGGCTTGTTTCCACAGCCCATGGATGCTAACAACGAAGAGAACGAAGAGAACGTGCTCTGGAGTCAGTCGGGCCCACCTTGGGGTCCCTGCTCAGCTCTTCTCTGCTGTGTGACCTCAAGCTCGGAGACATATTTCCTCACTTGAAACGTGGGGATGAGAATACCTCCCTCCTGGGCTGGTTGGGAGGACTGAATGGGATATTGTATTGAAAGAATTTAGCATACGGCCTGGCTCACAGTAAACACATAGCACATTTTTTTAGTATTATTTTAATTTTGCACCTGTGAGAAGGAATCCTGCTTTCTAAAGTTTATTTTCATAAACCTCTCAATTCCTGAGAGCGTTCCAATTTCCTTTCTCTCTAGATGGTCAGCGACTGTTAGTCCCTGCATATAATATTCCAGGGACAGTCCACTGTGGTTTTGAGTGACATTTTCACATTTTATATCAAGTATTTTATTGCTCCTTTTATCCACAGCAAAGTATTGGGATCTTATATTCAATGAGTAGCATACTGTAAATTGTAAATTAGGAATATTGAATATAAACCATTTTCATTCTAAATTATAAGAGAATATAAATTTCTACATATTAATATAGACATTCATTTTTGTGTATATTTAATGTAATGCTAAAATTATTTTACATTTAACATTAGCTACTTCATTTTTAAACCTGTAATTTTTAGAACTCCTTCTTAGTTTTTTTTAAAAATATTTTATTGATTTTTTTACAGAGAGGAAGGGAGAGGGAGAGGGAGAGGGAGTTAGAAACATCAATGAGAGAGAAACCTCAATCAGCTGCCTCCTGCATACTCCCTACTGGGAATGTGCCTGCACCAAGGTACATGCCCTTGACCGGAATCGAACCTGGGACCCTTCAGTCTGCAGGCCAACCCTCTATCCACTGAACCAAACCAGTTAGGACGCCTTCTTAGTTTTAATTCCTTCACTCATAAGTATTATTTGGATATTTCTTCCCAAATGCAATTCTTCCCATATGTCTAAGCTACAGCTCACTGACTACGTGAACGTTCTATAATATCATCATTTAGTTAACCATTTCAGCTTTACATTTCCAGTCTTCCTTCTATCTGGAAACATCGAGGTGTATTTTCAAAGCTGGGGAATTTAAGAAAGCAGAAATTATGGCCTCCATGGTTCCTGGTTCTGGGAAGAAACATGTGTTAGCACAGCTCCACTGAGCTCCTCTTTCTGTTTTTGGCCTTTAAATTAGTTTCTAAGCATGGTCATGAGGATTTGCGTTTTGTTTTTATTTTTAACAAATTTCTGTATAACCAGATTACTGACTATCTGTTGTTATATTTATGTAAAATTTTCTACTTTCTTTGGTTTTAATTTTGTTTATACATTTTTGACCGATAGAAGTTCTATGTTTTATCTAGTTAACACCCTAGTATGTTTTCCTCGTTGTGATTTCTTTTCGCTGCTGTTTAACTTAACGGTTCTATGGCTACTGAGTTCAGATAAAAGTTAATCAACAGTGTCTTCTCTATATTAATATTTGCCTTAAACATCATTCACATTAAATTTATCTCTTCATCTACCATTTCTTTGGCATACGTTATAGCTAAAAATGACTTAAAAATCGGGAATGAATTATGTTTGCACCATTTATTGAATAATTATTCTCCATAGATTTGATTTGTAAAGCCATGCTTATCATATACTCAATTAAAAAATATAATCCAGCATCTGTTAATGGGTTATCTTTTATATAGGCCAAGTTACTCTGCACTGAACCAGAGCTCTACTTCCTTTAGTTTCTTTGTTTTTGCAGCTTATAAGATGTTTTACTGTCTTAAAGCATAATTTCTTCCCAACCATCAGCAAATCCTGTCAGCTCCCTGATCAGAGTGAATCCACAATCTGGCCACTAATAGACCCAAAGCCCTACCTCTTAGCCACTTCCACTGCGATGCTGTTGGTTTCAGCCACCAGCATCCCTTGCTGGGATTAGAGCAATGACCTGTATTAAAGTTGTTCTTCCAGATTTTACCTTGGACCTCAGAGTCTATTCTCGGCACCACAATCACAGCATGGATTTCAAATGGAGGTTAGCTCATGACCACCATGGCTTCCCTTCTTACTAAGAGTGCAGTGCCTCTGAGGCCCAAGGCATCTGGTCTTACTGCTCTTGCCTGGCTCACTCAGTTCCAGGCACAGGCACGTGCCTTCAGCTTAGGGCTCGCCCACTTTCTGTCCCCTCTGGAAACAGCTTTGATTGTTATCTGCATGCTATACTCCTCATTTTAAAAAAATATATTTTTTCATTGATTTTTTTAGAGAGAGAGGAAAGGAGTAGAGAGATAAAAACATTGATGAGAGAGAAATATCACCAGTTGGCTGCCTCCTTCATGACCACCACTGGGAATTGAGCCTGCAACCTAGGCACATGCCCTGACCAGGAATTGTACCAATGACCTCTTGGTTCATGGATCGATGCTCAACCAATGAGCAATACTGGTTAGGCTACTCCGCATCTTTTTCAGGTCTGCTGCTCCTGACTCCCCTGAGGGATGACCATCCATGGACGCCCCCTCCTTATTCCTCTCTCTCTGCTGTAGTTTTCTTCATAGCACAAGTCATCACCTGTTTGGTTAGGGGTTATTTTTTCCACTTGGTAAAAGGAAAGAAATAGAACTTTATGAAGACGTTTGTGGGGGGAGAAGGGGAAGATGGGTATTTTCAGTGTCTAGAGCAGCGGTTCTCAACCTGTGGGTCGCGACCCTTTTGGGGGTTGACCAACCCTTTCACAGGGGTCGCCTAAGACCATTGGAAAACACATATATAATTACATATTGTTTTGGTGATTAATCACTATGCTTTAATTATGTTCAATTTGTAACAATGAAAATACATCCTGCATATCAGATATTTACATTACGATTCATAACAGTAGCAAAATTAGAGTTATGAAGTAGCAACGAAAATAATTTTATGGTTGTGGGTCACCACAACATGAGGAACTGTATTAAAGGGTCGCGGCATTAGGAAGGTTGAGAACCACTGGTCTAGAGTCATTCCTAGCATATAGTAAGTGCTCAGTTTTATGGAATGAGAGGATTTCAGAATTTGAGACAATTCTTTGGTAACATGAAGTATCCATGGTTGTTGTTCTTTTCAGGCTTTCTACTTCTTGAGACAAGTAATAATTTTCTATAAGATTTATTTATTCACCAAATATTACTGAACACCTCCCTGTCCCAAGTACTGTTCAGTATGCTGTGGAATCAGCACTGAATATTAATATTTACATTTTTATTAACATAGTGTTTCCTAAGATTTTAAAATTATAAGAATTCATCCCTATATATTTTCTTTCCCATATTAGATTTGTTATTCAATTTAATTTTTCCTTGATTAAATTTTTATGATTTTAAAAAAATAATCAGAACTGGAAAATAACCTTATAGATCTAAGAATTTACTCTTTAAAAAAAAGCATTATTTTTTTCTAATATTTTATGTGTAATTTTGTTTGTTCTCAAAAAATAATAGCATAACTTTATTTATTTACTTTTTCAATTTTTATTTTCTCAATTTCAGTTGACATTATATATTATATTAGTTCCAGGTGTACAACATAGTGGTTAGACATATATATGTAACTTATGAAGTGTTCCCCTTAATAAGTCAGTACCCATCTGGAACATATGTAATTATTACAATATTATTGACTATATGACTATATTCCCTATGCTGTACTTTACATCCCCATGACTATTCTGTGACTACCAATCTGTACTTCTTAATCCCTTTACTTCTTTCACCCATCTTTCCAACCCCTTCCATCTGGCAACCATCAGTTTGTGTTTAAGTTTTAAAATTTATTTGTAATCTTTATTTTTTTAAAAATAATATTTACAGTTATAGCCTTATCTCTACATAGAGTTTTGGTGACAGCTGATCATTTTTGCCCTGGCTTTAATGGTATTTTAGTTACCCTATAACTTTCTATTCTATTAGACCCAACATTTGTTCAGATCTGTTCAGCAGTGTGACTGGAGTGTAATGAGTGAAAGACAAAGACATAAACATATTGATTCAAATATATTTGTTATATCATTCCTATATTTAATGAAATATATATATATATATATATATATATATATATATATATATATATATATATATTTGAAAGCATAAGATGTCAGAAGCTGAGAAGGGTATGCCAAATTCCTGATAAGAGGGAAGGAGTAGGGAATGGCTGGAATGTGCAGGGCTACTTAGGACACTCGAAGGAGCCAGAGTCCTGCTCCAAGTGCAGTGAGCAGCCATTGGAGAACTTTAAGGATGGTGCCATGTTCTATGGTTGGTAGGTGAAGTGTCAATTGAAAAGAGGACAAAAATTAGGAGATCAATTAGAAAGTTATAGACGCAGAAAAGGAAATAATTTCTGGCCCTCACCAGTTGGGCTCAATGGATAAAATGTCAGCCTGTGGACTGAAGGGTCCCAGTTTTGGTTCCGGTCAAGGGCGTGTACCTCGGTTGCAGGCTCAATCCCTGGCCCTGGTTGGGGCGCATGCAGGAGGTAACCAATGAATGTGTCTCTCTCACATTGATGTTTCTCTCTCTCTTTCTCTCCCCCTCCCTTCCACTCTCTAACAATCAATAGAGAATAGCCTTGGGTGAGGACTAACAACAACAAAAAATAATAAAAATTTCTGGGTTTTTTTCTATGTATAATACATCAAAGGGATTTTACCACCAGTTTCTTCCAATTTTAAGTTTTAAAAAAATCTCACAGTTGTAAATTCAGACTATTATATCCAGTTTCTAGGTATTATGTAATCTAGGACAATTTGCTCTCTGTGCCTCAATTCTCTCACCTGGAAGATAGGAATAGCAGTGGCACCCATCCTATAAGTTTTATTGTCGAGATTAAAGGAGTTCTCAGAGTAAATGTCTAGCACATACTAACAATCAATAGAAACTATTATTATTTTATAGTCAGTTTATCTATAGTTGATCTATGAAATTGGCTTGGGGAACTTGCATTCCATTTTTTACTTATTTATATTATTACTTAGACAACTGTGTTTAATAGATTTTAGGGAGTTCTACCACCAATGCTTTTATAGAATACTTTCCAACTGTGAGGCTGTTATTTTTAAAATAAATCTTGACCAATATGTCTTATAATTTTTTCTAGAAGGACATGTGACTTTTGTTTGCTTGTTTTTGGACCTGACATACCAAGGACCAGTCTTCTCACACTGAAAACATTGTAGCTGGGGTATTAAACTTTTAGCTTACAAACATTTTTTGTTTTTGCAAAACTGTGTGCAGCTATGGTTTCATTGTCTTCTGACCTTTCCTGCTGAAAAGAAAGCCAACCAAATTTCAGTCCCCCTGTAGCTGACCTGCATTTTCTATCTAGATACTGTCCTACTATCTCAACAATCTTTTAGCTCACATCTCTGTGTGGGTCCTCTTCAATTAATTTTGCCTCAGTCAACATAAGGCCTTGAAGGGCAGTGAAATAAGTGACAACATCCAGGTCCCTATGCCCACAGACTGTTATTTCACATGCTAAACCAATGGCATCCAGGACACCATATCTTCAGCAAATACGGTACTTGCCATAGGATTCTCCCATCTCTGTCCACTAAGAAAGCAATGCATAATCAGCAATACCTCTTTAAGTTATTGCTCCTTTATTTTCTGGAATATTCAGCCTCAAAATGGATGTGAAAAATATGGCCCCGTGTTCCTATTAGTGAAGGGTGCTGGTCACTGTCCTGGACATCAGTAGAAAAGTCTTCCTTTCTTCTAGGTATATGGGGCTGCTCTGTTTGAAGAGGTCAAGCATGGATAGATTATCAATTGTTTTTTTGTTTTCAGATTGCTTTATTTATGAAAATTCATCTCTAGCTCTCGCAATAGATAATTCGCCTTCGTTTCAGTTTTGCATGTCTCTGTGGGAATTGAATGGGAGCTTGGGACAAGTTGTTCAGAGCAGCGATCTTGACACATCGTATTAAACTGCAAAGTCTCCTTGTTTTAATTTATATTTTAGTGTTTCCATATTGTCCAGTCCCAGAAAAACTTTTCTCAGAATTTGCATGCCATTTTAGATCTCTCTATTTTTTTTAGACTAAACATGTTTTCTGTATGTATTAGGCCTTGAACTGCAATTTACATTATCTGAATTGTTTGCCTGCTTAGATCACATTCTCTAGACAGTTTTCAATTCTTTACCAGACAGATAAATAGGCTTATATACAAAATCTTCTATTTATAAAACTCTCTTTGGGGTAACAGAGTGCTTTTTTTGCAATTCATAGGTTTCTAGCTTTGGATGCCTAACTTTGAATATTCTTAATTACAAACATGAATGTTCCCCAAAGAATATCTAATTTATAGTGATGCACAATATGTATAGTATATCATCTATATGATGTATATATTCCACAGTAATTTTATTTTTACTTTTGTTAAAAAATAAATTTGCTCTCACATGTCTATAAATTTGATGTTAGAGAAGTCTTTTATGTTGTTAGGCTTTCGGTGTAATGTCTGTGAGTCCTAGCAATTGTTTATTTCATTTCTGTGCCCAGTCCCCTGAGGGTATGCAAAAGAGAGAAAGTACATATTTTTTCTTTCCACCAGTAGAATTCAAACTAGGCAAATAGGGTGCATTCAAGCTTTCAACCCTTCACTACAAAAACAAACAAACAAACAAACAAGTAGACTTATTTATTTGTTTGTTTTTTGTAGCAGCAGGGTGATTTTAAAAAGGGAAAACTGCATCCTAGAGCAGGTCTAAAGTGAGGACGGTCCACCTAGACCAGCCGTGGGCAAACTACGGCCCGCGGGCCGGATCCGCCCGTTTGAAATGAATAAAACTATTGAAAAAAAAGACCGTACCCTTTTATGTAATGATGTTTACTTTGAATTTATATTAGTTCACACAAACACTCCATCCATGCTTTTGTTCCGGCCCTCCGGTCCAGTTTAAGAACCCATTGTGGCCCTCGAGTCAAAAAGTTTGCCCACCCCTGGCCTAGAGAGAAGTTCCTTTCTTATCCTGAGCACAGACTCTAGCTTTGCCCAGACTTAGCTGTCTTCCTGCCATTACCATGACTCCTCATGTTGCCATCTTGTTAAGAGCATGTGTATTGTTTGCTCTCCAAAAAGGGAGTTTATTTAGAAAGTATACAAGTAAGGTCAGAAAATTATTTTTCTTTTTTTCAAGATTCTGTACAAAAAGTGACTTTATTTATTCTTTTGGTGTCTTTTAAAGATACATACACACACACACACACACATATATGCATATATATATTAAAACATGTAAATATTTTAGTCTTTATGTCAGTTCTGACTGCCTATTACTCATTCATTCTTTCCTTCAACAAACATGTATTAGTCATCGGTAAGTTCTAGGTGTGTCCTTGACCTTGGTAGTTTTGCAATGATTAAGACCTCATGCGGAAATTCATGTAACAAGTTAGTATAATGATCTATATAATAAAATGTTATAAGAAATATGATTGAATGATAGACAAAGACATTGGGTGCCATGGGACACAAAGGAAAGATGGTTGGTATGATTAGAATGGAGGCAGAAGGTGGTTTTGGAATGCTGTAATAGGGTCCAGCCCCAGAAGTAGATTTTTACGTCACAGTACTTTAATAGATGGGTGTGAGTGTTAAATTTTAGTCACTCTGTACTTAGGAAAAATTGCCTGAGCACTTTCCATACTGATTATTGAAGAAGAACGGGGGCTCAGCTCACAGTCCTCAAGAGACGAACGCTGACATCTTCACGCCTCCTCCCCAGCGTGTTTTTAGTGCTTAGCGGGAACACTCTAAATAGTTGAGATGCTTCAAAAGCTGGGCCATGAAGTTAATCCATATTTTTCTATAAATATTGCAAAACACAAAAGACCATGGCTGTTTTGAAGGCACCCTATGAAAGCGTGTGATCATTCTGTGCAGCTGTGAGGACATGGGTACTCTGAGCTACACAGAATCCATTTCCCTTTCCTTACATAAAAAGGTAATTCAGCATGACTAGAAGCCTTAGGAAACAGAAAAAGGTCCTTCTGGATATTTTTTTATTAGGTTAAAAAAGAAGGAACCCTTTCAACTTTGTTGAAAATTTCCTCTGAAAATATACCCTTGAACACCAATTGCATTTCTGTCATACTGGAAAATAACATGACTTCACTCCCTCTACCCCATGGGTTGCCAAAGTAGAAGCCGAAATTACTTTGTGGCCCGCCACCATGGAGAGAAATGGTTCTTCTTGCATGGCATAACGCAGGCCTCAATCATTCCAGCTCGCTTCCCCCCTTGTTTAAGTATAGCTCAGGAGCTCATGCTAGGTGGGGTTGTTGCTAAAAGGGATGCACTATTTTCCACTGAGAGCTTGTGGGACACCCAAGTAGGCCACCAGGGTGTTGGGGAGAACCAGAAAAACAAAGGTATGAGGCCTCTCCTCCCACTCCACCCTCCAATTGCAGGGTTATCAAACCAGGGCTAGTGGCTGCAGGACTTGGGGTTTGGATGAGAGAAGAACAGGAAGGTGGGAAGCAACACTACAAAAAACTGATCTGATTAAATACCCAAAGCAAGTTCAAGACATTTTGAAAATTCTCTGTAAACACACACACACACACACACACACACACACACACACACACACACACACACAAACCCACCACAACCAAAAACAAAAACATTGTTTTGCTTTCCATGAAAAATTCATAAAACAAAACCTAGGAATTTCTCACAGTGCACGCAGGGGGATGGGTGTTTCCACTTCAGAGCCAGCTGAATGAGAGACAAGTAATGTGCAATATTGTTTTGTGAACATGAATATAGAATCTACCTAGACACTTAGGAACTCTTTGTAATTGTATCCTTTTTAAAAAAATGTAATGCAGCAAGCTCTCCTGCATGTCCATGGGCAGTTCTGAGCAGCACAGCTGAAAACCCAGGAGAGGGGATCCAGGGGCACGCTGAGATGTTCCTGACCTGTAAGCCTGGCACATGCTCTGCCTGCCCAGAAAAATCGCTTCAGTTTAGCTAACGTGTTCGGCTGCAGACTTCCCTTGAAGGAGTTCCCTTGGGCATTCATAAGGGTTGTTGAGTTAGAGCCCTTTCCCTAGGTGTGGGGAGCCTGCATCCCCTTGTGACAGCCAGTCTGTCTCCATCAGCAACCCTGAGGGATGCTGGGAGAACTAGCAGGACAGTATAGTTGTTGCATGGGGCTAAGTACACAGATGAGAACTTGGAGCATGCACAGAAAGCATGTTTCCAAAACCTCCCATGAAGTTAAAATCGCTTCATTCCTGGCTTCCCTTAACAGGAGTGAGCACAGGCAGCTCATCAGAGGTCTAAGATCATTGAGACACCTTTTGTAGAACAAGAAGTTACGAAAACAGTCTCTGCTCTGAACGGTATGGTCTGATTCCTCTTATGCTGAAGGATCATTCTGCTTGTTTTCTTTTTGTTGTGTGTGTGTGTGTGTGTGTGTGTGTGTGTGTGTGTGTGTTTTAAATCCCTTTTGTACCTCTTTGCCCAACCACTTTTCACTCATTCAACTTCCTATTCCTCTCGCATCCAGTTCTTTGTATGACTTGGCACCTCATGCCTTCACATGTCCGGAATACTTTCTGAGAAAATATTTTATTGAACTTCCTAAAATACACAGGTAGAATGAGAATATGGCCCCGCAAATAGAGGCGGTGAAGTGCTTATATTTACTAGAAAACGTGCATCACTGTGCTGGCGGAGGGTCCTCTGATTCTGTCTCCACGGTGATTCCGTCCAGTGCGAAACATACCCTTGAGGAGAAATCAACTCACGGCATTTTCCACTTGACTTTCTGAACACCAATTTCCACAGTAATGTGTTTCTGAAGTTCAGAACATTCTGTTCTGCCATAATGTGATGGCTGTACTCCTCCAAAATCCTCTGTTATATATAGGGGAAAAAATCACACGATGCAAAGAATTGCTTCAGAGGAAAAGATAGGATTCAGAGCTAGAGAGATAACAAACTTAATGTTTATGGTAATGTAAATAAGTGTTTGGGTGTGTACTTTAAAAAAATAGCTATAGGTGCTTTGATATACAATCTAAAGTTTACTGAGCAAATCCAGCATTTGATTGCATCTAACTTCCTATTACTACCAATACTATCCTTAACTCAAGATCTTTATACATTATCATCATGACTGCTTTTGTCACTCATCAGTAGGGTAAACCAAGCAAGAAGCCACTACAAAAATATCTGCATCGTTAGGGCAGGAAAGAGTTCCTAAACATGTAGGAACCCTTTGTCGTCGTATCCTAGGTGCTGATTCCTGTTCACAGTTGTCCAATGACTTAAAGCAATCTGGTAAAAGCAAAACATACTTCCTCATTAGTCAACTTCATTGTGTCTAATTGGTTTTATGGAAGGTTGCAAACACAAGTTATGAGTTTAAATGAATTATATAATAAGTTGATTTTGGATCAAAAGAAGCAGCCTGTTTGAGGTTGATATATTTTCTAACTGTTGACATTGATTGAGAATCTTTTATTCCTTTGCATGTTGTAAACTATTGAGACAGGAGCCAAAAATGGTCTTTTCTAAGAATGCTCCATTTTTCTCCTGGGACATTTATTTCTATTCATTTTTGTCTTTTCTTTTTAATGGGATTAAATGATAACTTTGTCTTTGTCTATTTGTAATTGTCTATAACTGCACATTAAAAATAATGAGACTTAATAACTATTCAAATTCCAATGATTAGGATATACTTTTTGAGCATATTTTCCAGTAGGTTGGAGGTATTCTGAAGGAGCTGCATGGATTTAATGAGGGTGAACCAGGTATTACTAAACAGCCTTTCCAAAGAAGGGAACTCTGAGTTAAAGGAAAGCAAGCAAAATTCCTTTCCCCCTCCTAACTAAAGAGACCAGTTCGCTTGCCAAGTGAAAACTCTAAGTCCCAAGAAATACCCTAAACACAGAAAAATAAGCACATAGATGAATGCCTTCCCTTTTCCTCCTTGGTCTGGGGCCGACGGACAGCACCAGGTGGCAGCCCTTGGGAGCTGCCCACGGCAGATGCCCTACCTGACAGCCAAAAGCTGGCAGGAATTAAGCAGAAACATGTGCTTCCTGTGGAGGGCAACGGTCAGCAGGTGGGACCCGCAGACGGCGTTACTCAGCCCGGCCTCCTGTGTGGTCATCTGGGCCGCCTTCCTTGCGGGCACTCAGGGCCCGGAACATGGCATTTTCTCAGGGCTGTGCTGGAAGCCGTTCAAATGCAATTACGCTGTGTCGTTGCGGAATACATGACTTAGAGGTTCCACACAAATTGAATTTTGAGGCCAGCTTGAAATTACATTAGATTTGGGGGCCTTGACCAAAGCCTGTCTGAATCCCCCTGTATTCCCCCTAGGGTCATCTTTCTTTAGTCCACTCACTAGTGTTTTTCTGGTTAGGTCACTGATTAATAGATGATGTAAATCCCCCCACCCCTTCCTTCACAATACTGTACTGAATGTTTTATTCATTTGTCCTTTTGGGTGGCTGTCGAGACAGCAAATATGAAACGAATGTCTGAACCTCACCAAGTTGACATTTCTAATTTTGCTTTGTAGTCCAAGTCTCCAATGCAAAGAGCTAAGACTAGAACGTGATAAAAGCCGAGGTGTGGTATTTCTTTGCAGTTGTCTGTACATAAACTTTTACAAACTAATAGAGGCCAAGAGAATCACATAGATTTGATTGATAAGAAAAAGAAGAACTTGCCCTCAGGACAGGAAGCACAATGCCCACACTCAGGTCATTAGCATCCTGAGTCTCAGATGATTAACTTCATTTCTCTTAATAGCCTCTGAAAGCAATAAACTGGGAATCTCAGAACATCGCTGAAGGTACAGCAAAGCAAGAATGCTTCCTCCATCCCTACTTTGTCTCTGCAAACTTTTAGCGGGTCTCAGAAGTACATAAGAAGGCCCTTGTTAGGTTTTAATATTTCTCTGATAATTACACTCAGCTGGGCTATGTATAAAAGGTGTTTTTTGTTGTTGTTGTTTTTTTACCTTTTAACCACAGAATCTATCAGGGAACCTTAATAAGGTCATGATGTCTTTTGCATCCTCTGAGCAGAAGAACTTAGTTAAGAATATTCCAAAGCCACGGAAAGACAATACATAGTTTGGGTGGAATTTGGGGGTTGTGGGGAGAACTCAGAAGGCAGTTGGCTGGACAACCCACTTGATAAAACTGATATTTCAACAAATGTGGCATCAAAGTGTATTTCTATAAAACATAAAGTGAAATGTATCTCACTTCCTATTAGTTTGAATTTGTACCTATTCAAGGAGTCTACTGTGTGCTAGGCTTTACGTTGAAACTGGAGATATCTATATATCTATATCTCTATATCTACATCTACATCTACATCTACATCTACATCTACATCTACATCTACATCTACATCTATATCTATATCTATATCTATATCTATATCTATATCTAAATCTATATATATAAAAGCCTAAGCGACTATTACAACTGGTCTACCAAAAGACCGGTCAACTGGCTGATAGCTATGATGCACACTGACCACCAGGGGGCAGACGCTCAATGCAGAAGCTGCCCCCTGGGGGGTCAGTGCACTCCCACAGCCAACAACCTCCTGCGGTCCCTCCCGCCCTCTCCCCCACCCCCCTGACTGGGCTAGACAGCCCCGACCAGCCCCAATCACCTGCCAGGCTGAGAGAACTCTCTAGTACAGTGATGGCAAACCTACGACATGTGTGTCAGTAGTGACACGCAAACTCATTTTTTTGGTTGATTTTTCTTTGTTAAATGGCATTTAAATATATAAAATAAATATCAAAAATATAAGTCTTTGTTTTACTATGGTTGCAAATATCAAAAAATTTCTATATGTGACATGGCACCAGAGTTAAGTTAGGTTTTTTCAAAATGTTGACATGCCGAGCTCAAAAGGTTCGCCATCACTGCTCTAGTATGATAAATAAGACACAGTCCCTAGCCTTAAGCAGATGATGGCTGAGTGTGGTAGACAGACATATAAACAAGTGATTTCAATGCACCGTGTTAGGTGCCATAGCACAGGTGTAATTGGTGGCACGAAGAGGGGACTTTCAGCAAAGCCTAGGGTGGCTATTCCTTCAAAGGCCCTAACTGTTTCCATTACAGTAGTTAAAATGCTCAAGACTTCTATTTGCATTTACATTTTTTTGAAGTTTAACATGCATGTGTGTATATATATTTTTGAAGTTTAACATATACACATTGTGTGTGTATGTATACATGTGTGCATACATGTATGTGTACATTTGTCCAGTTTTCATTGTGGACACACCCAGGTAATCTGCCCTCAGATCCACAAATGGAGCATGAGAGCTCCCTGGGAGCCCCTGTACCCTCTCCCATCACACCTTGCTCCAAAGATGACGACTTTTGTTTCTAACACCATCGTATAGCTCTGCATGTGTTTAAACTTTATATACATGGAATCCCTAAGTAGGTCTTGTTTGTAACTGGCAGATTTTTGTCAATGTTATGTTTGTGAGATTCTTCTATGTTGTATAACAATGGTTTGTTCATTCTCTATGATACATAGCACTCTATTCTGTGACTACACCACAATTTATTTACCCATTCTTCTGTGATGAAATCTGGGTTGTTTCCTGTTTGAGCTGTTATAAATATTGTCTCTGGGAACATTCCTGTATGTGTCTTTGGTGAGCATATGTGTTCATGGCTAGCGGGTCTATATGTAGGAGTGAATTTCTGGGTCATAAGGAAGGCATATGTTCAGCTCTCGCAGATACTGCCAACCTGTTTCCCAGAGGCCTGCAGCAGCTTATGTGACACCACCTGTGGACTCCGGTTCCCTTTGCTCCGGACCCTCCTCAATGCTTGGCATGGTCTGCCTTTCCCACTTTAGCCATTCTCTTAGAGATGTAATGGTCTTTCACCGTAGTTTCATTTTTAAACCTGGGAGTTTTTAAAAAAGTGATAAAATCAGAGATGTGTTCTCATGGACAAGTGCTCTGAATAGAGAGCTTGAAAACTTGGGGAAGGAAGGGAATCAGTGATTTAGCCTGTTGTGCTGTGGGCCTTTGAGTCTGCGGTATTGCTGCAGCACTCTAGGAATTTTGAAGCATCTCTCAAATTCATGCCTCTTCTGTAGTCTCTTTCTTTTCCTCTCCACCAGCTTCCCCAAGCTCTAGAAATAATAATAAAAGTGATGGAAATACATGATAATTGTTGTGGGCTACTGTTTGCTAGCCACTGCTCCAAAGCACTTCACACACACATGTAATTTTAAGCCACACAACAATTTCATGAGTGACATGGTGCTATGCTCTCCATTCTTTAGGTGAGAAGAATGAGGCACAGAGAGGACAAGTCACTCATCCAGGTTACACAGGAAGTCATGGAGCCTGGATGTGAACTGACCCTGAACCCGCGCTCTCAATCCTTACACGACACTATGCTGGTAAGGCTTGCAGCTTGCCCCTTTTCTCTCTCTCTCCTGGGTATGTCTACTTTTCAGTAGAAGTAGATTAGGCAATCATAGTTTCCTGGTAGATATCTTCACCCCAAAACATGTGCTCCATCAATTATAGGATATTTATTGAATACATGTCCCAAGTTATTGTTAGACACTAAGGTGCATGTAAGGCAAAGAATTTAAGATATTGCCCTTGAATAGAACCTTCAAACTTCCAAATTAGTTTCCAGCTACCATCTTATTTGATCTTCATGAAAGTTAACTGAGGAGAGAATTTGGTACCAAGAAGCTAAGTGGGTTGCCAAAGTTCAAATGGTGCATTAATGGCAGAAGCAGGATCTGAGCCTAGACTAGGGCCCTAGAATTTCCTGATGAACTTTTAGAATCTAATGCACAGAGAAGAATTTGGGTGTGAGGTGAAAAAACGCAAAGGGTAAAATTCACATGAATGAATTGGTTAACTCTGTGAGTCAAAATCATCTATTGATTTTACTTTGCATTTGCCATTGCATCATTTAATTGGTTTTCTCCCCAAGTTTCTGGTCTGTTTGGGGGGAAGTTGGGTGTGTGTTTTTAGTAGTACTAATATCTAAATAGCTTCATAAGGACCAAATTTAATACTTGAATTACTAATGCACTTAAATATATATAAAAGTTTGACTTAATTGTGGATAATAGCAAATAATCAAAATGAATAGTGACGTCCTATTGTGTTTTTTGAATCATAAAAGTTTACTCTTCTCAACTAATTACCCCAGAAATCAAAAGAGGAATCTGTTGTTAGTGACTTTTATATCATCTGGTGGACAACACTGTAATCTTATTAATATTTATTCACTAAGGAAAACAAACCCAATTTCCATGTCTTACCATGTTGATAAATGTTGACTGTAAAAAAGGGCATTAGTATTTCAGTGCCACCCACCATGTAAACACCTATGTCATATGTTGCTTCCAAACGTACATCTGTAATGTTGACGAAGAAGGCAGCATCAAAATGGAAATGTGAAACTTGCTGACTCCACCACAATGATATTCTCTGTTTCCTTGCAAGGACTGCTCTGAAATCAGAAAACAACCCTTCCATACTTTCCCCACACTTCCTAACTTGCTCATGGACTTTTGTTTGACTTTGGTAGGAGTCCCTCATCTCAACAACTTACCCTGGGCTCCCATGGAGACCAGGAATCACCCACTCCTCTTGGAGAGTTGAGACTCTTCTAGGACACAAATGGGTCCTGAAATCATTTGGCGGGGGGGGGGGGGGGGGAGGTATGTAAACCAGCATTAAGGAAATAAAATGAAAGAATAGAATAGAATAGAATAGAATAGAATAGAATAGAATAGAATAGAATAGTGCCTCTCATTGGTGTCTGAAACTTGCTTCAGTTAGACATGCATGACTTCAGTGTTCTGAGTCCTGATGTGAAATATATTTCTTGAGGTGGCTCTCTCTATGCCAGATATTTTCCTTCTGTCTCTCAATTCCAAATCCACCCTCTCCACACTATGCTGCAGTGTTGATACTGGGACTGTCCTTTCCAGCTGGTTGGTTCTGTTAAGTTCTGCAAGCAGGAGGCTCTAGAGCAGTGTTTCTCAACCTTCCTAATGCTGCGACCCTTTAATACAGTTCCTCATGTTGTGGTGACCCCCAACTATAAAATTATTTTCGTTGCTACTTCATAACTGTAATGTTGCTACTGTTATGAATTGTAATGTAAATATCTGATCTGCAGGATGTATTTTCATTGTTACAAATTGAACATAATGAAAGCATAGTGATTAATCACAAAAACAATATGTAATTATATGTTTTCCGATGGTCTTAGGCGACCCCTGTGAAAGGTCGTTTGACCCCCAAAAGCGTCGCGACCCACAGGTTGAGAACCGCTGCTCTAAAGGGAGATGGAAAATGGGAGGAGCACAGAGGAGGTTTCCTCTCTGTTTTCCCATCCCCCATAGGATGGACCCACAAAGCACTGGCTCGGGCCTCCAGCTTCTTGTCGCTCCCTCCATGAGAGATCTAGGGAAGGGTTACAACCCCGTGGTTTTCATCTGGCTGGCAAATACATTTTGTTTGGCCCATTGGCTATTTTTTAAAGTGTCAGTTAGCTGCCAAGATGTAAAAAAGCCCTATTTCCAGGATCTCTTGACAATTGGAAACTCAGGGAATACTTGGTCCTCATTCCCACAGGGTAGCAGGTACTCTGTGGAGCACGTGTTGTCTAGTTTGCCATAGTCCCCACTAGTCCTTTATGCCTTTGTCTTTGTTTTATGTTGCTTGTCTGGCTCCTGTGGGCATCTGCATTTTCACTCCACTTAGAGGAAGCAACCTAGGGTAACAGGGGCTGGAGGCAATGTGGCTGCAGAAGAGATGGAGGAGGAGGAGACGAAAAATAGGTAAAATAGATGCAGACCTCTTGGCTGAGTGAGCAAGGGGGTATGAGACAGCTGCCAAGGGAAAGGGCGTTTGAGGGGTGGGTGAAGAAGGGTAAAGCTGCTGTTTATTCTGTTGTGTTATATGAAATACCACCGTTCTCCTTCTGTCCACAAGATTGTCAATAAAACTCCTTACTGGGGTGTGTGTGTGTGTGTGTGTGTGTGTGTGTGTGTGTGTGGCTTTCTTTTGTGGAGAGACCTTCACCATGTGTTAAGACTGCCAGAGGGACAGGTGGGACTAGAAGAGAAATGCCTCGGGAAAGACCCGGCAAGGTCAGTTACAGGACATTGTGAGTGACTTTTTTTTTTTTTTTTTAAGAAATAAGGTTTTTGAAGTATGTAGGTATGGTTCTCTAAACATTTGGTATTCGAAAATTAATTGTAATTGATAAGACCCCTTAATTTTAACCAGTGAAGAGTATTGCTCCCCAAAACTTCTCAACTTTTGCTTGATGAGGTCACTCTCTTTTCACTGACTCTTCCATTGTTTTTAAATACTTTCTGGTGTCATTTAGCATTCAGTCTCAAACTTTTACATGTATATTCATTAATTAATAACTAAACTATACGTGCGAATTATCCACACATAATTATAAAACTATACAGTGAGTTATAAAACTGTGTATAAAACAATATAGAACTACATCTATAATTGTGTTTAACTATATAAAATTAGTGGCCTGGTGCACAAAATTTGTGGATGAAAGGGGGTTCCCTCAGCTCAGCCTGCACCCTCTCCAATTGGGGACCCCTTGAGGGATGTCTGACTGCCGGTCATCTGGACATCCCTCTCACAATCTGGGACTGCTGGCTCCTAACCGCTCACCTGCCTGCCTGCCTGATCACCCCTAACTGCCTCTGCCTGCCTGCCTGATTGCCCCTAACTCTTCTGCCTGCCTGCCTGATTGCCCCTAACCTCTCTGCCTGTCTGCCTGATCACCCCTAACTGCCCTCCTCTGCCAGCCTGATCTTGCCCCCAACTGCTCTCCCCTGCTGGCCTGATCTCACCCCCAACTGCCTCTGCCTGCCTGATCACCCCTAACTGCCCTCCCCTGCCACCTGGTTGCCCCAAACTGCCCTCCCCTACTGGCCTGATCTCACCTCCAATGGCCCTCCCCTGCCAGCCTAATCTTACCCCCAACTGCCCTTCCCTGCCAGTCTGACTGCCCCTAACTGCCTCTGCCTGCTTGATCATCCCTAACTGCCCTCCCCTGCAGGCCTGATCTCGCCCCCCAACTGCCGGCCTCTATCGGCCAATTTGGTTCTGATTGGTCAGTTTCTATGCCAGTCAGCATCAAAAACTCCACCTCCTAGGCAGCCATTGGCTCCTCACAGTTCACCCAGATTTGGTTCTGATTGGTCAGTTTCTATGCCAGTCAAAAGCTCCGCCTCCTAGGCAGCCATTGGCTCCTCACACTTCACCCAGATTTGGTTCTGATTGGTTGGTTTCTATGCCAGTCAGCGTCTCTGCGCCTATCAATAGGGCCTGATCAGAAAGGCAGGGCTGATCAGCAGCCCTGGTGGAGGCCTGGAGAGAAATGGAGAAGTGGCTGCTGGCCCAGCCTGGAGAGAAAGCTAGAGGCAAGTGCTGATCAACAGTTGCCACACAGACTATGGATCAGACCCTGCTTCTCTCTTCAGGCCTCTCTCCAGGCCTGATTCGCAGCCCACTCAGCAGTCAGTGCTGGGTCACCACGGCAACCCAGCGCCGATTGCAGGACTGACTTCTGGTTGGTCAAGCCTCCAGTCGTGACAGACCCAGGGTTTTTATATATTAGGATATCAATCTATAAATAACCTGACTTTAGTGACATAATTGGGGAATGTACCTATTTGCCCTCTGGAAACTTTGTAATTTCCTTCTCAGATTTTGAAGTATTCTTACACAAATGAGTAATAATGTAAGGTCACTTAAGATCATCTACAATCCAATGCCAGAGGTACCAGTAATTAGTGTTAAAATTTGGGTGTCTTCAGCTACATCATAATCAATGGGGGAAAACTGAAAGCTTTTCCTTTAATGCCCAGTACAAAGCAAGGATGCATACTCTCACCACATCTATTCAACACAGTTACTGGAAAGCCCAGTCAGAACAGTTAGACAAGAAAAATAAATACAATCAGAAAAGAAATTCAAATCAGAAAGCCAGAGATGAAATGATTTATCTTTGCTGATGACATGATCCTATATGTAGAAACCCCTAAAGACTCTACCAAAAAACCCCCCAAAAACCCAAAAACAAACTTGTTAGAACTAATAAACATTCACTAAAGTGGCAAGATATAAAATTAACATAAAAATAACAGCCATGTTTCTGTACAGTTGGACTTATAACTGGCATCTGAAGTGGGAGGCAGCCTTGTGTGAGCCCTCAACCTGTGGAATCTGATGCTATTTCTGGATAGATAGTATCAGAATTGAGTTGAATTGTAGGACACCCAGCTGTGGTAAGAGGATTGATTGGTGTGTATGTGTGTGTGGGGGGGTGGGGGTGGGTGGGGGACCACATATTTGCGTTGGTGTCAGAATATACATCCGAAGGAAATGAAATCAGTATCTGGAAGAGCTATCTGCACTTTCACAGTCATTGCAACATTATTCACAAAAGCCAAGACATGAAAACAACCTAAGCATCTGTCCATTGAGGAATGATAAAGACATTGTGCTGTATCTATGAAGGCATGTTATTCAGACTTTTAAAAGAAGAAAATCCTGCTGTTTGCAACCATATGGATGGGATCTACCTCACCTCTAATTGTGGGGCTGTTGAGGAAGAATGAAAGCTGTCACACCTTCTTGGGTAGAGGAATTGGTTCAGGGCTGGGGAACAAGAAAGAAGTCAAACAATCCAGGATCCTAAACTGGTTTTTGTTTAGACTTCTTTCCCCACATAACTTGAATGTGGGTACACACAGATCGCTATGGTAGAAAGTACCTGAATGGAAGCAATACCACAGAAATAGAGTGGAGAAATCTAGTGTAAGAAACTAGGACCTGGCCGTGTTTGAACCGTGGGTCCAGCCTCATCTGAAGCCAATTCTATCTTTAAAAGGTTCAGTTATATGATTAGTCATTCCTTATCCTGCTCAAGACAGATTGCTTTAATTTCATCTATACTTATAGCAGAGTCTTGACACAGTGTGCATGTGTGTGTGGTATGTGTATCCATGTGGGTATGTATAACAAAACTGCTGTTATCCTGCATATGAAGTTTATATCCTGCTTTCTCTTTCAAGTCATATTCTATCGTTAACAATTTCTGATGCCATTAAATTAGCCTCAAAAGCATGACTTTAAGGGTATATAATATTGCACAGAGTAGATGTGCATGTCTTATGAAAACTTCCTACTAGTGAACATTTAAGTGCCTCATAAGTTTTCAAATATTTGTATGTATTTCTTTAATCTCTATCTATAATTTATATAATTTGCTTGTCCAAATAGCCTTCTTGTTTTGTCTGCTTTCATGAGTCCTATGCATTTTCACAAGTTTAAGACAACCCTTTCACAGTCTATGCATCAAGTAATCTTCCCTCCTTTGCTTAAAATTTCTTCAATTGTCACTTCCTTCAAGAAGCCTAACCTTAAAAGCATGACTCAAAACCACTCATTACAGTGTTACTGACAGATGATCAGTCAAAGAAAATCACCCAAAGAAAACGATGAAAAGGGAGAAAAGTGTACATGTCTGGTGAAAACATTTTTCTTGTGTTTCCTCATGGTGCTAGTATGTAGTAGGTATTGCATCAGTATAAGACAACAGCAAGTCTGTGATTACTTATTATAACTTCTAGGTTGACAACTTCCTCCTTCTAAACTCTCACCATTAGGCCGTTCCTCAAGATCCTTTATTAATTCCAGAGGAAGTTTATTGAAAGTAACAAAGAACCATGGCATCAATTCATTCTCCTTGCGGAGCAGACATAGAAGACTCTAAAAACCAGCTCAGAGCCCTGGAATGTTGCAAATTGGTGCTGTTTCCTTTGCAACCAGAGGTTTGAACTGAAAGATTTGCAGCGCTGAATGGGGTGGGTTTCTTTATCTTGGCAGGCAGCTCCACAGCATTTGGTAGAGATGAAGGTGATCATCTGTGCTACATTTTCTTGCTTTTTACCTTAGAAGTTTAGCTCCAGAGGAAAGGAGTCGATGTCCTTGGTCTCTATGAAGCCCCTTCCCTCTCTTCATCAAGTTTCTTGCTAAATGTTTTTTTCAGTATTTGAATCCTTCATCACTTTCTAATAGTGTCTAGTTTCTGATCTGCAAAACAGAGATAAAATGATTCGCAGAATGTTAGTGAAAATCAAAGAACACAACATGTGTAAATGCTTAGAATTGATGATACATTAAAAGTTTGAGCTTACCTAGAGAATGGGAATCTATAATGGTTATTAAGGAATTTTTAAAATTTGTACTTTATTGCCTGACTGGCATGACTCAGTGGTTGAGCATCAACCTATGAACCAGGAGGTATGGTTCGAGTCCTGGTCAGGGCACATGCCTGGGTTGCAGGCTCGATCCCCAGAGGGGGGGCAGGGGGGACTGCGGGAAGCAGCCGATCAATGATTCTCTCTCATCATTAATGTTTCTATCTCTCTCTCCTTCTCCCTTCCTCTCTGAAATCAATAAATATACATATTTTTTAAAAATTTGTACTTTCTTACCCTAGCCGGTTTGGCTCAGTGGTCAGAGTGCCGGCCGGCAGACTGAAAGGTCCCAGGTTTGATTCCAGTCAAGGGCACATGCCCAGGTTGTGGGTTCAATCCCCAGTAGGAGGCATGCAGGAGGCAGCCAGTCAATGATTCTCTTTCATCATTGATGTTTCTATCTCTCTCTCCCTCTCCATTCCTCTCTGAAATACATAAAAATATATTTAAAAAGTGTGTACTTTCTTGAGGCAAAATGATCAGGAATGGACAAATTCATAAATTGTAATAAAAGTATTTATGCTTTATTAAATAATTAAGATTAATTATACTTGCAACAAACTATAAATACTCTTCAATATAAATATGGTTTAACCTTACCGTTATTCTTATTCAGGTATAAACTAAATGAAATCTCTATATTGACCGATCACATTCTTGACTTTTCAAATGGGTGAAAAGTCTTCCTGTAGCCTATTTTTGCTCTTATTGTTGTAACATATTCACTTATTGCTATTAAGTGCCTTAAAGAAAACTAACATAAAGGCTTCTCAATTTCTTTGTCCACAATTGCACAACGTTCCTCACCTGTATTTCCAAAGAGGTTTACTTTCTTAGATAATACACTCAGCAGACTGCCTATAGCTAGTATCTTTGTAATAAATCCCTATTTTCTGTTGAAATTTTCCATCTTTTCATCAGTTTTGCCCTCTTTTTCTTTAATTTCTTTTTCCTATTAGAACTGGTTATTTCAAAGCCTTATGTGCTAACTCTGATATCCGAACCATTTAAATATCTTCTATTATGTTTATTTCCTTGATTTACCAGCCTCTCCACAAATCTAGTAATTTTTAATTGTGTGACAAACATTGTGTCTAATGATCTGTAGAAGCTCAGGATACTTTCTACCAATGAGCTTCCCATGTCAGGAAGATAGTTAAGGACTCATTGTCTCATTCTAACCTGAATTATGTTGCGTTGGGACTTGCTTGCAGGTATATGGCTCAGTTTGAATCAGTTCACATGTGTTTCTCAGGCATGTTCTCCTAAGGTTTTTTATTGAAGGCCTGGCAAGTCTCTAATCTTAGGCATTAAAATCTGCCCTTGAGACATTTGGGACTTTGGTCTTTGGCCTTCTGCTTCCCACAACTTCCAACTTTGGTAAATGTATTGAGGAGGAGTCTAGTTGTGCGTTTGAGGCAGGTTCCATCTTCAAGTGGGACTTTGTCTCTTTAATACCATGGTGCTAGGAGATTTGTTTGCTTTATAAAAGCTTCCTAATCCCAGAATTCAGCAAATACACTGTGGGAAAAACTAACCATGTGTTAGAATGTCTGAAATTTCCAATTATCCCGCCAGCCCCATATAACTGCTGAAAGCTTTGCTGATTTCTCATTCTCCCAGTGAAGTCCCTCCGTGCAGGCCAAGCCCGGTCATCAACCCATGTCTAGAATTGGCAGATCTTCCATAGAAAATAGTGACAGACTGCTCATCTCAGAAGGGCTTTATCTTTTATGGATTGTTTAATTCTTCTTGATTCCTCAACTTTTCAAGGTCTTTTAAAATAAAGGTGGTTTTGTTTTTTTGTTTTTTGCAATGTAACTGGTTTTTAAAAGTAATTATAGTAGACATAGTGGCCCTTGTCACCTACTACTTTGTACTTGGAACCAGAAAAGTAAATAAATATGTTTAAGTGAATGAATGAACTTCTCAGAAGTTTGTGAGAATGCAATGCATATAAATTATGCATTGATATGTTAAAAATTCTTTATCTGTTGTTATAATTGGCTGATGGTCTTCAAATCTCCAGTCTATTGGTCCTAATTTTCATTTTGAGTGTGGCCACATTTTTTTTCTTTAGGCCTGTAAGAACATCTAACTCTACTTATATTTAATGTTTTGTGGGTCAGAGTAATTTTGTACCCTTAATTAACCTCTGCGTAGTTTGAAAATGTCTCACTTCCTTAAATGTTCCTTTTTGTTTTTCTCTTTGCATCATATCATAGAGTTAAGATATATCTGTCGTGATGTGGTCCCCACACGAGATGGTAGGCCATCCATCGCAGTTACTATGGAAATCGTCAGCAAAGTTGGTAAAGGAAAGGATCTGGTGTGTGGCTTTACCCATTTTTTTCAAAAGTAAACATATGTTAGAAACATTGAAACCACTGTGATACCCGACCCAGTTTTAGAGAACAGAAGTGGGGTCAAGCACTTGACTTAGGGGACAGTGTACAACCTAGAATTCAAGGAAACAACCCAATGTCAGTATTCACATAGCATCAAATATTCTTCATGTACTAACTGTGCTGAATATTTTTGGGTTCTATGATTAGTTTGCCGTGGTCATAAAAGGTTCTCCATTGGCCTGACATCTTTAGTGACGCCTCCCCCCTCTCTATCATTAAAAACAAAGTCCAGGAGATCAATAACTAATACTACCCCTGCTCTCAGTTGGCCTTGTGGCTACACATTGAGGCAGTTTTCAGTAGCATGCAGAAGTTGCAGAGAGCTCTAGACAGGAATGAACTGTCCAGGATAATTCTTTCAAATCATTTAGTGTTATGTTATTCTCTTTGGATGTCAGTAAGGTAGAACAATGAGACCCTTAAGAAGGTAGTTAGGGTTCACTTTCTATCACCTTTAGCATTAAATATGATGTGAAAGTCTCATTGCATGTTAATTTCCTTCCACATAAAAGTGGCTAAATATGGCCCTCCTACTCTGGGACATGTCATTACCATTTATGCACATTAGTCTAACACATTGCACTTTCAATGCATTTTATAAACACTATCTATTCAGCACAGCACCCCTATGAAATAGGTTAGCTGAATTACCTTCACTTTATAGACAAGCAAATGGAGACAATAAGAGATTTAAAGACATGCCTTAAGGTTTATAGCAAGTCGGAATAGAGAAGCAAGTCAGAACTCCTGAATTCTTGATGCCTAGTCCCCGCATGACACTAAATATTTTAAGTACATTTTAAGGTTCTAATGCAATGTCAGTGCAATGCCAGAAAGGTAAGAGGTGGTGGCATTATATTTGTGCTTGGATTTTAAATCTGTACTTGAAGGCAAAAGCAACCTGCAAGTTTTTTCATTGAAATACGATTTTGAGCCCAGCTGGAGTGGCTCAGTGGTTGAGCATCAACCTACGAACAAGGAGGTCACAGTTTGATTCCTGGTCAGGGCACAGGCCCAGGTTGTGGGCTCGATCCCCAGTGTAGGGTGTGTAGGAGGCAGCCAATCAATGATTCTCTCTCTTCATTGATGTTTCTATCTCTTTCCCTCTCCCTTCCTCCCTGAAATCAATAAAAAACATATTTTAAAAAAGAAATTGGATTTTGAGAGTCTTCACTGATGCTTAAAATGTGCATGGAACTTCTTCTGAATTTTAACATTATCATCAGTGAGGTCACAGTAGCCCAAGGCAAACAGAGGGGCCTCACAACTTCAAGTTCAGAGATGACTAAATAACTTCTCCAGCTCCAACTCCACTTTTGATTTGCCCAAGCAAAAGCCAGCTATTACTTTGGTCAGCCTTTCAAGGGAAAAACCAGAAACCCATTCGCTCATTAACTAATGTGCCAGGCTCCGGGCTGGGTCCTAGAGAAACAGTTCTGCAGTGCAGGATGGTTAAAAACAAGATAATGTTCAGAGTGTTTTCAACAATCCATGTTGTGTAAGCACAGTAGCTCCTTGGCCTATAATCAGTGGCTTCCTTGCTTGTTGCATGTGCCATGCCCCTTCTGGCCTCAATGTGGCAAAGAATCCTGTGATTAACTGGCTACAGGAAAGGCAGCAGCAGCAACCAACCTAGTTTTAAACCCTTTAAATGGCAACTCATCATTGAAACACAACAAATACAACCGATCAGAGGGTTTTCCATCAACCACCCTCCCTGGGAGGAAATGGTAACTCTTAAGAAAGAATAGAAACCCGTTTGGGCCTAAAGCAGTTATTCTGCTGTAGCTCCCAAGGCCTGAGGGATGACCACACAGGAGCAGGATGAGCGTTCAAATCGGGAGTCTCTGTGGAAGTGAATCATGCTCAGAGGAACAAGTATTTTTTTTCTGCTTTATTGTGAGGGTTCTCTTGAGCCAAATAGCAGAGGGGAATGAGAGAGCAAAGAGATGGGTATGGGGTAGGGTGGGGGGGTGGGAGTCAAGGCAGTTGTTCAAGATGGTGCCAATGGAGGATTTGGGGGAATTTCAGAAAGGGTCATATTATGACTGGGTTTTCCGACTAACTGCCTCAACTCAATTTTGCGAAGAAACTTCACTGGCAATTTTGTGCTTGCATCCAAAAGATGTGAAAAACAACTACAAAATAAGCCAGTTGCCCCATTTCCTTTCCTTTTCTGTCTTTTGATGTGCTGATTTCAAAAAAAAATTTTTTTATAACTCATGTTTTGCTGCCAGCAGCAATACGATGTATGGAAAACCAGATCCATTCAAACGTACATAGGCTCAAACACAACAGGTATGTGTGTGTGTTTCATATATATATTTTTTTTATTTTTATTTTTTATTTTTTATTTTTTAAATATTTTATTGATTTTTTACATAGAGGAAGGGAGAGAGATAGAGAGTTAGAAACATCGATGAGAGAGAATCATCGATCAGCTGCCTCCTGCACATCTCCCACCGGGGATATGCCCGCAACCCAGGTACATGCCCTTGACCGGAATCGAACCCGGGACCTCTCAGTCCGCAGGCCGACGCTCTATCCACTGAGCCAAACCGGTTTCGGCCATATATATTTTTAAATTGATTTCAGAGAGGAAGGGAGAGGGAGAGACAGAAACATCAATGATGAGAGAGAATCATTGATCAGCTGTTTCCTGAATGCCCCCTACAGGCTATTGAGCCTGCAACCCAGGCATGTGCCCTGACTGGGAATCAAACGGTTACCTCCTGGTTCATAGGTCAACACTCAACCACTGAGCCACACTGGCCAGGCCCAATATTTCTTAAAAGCCTGAGCTGGGAGCTGGTATGCAAGTTTGTATGGGAGAGGGATAGTTCCTGCCATTATGGAACAAAGTTGGGGTTGACCAACCATACCCATGTGGAGCCACTAAACTGAATTCTTGGGGAATTAGAACAGTAGTTCATGGAAGTGATACAGATGCTGTGGGAGGGACCTGCAAAGATTGTTGGGCAAAGTGGTCTTAGGCTAGGAGGTGATCATTTTTAGAGTTCTGAATGAGCTTTGTTTAGCACGTGCTGGGGGAGACAGACATTGAATGTCTACTAAGAGCCACTATCCCACTCACTCCCTACAAAGACCTCATCATCTCTATATTAAGGAAGAGGAAATTTGTTGCTGAATTGACTTGCCCAAGTCTACATATTCATTAAGTGGTAACAGTTAAACCTGAGTATGCCCACGTTTTCTACTACACCATACTGTCTCCTTTGCCCAATTCTTAATCTTTTTTTTAATATATTTTATTGATTTTTCACAGAGAGGAAGGGAGAGGGATAGAGAGTTAGAAACATCGATGAGAGAGAAACATGGACCAGCTGCCTCCTGCACGCCCCCTACTGGGGATGTGCCCACAACCAAGGTACATGCCCTTGACCGGAATCAAACCTGGGACCCTTCAGTCCGCAGGCCGATGCTCTAGCCACTGAGCCAAACCGGTTAGGGCCCAATTCTTAATCTTTGAGATTTTAATCTTTTGGTCTGTCACTAATATGAAGCATTTAGCTTTCTCTAGGCAGTCAGATTTCAGAGTGTGTACTACTCCTGCCTCCTCCCCACACATACCAGGTTAATAGGCGGGATATACAAAAGTAACATAATCCTGCTGCTGGGAGCTTCCCCATTCTTTCTATTTTCATCATCAAGACAGGTGGCAACTGAACTAACCCCTCACACTGTTATGAACATAAGCATCTCCGTTGTGTATACTGTGTAACGTGAGTGTTTCTGGCTTGAGTTGGCGTCAGTGGCAAGACACATTTTATCAGAAACAAAAAAGAAGGACTGATTTCAGAATAAAATAAACATTTACAAGAAATGAGACCTCTTTACTCATGATAGTAGCTTGTAGAATT
Source organism: Myotis daubentonii (assembly GCF_963259705.1). NCBI lineage: Eukaryota > Metazoa > Chordata > Mammalia > Chiroptera > Vespertilionidae > Myotis > Myotis daubentonii. The sequence continues at coordinate 60,012,315 of NC_081844.1, forward strand.
AAAATTATCTTTCTTCTCTCCACCTCCCATGGGTTGGAGACTTAAGGAAATTATAGTTCTGATGTCTATCGGATGCTGCTCACATATAGTCCCTATCTTATTTCTCTTGGATAAGTTCACCCACAGCCTTACCACCCTGTAACAGAGGGAAGTGGTTCCCAGCAATACTGCCCTGTATTCCATAAATAGGTCGCTGACCCCACCTGAATATGTACACAAAGGTTAGGCCTGCATGTTAAGTGTAGGGAATGCCTCTGTAATTGGTGATATTTAAATATATGTTTTGGACACTCACGGGTGTTCTCTCTTCCTCTCTGTCAAGTATAGACACACACACACACACACACACACACACACACACACACACACACACACACACACCTGCTTCTTAAATTCAGAAGGCTTCCTGCAAAAAATAAATAAGAAAAATATCTATTTTCTGAGCAAAATATTACTTTTTTTCTTAAGGAGTGAGTCTTTCACAAATTGTTGATCAGGTTCAGCTTTTAATCAGTCTACTCAAATCGTAAGGCAACTCTAAAAATGCAACCCAGTTACAAGCCAAGACTAGAATCATTTCTTGTTACTTACAGGTATAATTAAAATATAACTTGATTTGAAAAAATGTTCCTGACACAACTTTGAGTGTACTATTTGTCTGAAAAGTTAGGTTTGGGGTTGTATTGAAGTTGTTGTTTTTTTAAATAGAGTTTTATTTCTTTTTCATTTACAAAAGAATTATTAAAAACAAATAATTTGATTTGTTATTATTTAGGGTTCTTTAAGAAAAATATATGGAACTTCTGTATTAACCAAAAATTTTAACTGGTGGGCCCTGGCCTGGTGGCTCAGTTGGTTGGAGCATCGTCCCATACCCCAAAAGGTTGCAGGTTCATTTCCCTGTCAGAACACATTCTACTGCCTAGATTACAGGTTTGATTCCCAGTTGGGCACATATCATTCCCAGTTGGGCAACTGATCAATGTTTCTCACATTGATGTTTCTCTCTCTCTCTCTCTCTCTCTCTCTCTCTCTCTCTCCCTCCCTCTTTCCCTCTCTCTCTAAAAAGCAATAAAATTATATCCTTGGGTGAGGAGAAAAACTGGTTGATATTTTTAGCTAAATAGATTTATCTATTTATTTATTTATTTCTTATTGTTTAAAGTATTACAAATAGTAGTACATATGTCTCCTTTTTTCCCCATTGACCTTCCCCCAGCCTCCCCTACCCCCCGGCACATGCCCTCACCCCATCCCCCCAGTGTCTTGTGTCCATTGGTTATGCTTATATGCATGCATACAAGTCCTTTGGTTGCTCTCTTAGCTAAATAGATTTAAATGGCCCAAAGATTAGTTTTAAATTAAAAGGCATCCTCAAAACAGAGTAATAGCCACATAGGTATGATATGTGGCCTAAAAAAAAGAAAAGCACCTGAAGCCAGTCATTTAACCATATGATGGTCAATGTCATCATCTAGCCTGAATTAAGGCGTGCCAAACCAGGATTATCTCAAATCCTGCAATACTGCCAGCACAGCGATTGTTAAGTCCCATGGGGTGTAAGTATGTGTGGGCTCCAACTTGGAACTTAAAAAAAAATGTGTCTGATAAAAATTGGCTTACTAGAATAATGTGTTAATTAAAATGTTTAATTATTTATCTAAAATAGCTTTGTGCTATGGCACAACGCAGGGTTTATGTTCATGCTCCTCTTTTCAAAATAAGAGAATGTTTGCTTTGTGTGCTCTGTGTTTCAGTGTCAGGATACCGGGGTTATATAAATGAATTGTATCCTCGCAGCACTGACAAGGGTAGACTCTTTAGGAATAACATGGAGGAGCAGGGATGGCTTTTTTCCTTTTACCACCCACATTATGTTATGAGTAGCAAGGGTATTTAAGTGCTTTGGCACGGAACATGAATAAAGAGCTGATCTTGAAAATACCATTATCATTATTTATTTTTGAAATTGACACTCTGCTCTATTTTAAGGCTTACACCCGGTTTTATCTGTGTATTTCAGATAATCCAACACACATAAGAACCAGCCCCAAATGTCTTCCTTTCTTCTCCCCTACCCATGGGTCTTTCCATTTAATTTTTTTGAGGAAAAAATAAAAGGTGAAGAAAACATGGGTCCAAAAAAAGACATCAACTGAGGAATTTTGTTTATTATAATTGGACAGCTGCTGTTGGCCTAGTAAGTATCATTTTATGTTTTATTTTGATTGAAGAGATAGCATTTTGCCAACCATAATTTTTACAATTCAGCTTTTCAGTTGAAATGAGATGACCTTTTGATTTTCTTTTCTTTTTCTTTTCTCCCCCAGCAGATGGTGTATTCCCTAAAAGTGTCATTGTCTGGCAGATGATTATGCTATTACCTTAAAAGTGACTTATTTGATATTATATTTAATGTATTCTTTTTATCCTACCTTGGCTGAAACCCACCTATTAGCTAAATATATTTAATTAGTAATATGAAAGAGTTCTGTGGGGATTCTTAAGGGAGAAATCTGGCCCTCAGCCTTGGAGAAGATGCTGTTGATGTCTTTCTTTGACAAAGATTTTACTTTTGAATTAAGGAGATATTTCAAAAATATACTCTACAAAGTGGCAAACATGAAGGTGGCTTATTGATGTGGTTTGGGGGTAATGTGGGCAGGGCCTCTACCAGTCATCTCTGTGCCCATTAGAAAGAATAATAATAATAACTTAAATAGAAATGCTATACTTTCACTGCTTCTGTGACTGTTGACTCTTTCGGAGAGTCACATGACTTAGACATTGTGGAATGGGTTTGCTGTGGACTGAACGTTTGTGTCTCCCCCACCAGATTGACATGTTGAAATACTAACCCCCCAGATGATAAATATTAGGAGGTAGGCTTTTCAAGGGGTGACCTCATGAATGGGGTCAGTGCTCTTATAGACACCCCAGAGAAGTCCTTTGCCCCTTCTGCCATAGGAGGGCACAGGGAGAAGATGGCCATCTATGAACCATGAAGCAGACACTCAACAGATAGCAAATCTGCCGGTACCTTGACTTTGGACTTTCTAGCCTCCAGAACCATGAGAAATAAATGTCTGTTATTATAAGCCACCCAATCCATGGTATTTTGTTATATATTCCAAGTAGATTGAGGCAGGGTTAAAATATTGAACTTTTCTTTCTTTCTTTCTTTCTTTTTTTAGAAACTAATGTTCCAAGGAAAGCACTATATTTTTAATTTTTTTTGTTGTTAATCCTCACCCGAGGATATTTTTTCATTGATTTTTAGATAGTGGAAGGGAGAAGGAGAGACAGAGAGAAACATTGATGTGAGAGAGACACATTGATTGGTTGCCTCTTGCAAGGGCACCCTGACCAGGGCTGGGGAAGTTGCAATCAAGGTCCGTGCCCTTGACCAGAATTGAACCCCAGATCCTTCAGTCTGCAGCCCACCAGTCTATCCTCTGAGCCAAACCGGGTAGGGCAATGTATTGAACTTTGAAGGGTTCTGAGTTATCCAGCTGCAATTTATCTTAATATACCTCATGGAGCTTAGAACAAAAGCTGACACTGAGAAAGAACTCAGTACCACATTGGGTTGACATCTCTCCTGGCTAGTATAGTCTCAAGTCACGGGGATTCCATTTTTATTGACCATATGCTCTTAATTCCTGAAGTGCTAGAGGACACATGTGGCATCTTATGTAGGACTATTTTGGGATGAGGTCTGGAATAAGCATGATAAATAGAAATAGCAGGAGTGAATTTTGCCAATGACACGCCAACATCTTTGCAAAATGAGTATTTGTGACTAGAATAGTTCGAGGAAAGTGATCATGGGGATTCCATCTATTGGCAGGGTTTCTCAAAAGGGAAGGGCAGAGTGTTAAAGGTCATGTAGTCCATCTTCCAGGACTACACATGTTAAAGGTAAAGATCTTGCTCAGTGTAGAGCTTCCTTCCATCAAAAAATGCTGCAATATTTTCTCTCAGGATCACAAGTACTTCTTATAGAAGTAAGGCATTAAATGGTATCCTAGGCTCCCCAAACTAGGTAAGCTCCAAAACACCCACTTAGGGGATTAAAACTCATTAGTTTATACACTTCTAATTTGCATGGATTAAGAAGGTATTTTGTTTAGTTACATAATATGCTAATGCGAAGTACCAAAAACATTAAATAATTGCCATCCAGCTCCTCACCCCATACACACTTCCATAATATCTATAAACTCAACCCTCATACTTGTGGTTTTTCTCTATTCATCCCTACATTTATGCTGCCAAAGCATTACATTGTATTTTAATTATTTTTTACATTTCTGTTTCCCTCACTAGAGTGTGTTCTTTATTTTTATTTTTTTGGAAAAGCTGGTTTATTTTTTTAGTTTATTTTTAGTTTTATTGAGAAATAATTGACATACATCACTATATAAGTATAAGGTGTGCAGCATGATGGCTTGATTCACATGTGTTGTGAAATGATTACCACAATAGGTTTAGTTAACCTCCATCATCCTGTGGTTTTTTAGCCTAGTTTTTAGAGTCGAGAGCGGGGCTTGGAAGCCAGATCACCTGGGTCCCAAACTTGCTTCCTTCAGTGACAGTCTCGGTGAGCTTGGGGGTGAGTTCCTTTATTTCTGTGATTCAGTCCCCAATTCCGTAAAGTTTTTTAAAAAAATGACAATGCATTTGACTCATAGGGTTGTTATGAGGATTAAATGAGCCAGTTTGTGAAATTAGAACAGTGCCTAGGACATAGTAAGTGCTAAACAAATATGAACTGTTCTTGGTACGTAGCATTCAACAAATGTTGATGGAGAGAATAATCATCAGACATGTTTGAGAAAGCATCTCTGACTGGTGAGATGTTCCAAGCTTTTTACATTGGTAGGCACTTACGAGGATGAGAAGATTCACTTGGAGATATTTTCAAACTGTGGCTATTTTCTTGTTTGATAGAGTGAATCACTGTCTTTACAGATGAAGCAAAAATACTCTTTTGTGTGGTCAAACTGGTCTTCTGTTGACATTATCTATAAGATATCAGATCTTGCTCAAGGAGCCTTGAATTCAATGGCCACACTGTAATGCTGTGCTAGCCATATCCCTGAGCTCACAATGGTATCCTTTGCTATATCACTGTAACACCCCTAGTTGGGCCAAGTGTGTTTAATCAGGGCCTGGATTTCTGACTAATCAGATTCCTTTTATAGACTGAAGTGTTACCAGTAGCAGAAGAAGCTATTCCTAGATTTGACTCAGAACAAAGCAGTTAGTCTCACAGATCATGGAGGATGTGTATTAGGGATTAAAACAAAGAACAATTAGCACTTACATTACCTTGGATCATGTTTATACTTTATTATCAACTCTCACCATTTGTTTGAAATCAGCCTGCATTTATTTGACTCCTAGAGCCTGGCAGAGGGTGATAAGGTATTCCTTCAATTATGTTTAAATTTCCATACCCTTATGTTTCACAGCAGGAATCTATTTTCCAGTCAGGGTTTTACAAAATGATTCCCATGGTCATTGTCAGGTCTTGATCAATCTTTGCCACTGAACCATAAACCCCAGGGGATGAAAGGTCTTCACTCTATGTCCTAGCTCCAGATTCTCCAAGAAATTATATGCTTTCGGAATGAATAAGGTCCCATCTGAAGCTCAATTACCATGTGCTACAAAGTATTTTATCTTATTTTGTTATTTAAAGCACTTGTGAGCATTTCATGAACTTCCCTCCGTGTGGCATCAACCTACCAGGACACCTTCTCCCCACCCCCCCACCCAAAACCCTTAACCTTCTCCTGGGCGCTTCTGCTGAAGAACTTGGCCCTCACGATGACAGGCTGCTTTGGGAGCTTTCCCTTCCCCAGAACTCGGTAGTAGCCCCAGCGCCCCACAGCCATGACAGGAGCAGCTCCAATCTTGTTTTTGGCAGCATTTACCCGTGTCTGCTCACTGACCAAGTTCACTGCTTTTAAGTGATCTGTACACATCTTTAGAAATGTTTGCATAGAATTCCACTGTATCCGTTTACGGTGATTTCCTTAACTATTCCCCCTTCTTGGTAGACATTTAAGTTATTTCCTTTTTTCACTATTACAAACAATGCTACAATAATCATCTCTGTCTCTATCTCTACATAGTTCTATGATGATAGTTCATAGGATAGAATTGGATTGCTATAGGGTAGTAGTGAATTGCTCTAGTTTTGTAGGATAGCCGTGGATTGCTGGGTCACACGTTGGCTAGTTTAGAAATGTTGCCCATGCTTTTTCTCTCTCCTTCCTGCCCTTGCCATATGCAAGCAGCTAGGGCCCACTATGTTTACTGTCCCTGAGGAAGGACGTTCCAATTCCAAAATCAGAGGGGGCAAAAAAAAAAAGTCTTCAGGGCTTTGGTTTCCAAAAGCCCAAATCCCCAAGGGAATGCAGAAAACTGGCAAAGACAGAATGTGTATGAGACACATAATAAAAGACCACAGAACTTCTGTTTTAGGTTAGAGAAAGTTTCTCTGGCATGGTGGAGAGGGAGAGGGGATGGAGGGGAAGTGAGGACAGTGGAGGCATTAGTAGGTCCTAGCTGCAGGCCATGCTCTATGTTTCCCAAGTTATGATCTCACTGAGGAAGCCGTCCCCGGGGCATCAAGGCAGTATGGGTCCCAGAGATGAGATGCTGTGTGTTGCATAGAGGAAAATCTTCCCACGAATAACTTTGCCACAATTCCAAGGCTGTAGCTTAGCAGGGGAGCAGCAGAATTATTCCCAGACCCTCAAGCATGGCATGAAAGAAACAGAGAAAGTTGGACATGAAGGGGCCATGCCACCAGGACAAGGGACGTCTCCTCAGTGACCTGTCTGGGATAACCTCTGAGGACTGAGTGAGCCAATGACTCCCTGGAGGATGCCTGTGCAAACTGATGATGTTGAGGATCATATACCCCTCTCCTTCCTCCCCTACATCTTAAAGTGACATCAAGACTTGGAAATTACTCAAGGGGAAGGAGGCGAACACTGAATTGGTTGAGATGGAGTTTCTGTGCCTCTGAGTTTGATCACCAGGATTCTTTTCTATTCTATGGGATTTATGCATTTAAAATGTTTTATAGCCCCTGTAATTTTTTATTCCAATTCATACTCCCATGAGAGTGCCCATTTCGTATATCCTCGCCAACACTGGATACTAAAGCACTTTTGAATTTTGTTGTTAATTTAATAGGACAAATGTGCCATCTTGTTGTCTTTATTGTGTTTCCTGGCCATTGGTGAGCACCTTTTCATGTTTACTGGTTATTTGTATTTTTTCTTATGTGACGTGCTAGTGTGGTTCATTTCATTTTTCTGTATTGCTTGATGATATATTTTGTCTTCTATTTAAAGACCAACTACTGGCTCACAACAACTAAGTGACGTTTAATCTTTAGACATTACCCCTTAACCCAAAGGTGAATATATCATGTTCTACAAAGATAATGTGCTCCATTGTAGAATTAGGTTTTTTGGGTTTTTCTTTTTTAACATTTCCCATCTCATCAATATCAATTGTTTCAACATCTTAATGAAAAACATGGTGATTTTCTTATAGAAAGACATTTAGGTGAGGAGGGGGTAGAAGGGACATAGAAAAGTATTTTTAGTTCTAATGTATTTTTGGGTCTCCCATGAAAAATAATATTTTAAAAATACATTACTAATTTCTTAAGTCAGAAAAGCAAGATCATAAGGATTATGGCTGGCTATCGTTAAGCTATCTTTCTTAAAACTCCTTTCCAGTGAACTTAAATTTGATTTTAAAAACAATTTACTTGTGTTATTTTATTTAAATTCTTCTCCTGGGGGGTTTCTTTCTCCCTGTCTTCCCACAACTCTTTGTTTGGTATTCTGGTGATTCTTTTAAAGTTTAAAATGCAGCATTAAATCATGATTCACTCGAATTGTGTACTCCAACAGTGTGGCCCTTAGAAGTGGTTTGTTTTAAAGGTAGAAACACTGATGTTCAGGTGTTGCCGGCCAGTGACAGAGGCACCCCAAGTCTGCTCGCTTATTCTCCCTTCACTTCTGCCCAGTACTCCACATCCTCTCTATTCCTTCGCTCGCTTTCTGTTTAATAGACTCTGGGAAATAGTTTGAATCGCTGCTAGCTGTTCACATAGAGGCCAGGCTGTTCGTCTTTGCCATCTGAAAGCCGCTTTGATGGTCTCGGCAAAGTGAACTCGTGGACACCCACCGCACCGCTGGCATCTCCCTCGCAGCCTGAGCAGACATCAAAGCCGGCCGGCTGCGTGGACGCAGTTCCCTGAGGACAGGGCTGGGGCTGTCTGGCAGGCTCCCTGCTGGCTTCACAGAGCCACTCACTACCTGTGCCCTGCGCCGGAGAGCACCTCTACCTGTCTGGGGCCCACGGATTAAAGAGGCCTTTCAATGTTCAAACCCATTCTCTGGCAGCTGGAATGCCAAGTGTACTTAGAAACTATAACCAACTCTATTAATTTTAAAATGAAGCAAGAATACCACTGCCTTTCTTCCTCCAACACTGTCCCTTTGTCTCTTCTGGGCTGATGCTGTTCTGTTGGCCGTATCTACCTGGCTGGGATGATTTAAAGGGGCATGCAAAGGGGCACCAGGATGGGCAGCCCGGAACAAAGAGCCCTGTGGTGATCAGAATGGATGTCAGCCCAGCTCTCCGCCTGCTCAGAAGGATGGAGGACTTTCCTCTTGCCAGCAAGATCCCATCGTTTACCTAACCCGGTAAACGCCTGGCATTGGACCAGAGCCCGTTTAATTCAAGTGACTGTCCCCATCTGGGTCAAGACTGGATCCCAAGCACTTTCCGATACTTTTAAAACTCTAATACTTTTGAAAATATGCAATATAAGGTAGGGATGATTAGGCATTGTCCTTATCCTTCTGAACTTGGAGGCCAGGAAGACTCTAAGGTTTCAAGGCAGATGCCCCTCTTGGTAACGTGGCCTGTCACTTTCCAATGGGCACGAAAGATTCTTTCTGGACCATCAGACAACAGCAGGCCTCTCTCCAACTACCTGAGAAAACTTGTTTCCCTCGGATAAGTCCAAGCTCTTCTCCACGGGCTTGAAAGCCAAGAAACGTGACTCAAAAACCAATAGTCCGGGCTACCACCGGTTGGGCAACTAAACCTTCAAACATTAAGTCTTTCAGAGACTTTCATTTTTTATCATTCTGGGGGCAAGAGCTGGATAAGCAGGGAAAATCCAAAGATAAAGGGGCTCTCTCCCAAGGAGAGGCTGGGGACGGGGAGGATTCTCTGACAACTCAGAGCATCGTGCACGGTGAAGCAAGACCTCCCTCTGCTTCATGTGGCGGTTGTGACATTCTTGTGGCCAAATGAAAACAGAGCACACTGTGTGTCCCAGGGCATATTAACGTCCACCGGGGAGGGCTTCAAAGTGCCGTGGAATTGTCTGAGGCAACAGGCCTGCAGGTGTGGAGTGAGCAGCCGGCGAGCTGGGTTCTTGGAAATGAATGTAGGAAAACACAAGGGCAGCCTATTGGTTCCTCGCACGTCTGTTAGTGCTGGACTCATGAAGGGAAACAGAGAAGCAAGCTGCATTCTGCAACTGGGGGGCAGAATTCCTCCTTGGTACGGAAGAGGGGCTGAGGCAGGTAAAGAATGGGTGTGATGAGTGCCCCAGCTACTTGACTTAGCCTGTGATTTCCTGCTTGGATTGTCTCCTGACTCCTGCTTCTTCTATGAACCTAACATGATTGATTTTTCAAGGCTTCTACTTAGATAGCTTTAGTGGACGCATGTAATAATCCTTGAGATATATAGGGTACTACTGGTGTCCTCATGTAAAGGTGGGGAAACCGAGACCCCAAAAATACAAAGATTCCCCGGTTTGCCCTGGATGGGCTGTGTGGGCAGAGCTAAGCCTGAGGTCAGGCCTGAAGCCAGGTCCAGCATTCCTGCTAGGACCCAGCCCCCTGTCTAAGCAGCCACGCTCCCCCAGCCCACTGAGCTTCAAGCTCCAGCTGACCTCATTTACCCGAGAAACAAAGCAAAACTATCCCCACCCCCCAAAAGAAACAAACTTTAAGTAATTTTTATTACCAGACAAATATATGTAGTTTTAGTAAAAAAAAAAAAAAAAAAAAAAAAAAGTTAGGAAATACAAATAAGGAAGAAAATAAATATCACCCAGAATCCTGCCACATAATAACTAATTAATGTAATAATAACATAATAAAGGAAACTGCCCATATTTTAGGGACTATCTTGCTGCTTTCTGCAAATGCATACATTTAGGTAGGTTTTTAGCTTTTTTTTTTTTTTTCAAAAATGATATCATTTGGTATAGAATGGGATTATTGTTTATTCTTCTACATATTGAGAGACTGTCAATGTCAATATTACAGACACTTTTAAAATAAATAGGCCCTGGCCGGTTTGGCTCAGTGGATGGAGCTTTGGCTTGCGGACTGAAGGGTCCCAGGTTCGATTCTGGTCAAGGGCATGTACCTTGGTTGCGGGCACATCCCCAGTGGGGGTTGTGCGGGAGGCAGCTGATCGTTGTTTCTCTCTCATCGATGTTTCCAACTCTCTATCCCTCTCCCTTCCTCTCTGTAAAAAATCAATAAAATATATTTTTTAAAAAATAAAGTATACAGGATGGGCAAATGTAGGTTGTTGTAATACAAATAAATAATACAATCTATAATAATAAAAACGCAATATGCTAATTAGACCAGAAATCCTTCCAGTCGACCTTCCGCATGAAGCCAGGGCTGCGAGGGAAGCCCAGGTCCCAGGTGCCAGAGGGAAACTGGTGCTGGCAGCCGGGGGAAGCAAGGCCTACTCTTGCACGAATTTTGGGCCTCTAGTAATGTATCACAATCTATAATAATGAAAGTGTAGTATGCTAATTAGACTAGCAGCCAAACGCACTTCCAAAGGTCCTTCCAGACACCCTTGTGGATGGAGCCGGGGCTGTGAGGGCCAAAGGCAGGCAGCTGCAGTGGCCAGCAGTGGCTTTAGCAGCAGGGTGATTGAGGCGGCAGCTTCCCCTGATTGGCCAGGTCACCTCCCGCAGAGGGAGTCCAGGCTGCAGCTTAGGCCCGCTCCCCGCTCCCCGCTTCCCTAAGCTATCAGTAGGACATCCCCTGAGGGCTCCTGGACTGTGAAAGGGGGCAGGCCGGGTTGAGGGAACCCCCAACGCCCCAGTGCATGAATTTTCATGCACCGGGTCTCTAGTTGATAAATAACAATACAAGAATGAACTCGTATTTCATTTACACTCAGAACTGTAAGCCTACTTTTGCCCACCTCTGTATATATCATTCCATGTCTACATATGTTTCCATTCTGTAGGTATAAGAATATACTTAGTTTTACCCTGATGTGTTTTCAGGTTTGCTATACTATAAACAATGCTGCAACGACTATACTAGTGATTAATTTTTTGCACACATCCCTCCTATTTTCTTAGAATTAATTTCTGGAATTGGAATTGACAGTTCAAATATATATACTCTACCGTTTCCACCAGGAAAAAATGAATAAAAGGGTTTTAAAATTAAGGAAGACTCCAGATATTGTATAAAGTTGCAGAGGAGCAGGCCCCCAGAACATTATGAAGGAAACTGCTCTCCTCCTTGCAAAGGCATACCATTTACAAGCAAAACAAGCACAACACATTCTCTCTCCACTTTCTTAACCCCAGACGATCAGCTACTATAACAAAACATGGTCCAAAAGAGGGAACATGAAGGAAGATTGTTCAAGCCACACTTCAAAGACTTTAAGAAAACACAACCCAGGGAAAGTCTAATCCATCAGTGGCCCATGGCCATACACCTTCTCCTATAATCCCTTCATTTTTTACAAGTTAAGTAGGGTTAAGCCAGGTCAGCATTGGGATAAAGGTCCTCTAAAGAAATCCTAAGTACCATATAAAGTGTTGTTCATGATTGTGTAAATGTCAATCCTGTGCAAACAAGCTGCTGTAGAACTTTCCAAAATACCTATTTCATAGTGGAAAACATTCCACCGTCTGGAATACCGCTGATGAAGAGAGAGTAGGAACTAATTGGGATGAGCTCTGTTTGGTTTGTGAGATTTCTTGGAAAGCTTCTGAAGCAATCAGGGTGGCTCCACCTAATGGCTCGGGTGGTGCAGAGGGAAGACCACCCATTTTTACAGTCACAAGATGGTTCAGGAAAATTCCAGAAACTTCCAGCTGGGATGATCACATCACACTTTCAGGCTGTCAACACAAGCAAATGAGGAGCTGATGCAATTATCTAAGCACTTTAAGGAAAAAAAAGAGGGGGGAAAAAAAACAACGAGAGAAAAAGACATTTTTAGGAGAAAACCGAACTCTTCAGTGGGTTCTCTCTGTTTAGAAACTCCACCAATCATCCCCAAATTTTTTCCTGCACCCCCTAAGCTTCTATAGGAAAATGCAAAGTGACAAAGTGCAAGGAAACAACCTTTGACTATCCACAGGGCCAGTTGTGAAGGATTAAAACAGGAAGGCAGTTCAGAGGTAAGATCTAACGTAGGACACATAGACGCTTTGTGTTTTAAATGTGCTGGTGTGTTTTACAGAAGTTATATTATGCAAATCCAACTTGCAAGCCCAATGTTGTCAATAAGAATTGTGATCCCCAAAGCACTATAAATTGAACTTGAAGTAAATTTTTCTAAATTACACTTCAAGAGTTGGGTTTATATGATACGTTAAGAAGATATTTTTCTAATAGCTCCCATCCTTCAGTAGAAAAGTTTCCGTTGTTCTTAGCAAGAGTATAGTAGCTTATTGATAACTGATCGATTCAAAAAATTCTTGAAAGCAAAATGTGACAAATGAGTGGAGGCCCAAAATATACAAAAATTTTTAACTCTAAAAGACAATGTTATTCATTTTATGATTTTTTTGACTTTATATGTACTAAAATTTCAAGTACATGTAACTATAATTTTCCAACCATATTTTTAAAATCCGCGGATACTATATCTAGAACTTTTTACTATGGGGCAGTATATTATAGCCCTTAATTTAGACCTTGGAGAAGAACACTGTTCATTAAGTTTCCATTGAACTAATTAATAAATGAATAAATGTCAGGTATGGAAGAACTAACTTTAGCAACATGTGGGCTAATAATACAATACATACTTAGTTTCCAACAGATGAAAGAAGTGCTGAAAAATGGGCCCTTTAGAATGTATTCATTTGTTCATTCAACATTTCTTAAACATCTGCTATGTGCCACATCCTTCGCAAGATGCAGAAAACACCAAGTTGAATAAACAGTTGTTTCTATCCTCAAAGAGTTTGCTTATTGTCCCCAAGAAGCTTTGTGAATGTTTTTCCCTAATACAGAATTTCTCCAACTTCTGAGTGATTTCACATTTTCTAAGTTAATCTTTCTTCTGTTGAATTAAAAAAGATGCTTAAATAAAGGGTCTGCTTTTAAAGTTTGAAAGACTGAGATAAATATCTTTAACAGACACTCCAATTCTCAAGCTTCTTCTGCAATTTGCTTTAGGAATGGATATAAGAGAAGTGGATGGTCAACCAGCGTTGCCTAGCTTCTTGGAGACAACTTCTGAGGTGCACAGTATAACCTCAAGCTAATGTTATTAGGATCCCATCTAAAGTAACTCTGGCAACACAATTCTAATCAGACATCCTGCTACTGTCCGTTGGAGAAGCTAATTCTTGCTTCCCAGCAAAATTCCAAAATGGCTCTGCTGGCTCCCTCAATCCCTCTTAGGAGGATTAGCAGGAAAAAGACTCATTTTCTTTACTTCCTGTGCTCAACAGCTGGGGGGAGTTGAGTGGGCTTTTAAGTCATATTAGAAATCCTAAGTGTATGACTTGCACAGGATTTCAAAGTCTGCAACATTCCAAGGGTGGAAAGCTATTAAATAAATGGGATATATTTTATGACACCGTGATTTATCTTGTTTAACGTCACCGTTTCTATTCCCTGGGAGGAAAACATGTTGTGGAGAAATAAACTAACAATAAGAAAAAGACGATTAGCCTGATGTAAATTGCCCTTACGTTTTGACTTCTCAACGGATAAGATGTCCCAAAATAAGTAATCTGACACCAGTGAGCTGGCCTGGCATGTCCAGGGCGGCAGCCAGAGTATATGCAGGTGTGGGTGGCTTTTGCAGACTGGTGACTTCAGAGCCAGTGCCCGCGTGGAAGGTCCCACTGACGCTATTACACATTTGGTGTCTTGCTGGAATGGTAGGTTAGACATGTGAAACTTCGGCCTGTTTTCTTTTTGAAAAATATATTTTTTTAATGCTGAAAATATCAAATTTATTTTCACAAGCAAAATCCTAGGGGAAATGAGGAAATGGGCCATAAATTCCTTTTTTAAGTATCCACTAGTGCCTCTGTTCTGTTTATTTTAGGTGTTAGCTTGCAGTAGGTCCTCCGGTCTCCTGCCTGTCCCTCGGTTACGTCGTCAGTGTGCACTCTACGGAGCAGGCATGCCAGTCCTTCAGGAATGAGCTTGAGCACTCAGCTGCCCAGGCCTGAACAACAGCAAAGATAACAGGAAGAGGCTGGTCTGACAGTGAGATGAGTCAGGTTCATTTCAGTTGACAGGGAGAGAAGTTTTATGCATCGAGGAGAACCCAAGTGGCTTTCTCAGGCCACGAATTCTCATTTCTATAATGCCCTTCTCGTTTGGTTCTCTCTGATGGTTTAAAATTCAACTTATTTCTCTGCAATACAACATTAACTTATAAGCCTTCATTTTCCAAGACATATAATTGCATTTTGATTTCCATTTTTACTCTATATACTTCTCTTTTATGCTTAAAAGAACTTTAATTTTATTTTTTTAGGTCAATCCCCTAACTTCAAATAGACTTAATTCCCTTTCTTGAAAAATGTAATTAATGCTTCCGCATTTTTTCCTCTCTGCTCTCTCTCTTCAAGAACATGGTCAGCTGCTTTAAGAGAAGTGCCTTAGGGTTGCTAGTGGAAGCGCGGCGGAAGGCATTCCTCTTTCTAACGTCAGCACGTTTGTCACTATGGAACCAGCAGAGCCCATTTTATATAGAAACCTCGTAACATTTAATTTAATGTTTACATTTTTCGCTAACAATAATAGGGTAACTGATAATTGACACAATACCAATTTTCTAGGAAACTATGTTATTTAGTATAGGAAGCTCTTTGAATTAATGGCAGGGTCAGACAGGTCATTTGCATTCAATAAATGTTTTCTGAGGCTGGCTATGTGTCAGATAATGAGATAGGCGCCAGAGATACAAAAATGTGCCTCCTGCTTACTGTTTAGGCCAGCCGTGGGCAAACTACGGCCCGCGGGCCGGATCCAGCCCGTTTGAAATGAATAAAACTAAAAAAAAAAAAAGACCGTACCCTTTTATGTAATGATGTTTACTTTAAATTTATATTAGTTCACACAAACACTCCATCCATGCTTTTGTTCCGGCCCTCCGGTCCAGTTTAAGAACCCATTGTGGCCCTCGAGTCAAAGAGTTTGCCCACCCCTGGTTTAGGCCTAAGAAGGTAAATGAGTTTTGCTGTGTAGGTGATGACTTTGATAAACTGATCATTGGCCGAAGCTCCAGTCGTGCTATCGGTTAGCGCGAGGTACTTATATGATAAACTGATCATGGTTACCTGCAGACTCGTGTTGAGAAAAGGCTCAGCTTGTGTTTTGATTCAATCACAAAAGGCTACTGAATCAAGCTTCACCTGAAGCTTATACTACTTCTGGAACCCATGAATAATATCTGTTATGGGCAAAAAATGGCAAGAAGTGGGACAGACTTCTATTTTCTATCCTTGGCTAAGGGCACTGAATTTAGGCATCAGTTCAAGTTCCTTTTATACTCCAATAATAAAGGTTCAAATCTCAAATGCTAATGGTCCTATGCTCAAAACCGTAGTACTTTGGCTATGAAAATATGCTTGCAACCAAGACCTAAAGGTTCCAGGAAGGATTTTTAAAGAAAAATGTGAAAGAAACTGCAAGAATATAAGAAAATTCTCCTAAAAACAACATAAAACACCCGTAGAGACACGGTCTTTTTTGTTGTCATTGTTTAATTTTATAGGAAAACTATTGGAATCTATGAGTAAGATACGTGTGTTCTCCAATGACCTCTGAAAATGATGGGCCCAGGTAGATATGATAAATGTGGGCAAAGCCAACACGGGATTCGTTGGCCCTGATGATTTTGAACACTATGGTTTCTGCAAGGCAGTTTGCTGAATCCAAATTTCCTAAAGAAGATCACATTTTCTCTAGTGGGACGTGGCCCAAGAAAGCAGTTCAAAATGGTTAGTGCGGGGATCAAGAAAAGAAAGGGTATTTTAAGTATTCTCATGTCTCTAATTTAATTCCAAAATGTGAGTCCTGTACCCCCAGCACAGTTAAATGCTTTTTGTAGCGCGATGAAGGGCAGTAGGAGGGAATTCAACCTGCCAGAGCCACACAGATTTATACCTCATAATAGCTACCAATGCGCCGCAGTAAAATTTTACGTTTCAGCTAAATTACTAATGACTTTCAGGCCCGTGCCAGAAATTTTAGAGTAGGCTTATAAAGGGAGATGAGAGAATGTACGGTCGTCAGAGGGGTATGTGTGCGCGTGTGTGTCCGTGTGTGTGCGCACATAGGTGTGTGTTTTTCATTTGGGATTACGCAGGGCCTGTGCTCATCATTTTTTGCCATCCAGATGAAATGTAATTAGGTTCTGGCGGGCCACCCTCCCCCTCTCTCTTGGACGCTGGAGCCTTTTTTGCTTTGTCACATGGGTTGTCCGCAGGAGGTTAGTTTGTGGCCTCCTGCCTTTGCTCCCGGGGTGGCCACATTTTTTTGACGTATGGGACTTCAGAGTGATTTACAGATTAGGCTCTGGCCTGTCCTGGGGCCAGCAGGGCTGCTGTTCTCTCTCGCTGACACATCTCGCTGCTTGGAACCGGTGGCTCTTTGCTTACCCTCTCATTATAGTTCTTAGTCCACATTTCCTTTTGGCAGAGAACACTTGGTGATTTTGACGATGTGCTGGGTTTGCCTCCTGCCTCTACCCCCTGCTGACTTGTGAAAATGACCACAGAAAGGGGAAGAGGTGACAGAGGGAGCTGCTATGTTGTTGCCCACCCGCCCCACTCCCTCCCTGGGCCCCTGAAAATTCCTCCTCCAGCAGGAGAGTTGCTTTAGGAGAAGCCTGACATTGGTCTAGTCCACCCTGCCCCCATTCTCTGCCACGTTTTTTAACTGCAGGGCGTTTTAGGGGGGCCAAGTCCCCCTCCATAGGAAGGGGGCCCTCGGCTTGTTTGCTGACTACTTCTTTCGTGACCTCAGGACTCTATGGACATGTGGGTCCCTTTCACTTTGGCAATGTGTCTGTGTGGGTGTTGTTTACAAATG
The DNA here is from genome assembly GCF_963259705.1 of Myotis daubentonii. Lineage (NCBI taxonomy): Eukaryota > Metazoa > Chordata > Mammalia > Chiroptera > Vespertilionidae > Myotis > Myotis daubentonii. The sequence goes on from NC_081844.1 coordinate 60,029,723, forward strand.
TACAGAAGGTGAAAATGAGAATATAGCTAACGAATCTATCCTAAGAGCAAAAGCCATCATGACTTCTCTATGTAACAAAAGCCACAAAACCCAGTGTTCACACATATGGATTTATCCCTTGATCCTTCCACTTTTGTTTTTGCTCGGTATTGCCTACATATAATGCTATTTTGATTTTATTCTTTCCTATTTCTTCTTTACAACCTAAACTTCTTATATTGGCCCACTAAGAATCGTTTTTGGAGTCTTTTAAACCCTCATCCTTTGTGCTTTATATTTATTTGTTTGTTCGTTTTCCTGAGTCATTTTCACTTACTTCCATTGTATCTTTATATTTTTAAAACTAAGGAATGCACATCTTAAGTTATTGCCATGCAAACCTTTTCCATGGGAGAGGACACATTTTCACTGCGTGTGATAGCCCGGCGATGTGTGTCAGCTTCCCTAGCATTACTGTCTAGGGCAGTTTGTATTATTGGCTTGAGATAGATTTGAAAGTGGTTAAAACCCCATGACTTATTAATGTATTTAAATTATCATCGTTCTTTTGTTATCCCCTCCAACTGTGCTCTCAAATTTTACAAGATTTAGGCAGGTCAATGTGCCTCTTAACCAACTCATCCAAGTGACCCTGTCTGGGCTGCAACCCAGCCCTAAGTATGGTCAGTATTTTGTCTACGTCACTAGAGTTGGCCAGAATTAAATCATGCAGCTTGCATGACAGGTCACATAAATCATGACTGCAAAGACGATCTTTTCAATTAAAATATAATTTAATTTTGCTAGGAGGCAAGAAGAGGAAGAAGAGTCAACTTCTCCCTACCACATTTCAGGCTAGTAGAAAAGCATATATATATATTTTTTTTTTTCAAATTCTTGGTCCATCTCAGCCTACGTCCTCCTTTCTCTAGTGTAACCTTCCTAACGCCTTTTTGGTCTCTTCTGGGCCTGGAGGCAGCACAAGAATTGCAGCATCTTCGACCAAGTTTGTGGAACAAGCTGTGTGTTTAGCCTCTGCGGTGGAGCGGGGCCCTCCCATCAAGGCCGGTCTTGGTGGGGCGAACTCACTGAGCGCTCATGAATTTACTCAGCTGCTTTCGCTTGGGCAGGAGGGCTCCCCGACTTTCCTCAATCCCGCCACCTCGGCTGCCCTGGGTTTCTTTGGAAACGTCCCCAGGCCTGGCGCAGAAGGGAAGGCTGAGTGGTACCAGGGTGTTCAGACGTCTTCCAAACACGCCCAGCAAACCCGGCTCATGGAGCTGCTGGCCAGGACTGGTACTGAATTCTGAGTCTGGCACTTGTGACGAGGCTCTCACCTCTCTGAATATTAAATCCGCCCAAAGGGAGCCAAGTGTGACTTGTCCTTTTCACGTGGTTTTCTGTGAGGAAGAAGGCACGGTGGTGGACCTGTGACTCTTGGAAGCTCATCAGAGTGACTCAGCAGCACTGGAAACTGTGGGCTACGCAAAGGCCACCCAGCCCCGTTTGGAGCGAGGGTTCCTGTTCATTATTTGGGTGCAGTGATGTCTACGGGGCAGGAATTCATACAATTCCTCTTTCTTTTCCTCTCTTCTCTAATAATACGAACTTCTCTTCATCCTGTATTATACCTGCAGCTCATTTGCACAGCTGTTATTTTATTATTTAATTAATTATCATCATTGCAAGCTTCCTACACCATGAAGTACATAGAGGTATGATAGAAAACTCAAGATCCAGAGTCTACAGTGAGGGGCAACAATCACCCCAGCATCGGATTCCCAGGCCATCTGTCCTTCCATCATCTCACTGCTGTCTGAGGAAGGGAGGCTGGGGAGCGGCCAGGCCTGAGACCTCTTTATGCTTCATGTCTTGTCAATTGCTTTTTTTCACTAAAATAAATGAAAGTAAAGCAAACTATAATTTTTTAACCTTAAAAAATCAGAGTTTTCAGATGATGTATTCATTTCCTATGGCTGCAGCAACAAATTACCACAAACTTGGTGGCTTAAAATAACAGAAATTTATTCTCTCCGAGTTCTGGAGGCCGGAAATATGAATCAAGGAGTTGGCAGGACCAGGATCCTTCTGAAGGCTCCAAGGGAGAATCCCTTCTCCCCTCTCCCAGCTTCCCAAGGCTCCTGGCATCCCTTGGCTTATGGCTGCATAACTCCCATCTCTGCCTCCATCATCATATGGCCTCTTCCCTACGTGTCTGTGTCTGTTCTGCCTTCTCTTCTCCTATAAGGACTTGGCATTGGATTCAGGGCCCAACCTATGGTTTCATCTTGAGATCCTTTGCAAACGCTTCATTCCCAATAATGTCATATTCACAAGTTTTGTGAGTTAGGATACGTACATATTATTTTGGGATTCACCATCCAACCCACAACAGATGATTAAGAAAAATGCTTTGTATTTATATGGTGAAAAGTTGGGGGTGAAAAGCATTCAGTCAGTATAATTAGAAGCAGATCGTAGAATATAGTAAGATTAGGCAGTTTAGATTGCACTGGTGTTTTACGTGAGAAAATTCCTCTTAAGGAAAACAATCTGACCTTCTGCAATCTGTGTAAAGATGAGGATGTGAAGGAAGTAGGGAAAAGGTGGGGGTGGGAGACAAGACACGCATTCTCAGGTGTGTATTGCCCTGGGAGAGTTCAGAGTTCTGCTTCCACATTCCTGAGGAGCATGAAGGATTCCTCACCCCTTGTGGTTTCTTGGATAATCTGTTCCAGTAGAGAAATCACGTCACAGAATTTTATGTCTGAGGCCAATCGTGTTTGTCCCATAGTTCCAATTGTACTTTCTCCCCTGTGGTTCCGGTCAGTTGTCATAGGTGAATCCTAAAAAGAATGAAGACTCTTCCGACTGACAGATGCTGGAGAGTAAGAAAGAATCTGCCCTAATACACAATACACGCCAATAGGAACTTTAGCAAAACCAAAGGATAGCCTGGCCAGCGTAGCTCAGTGTTTGGGAACTATGAAACAGGAGGTCAGGGTTCGATTCCCAGTCAGGGCACATGCCTGGGTTGTGGGCTCAATCCTCAGTGTAGGTCATGCAGGAGGCAGCCAACCAATGATTCTTTCTCATCATTAATGTTTCTATCCCTTTCTCCCTCTTCCTTCCTCTCTGAAACCAATAAAAATATATTAAAAAAAAAAAACAAAAAAAGGATAGACTCAGTATTTTCAGGGACAGTCAGTCTTAACTACAGTTCTGATGGCTGGCTCCTACTCATGTCTGCATAAATGACCTCCTCAATGATACCTTCCCCAAACAACCTTTCCAAAGGAAAAAAATAGCCTATTTCCCCCTTAGCTCCTCATTTGTTTCCTTTATGACAATTACCAAAGCCTATAATAGTTTCTTTCCATGTTTTGAATCTGTCTCATTGATGAGACTGTGAGCTTCATGATGCCAGGGATGGAGTCTGTCTTGGTCATCCCGGTATCTCCTGGGCCTTTGTAAATGTCTGGCTCACAGTACCTTATGAATAAATTTTTGTGGAACAATGAACAGGTGAACAAGTGAATAAAGGACCTTCTCTACCTGTCAGTGTGCTGACACAGAGGTAGGAAATATCCAGGGCAGAAATCAAAACAGCAACGCGCGATGTGAAGGAGGTTGGTGGACTTGATGATCTGGGAAGAGAGGAGTGACAAAAATTCTTCATCAGTTTCTTCCTTCTTGCTACTACCAATATCCCTGCTACAATTTCCCATAAATAATAGTATAATATTAAAAGACTCTTGGAGAGTTTTAAATTTAAGAGAAATACCAGAAGCACAATAAATAAAACCAAAAGTAATTAATGGGTTATGAGTTAAAGCTACTGAAAATATTATATATATTCACTGGAGTCAAATTTCCTGTTAGGAATGATAATAGGAGAAAGAACAGACTTTGATGTCTTGCCAAAAGCCACCAGTATGGTGATCCTAGTTACTGTGATGTGGGCACCTGGCCTACAGATTTCAGAATTCTGTGTGGTTTCCCTCAACCAAATTTCTGAAGGAGCCAGCAGAAAGGGGTAGGGTGGGAAATGTGTTATCTATAAAAGTAAACCACAAAAATAATTTCCAAGTGCCACTAAAGGCCTCAATTTAGGCTGTAAAAGCCAAGACATTTAGAATAAACTATTGTAACTTCTTGCAAGTGTGGTAACACACATGGCCAACAGCATGCTGGATAAGGGGGGAGTGTGGAGTATGTCAACATGGGTGGGGAAGGGTGAGAGGCAGTGGGGGTGGGGTGGGGAAGTAAGCTTCATGGGTTTTAACATTTGCTCTGTCCTTGTGAGAATTTCATTTCTGACTCTTAAAATTAATCTCACTCAGTAATTTGGCATTTATTGTGAGCTGCCCATTGTATTACTCAAACACAAATGTGGGTGCAAGGATACATATACCACTGAATAAAATATTTAGAAATTCTTATAAACTATGTCAAAATCTAATTTCCCTTCTGGACACAACAAAACTCATTTACTTACTAATGGTTAGAAAGACCCAATCTACTTTATTGATGAAGTTCTCCTAAGTCAAGAATTAGTCATAAAAGCTGCACCGAGGAGTGTATTAATCCCATATTCAGAAGTGATATGTCTGAAGGGATAGATTAATAAATAGATTGCTCCTTCCAATTAGGACAGGATCAGCACTTAACTTTTTAAAAATCCTCTATTGTGCAATGAATGAGGTAGCCAAGTTTTTCCTACGAGCTGTTGCCTATAGAGGGTATGTCAAGATGCTTCTGGATTGAAGTGGTAGGGTAGGAAAACAACTAAAAGTGAGTTTGACATAGAGATATTGCATTATCTCACATACCAAATTTCTTGGTAGGTGGCTTGAGAGTTGCTTCCTTTTGGACAACTTTCCACTCTGCCTGCCGCCCCAGCCTATAGGTTACAGGATGGCGATAGCAATTCCGGGCATTATGGCTTCACCTAGTAATATCCAAAGAGGCTAGTGGAAGAAGAAGACATGCCCTTTCTTTGGCATCCCTTTTAAAGGATAGTAAACTGTTGTCATGCATCCCATAGCCAACTTACCCTTGTGTTTTATTGGCCAGATTTACAACTTGTGCTAAGTCCCCAATCAATCACTGACAGGGGTGATGGAATTACCTTGACTGGATTTATCCAAACTTACCCCCTCCCCCGCCCTTCCCCCCCCCCGCCCCCCCAGGATGAGAAGGGCCTCAGCCTCCTGCGAAGCACATGGCTGCCTGATTTTTAAAATCAAAATTGAGAGAGAATATCTGCTGGGGAGGCACCCAACAGTGTTTGCCACACATGGGAAAACATTTAGAAAAGGACTTATTTAAGGGTTTCTTTGCATCAGGATCAGATTTGGCCATATCTTTCTTCTTATACTTTCTTATGTCCGTGTCCTACATGATCTAAGAAGTCACATTCTGTGAGTGAGACCAACTATTTCTCTAGGCCAGGGGTCTGCAGAATTCTCCTGGAAGGTATTTTAGGCTTTGCAAACCTCATAGGGTCTCTGCCACCACAGCCACTTCCTTCTCCTCCCCCTCTTCTATCTCCTCCTTCCTCTAACTCTTTAGAAGTATTAAAAAATTTTGAGCTTACACACACACACACACACACACACACGCACACACGCACACACACGCACACACACGCGCGCACACACACACGCACACACACGCACACACACGCGCACACACGCACACACACGCACACACACACACATGCACACGCGCACACACACACACGCACACGCACACGCTGGGACTAACTGGCCCGAGAGCTTTACTCTGCAGACCTCTGCTCCAGACAGAAGATGTAGAACACGGGGAAATAGAACCACCATATGAAGGTCTATAGCATTTTGACATACTTGAATGAACTCTGTGAGATGGCTAGACCCAGTTATGTGAACTTGGAAAGAGGAAAGAGTGGAAGAAGGCACCGCACATAGGTAGTTTGGTTTGCTTCAGACTGAGCAGAAGACTTTATGATGCAGGCAGAGGACCAGTGGAAGAAAAAAGGAGATGCACATTGAGGTCAAAGGATGCACCTGAGGTGCAGTGTGGATGACTGCATGACCCATGGGTGTGTCTAGGTTGGGGAAGCCTGGAAAACCTGGGGGATACATTAGCTTTGGAAATCTCAGATTCCACCACTGCCCCTGAAAAGTTTTGTTTTATTGCTGACATTAAACGTAACAGAAAAATTCAAGTTCTCCATTATTGATTGAAGCGTGTCCTATTCACACCTCTACTCCCAATTTCCCAGTAAGCTTTCAGCTACTCCCTAATAAGGAGGAATCACTTAGCTAATATTTTTTCAATTATGTTTTGGTATTTTATTGGAAAAGAAACATGCAAAAAGCTGTCTTAGTAGAGTAGGAGGCTACAAATACTTGGGATCTAAATCTAACAGTTCAAAGAAAGTAACTAACATGTTTCAATAAAACACTTTAAATTACAATATTCAAAAAATTAACATATATATCATATCAATGAGAAGTATCTTTAAATTCTGAATGCTATCTCTTCACTTAAGTGTAGCTTCCCTATTATAATAAAAAAGAATCCTAGAGGCTTATGATACTAAATCTATTACCAGTGGTAATCCATTATAAGTTTGGTTTTTTAAAAAATATATTTTATTGATTTTTTTTACAGAGAGGAAGGGAGAAGGATAGAGAGTTAGAAACATCGATGAGAGAGAAACATCGACCAGCTGCCCCCTGCACATCCCCACTGGGTATGTGCCCGCAACCAAGGTACATGCCCCTGACCAGAATTGAACCTGGGACCGCCGAGTCCACAGGCCGATGCTCCATCCACTGAGCCAAACCAGTCAGGGCTCCATTATAACTTTTAATTTTACCTAATTTCTTCTGTTACCTAGTAGTATGCTCGGCAAGTGGCCAGTAAAATAAGGGTCCTGAGTCCTATAAACCTGAGTCCTGTTTACTACATTTTGTGAAAAGATCTGATTGTGCCACACAGCATGGCTTTGGGGAATGACATGGGAACTGGACAGAAGCTGGGTCATGATTTGGCAGGTGGGAGGAGCAGGATGGAGCAAAGTGGAAGGAATTCTTGTAGATGCCACCAAGCCAATTGGAAACCTGCAGGGAAACGTGGAGCTCTTCTTTAACCACTTCAGTAGATATTGGGAAGAGATTGGAAAGGTCCCACGAACCATTCTTATTAGGAGGGCAAAATGATTACTAATGAGTTGCATAATGAATTCTAGATATTGAGAAAAGAACTTAAAAATGATAGTCTCTTAAATGAGGAACACTTGTTTCTACTAACAGCTGAGGTTTTTACAGGGAGCTTGATTACTATTATTGTTACTATTATTATTTTATATGACCTGATGGCTTGATGTGAACCTAGAGAAGGTCTGAGTAGGCTAAGGATTTTCTTACTTATGGGTTTGAGATAGATGGAGAATTTAATTTAAGGAAGAAAAGTCATTATAAATTCTACTATTCACAAATTTTACATTCTTGACTTTTGGGGTCATATTTTCAAATCAAATTGTATTCAAAGAATTGTTAAACTCAGAAAAGATAAAAAATAAGTGAAATTGGAGGGATCCAAGGGGAACCTATGTGCTGCACTGAACAGATTGGGCAGATCACATGGTGACAGATCCCAGGTCACCTGTGCTGTTGCATAGGTACTGGCTGGAGTTAAACAATGGGGTAGATAACACACTGGGCTTAGGTAACGCTACACAAGAAGACCCCTTTGTGGTTTCAGGCCCTCACCTCTCTTCGCACCACTTTTTGTGGTGTTATATCTTTACCTTTGTTTATGCTCCATGCCCTTCCCCTCCTCCATACCATCTGATGGATGGCCCTTTGCCTTATTCCTTTGGTCTAGATTACCGGCTGGGCTAATAAGAAGGTTTGCTCTTACTCTTGGTCTTGCTCATCCCCTTCCGAATGCTCCTGTAGACCTTTTCTCTTAACCCTGTGGAGCTGGAGGTTCCAGTTCATCCTGGAACTTCATGTTGTCATGTACTCAGCAGGCTGGTACCCAGATAGAGTGGAGAGCAACCATACTTCCTGCTATTCTATTTATTCAGGTTCCCAAAGACTAGCACAGCAGACTACCTAGGTATATGCAATTGCATTTTATCCTAAACTGTCAGGGTAGTTTCCTAAAGGAGTTATAATAAAGGAGGAAAGAGATTATTATTGTAGTTCATTTGAACTTTCTCTTGAATTTCAAAAAAGTACAAATTCCTAAAGACTGAGACCCACAAAAGGAGGGGATCCTGTGGATAATATTCTTACCCATTTCTGGAGCCTTGGATCCTGGCACCCTGCCTTCCCCCATCACCTTCTTTGTTTTCTCCATCCTAAAATCTCTATCCTCTCCCTGTGAAGAGCCCCTGGGTTGTAGACAGGCAGTCATAAGTAGCACCCTAGGCTTCAGTGGTGGTAGATGGGGGATCATGATGCTTATTGTTACTCAGTTTTGCTATCCATCAACATGGATGATGACAGACCAGGGTTATCCAATTTTTTCCTCTTCTATAGTCTGCCAGAGTGAGTTGTGGGTTCTTTGAGAGTTATTTCCACTGGCAAATGCAGAAATGAGGCCCAGAAAAGTTTAGTAACTTGCCCAAGGTCACATGGCTGCTGTGCACACTGACCCAAGATATAGGCTTCAGAGCCCGCAGTCTCCCTGGATTCTGACAATTTACCTTAGGAATAATTGACTTAGGGTAGAATTTTCTTCCCTGTTTTAAGAGAGGAAATAATTGAGGGCAAAAAATTAGTAATCAACTAGTGTTATTTTGCATTATATCACATGAGGCCACAACCAAAGATATCCTGAAATTGTCCAAATAATAATAGTATTTGTCAAAGAAAATGAAGCAGTATCTCTCTTGTAGTTATTTCCTAAGTTTTTGTTTCACTTAGTTTGGATTTTTTTTCAGAAAAGTAAATTTGCTACATTATCTTGGACTGGTCTATCAACCAAAGATAAATATGAATGATAAACAGTTGTGAATGAGTGTTGGCATTCTTCAGGGTGCTTCGGTTATCTATGCCCAAATGTCTACAGCCAGCAGTTCCAACGCTCGCAGAAGATAGTGCACAGGAGAATGGCATTTTCTAAGGAGCAACACGGGCCATTTGATCTGGACTAGGGGTGGGCAAACTTTTTGACTCGAGGGCCACAATGGGTTCTTAAACTGGACCAGAGGGCCAGAACAAAAGCATGGATGGAGTGTTTGTGTAAACTAATATAAATTCAAAGTAAACATCATTACATAAAAGGATACGGTCTTTTTTGTTTGTTTGTTTGTTTTATTCATTTCAAATGGGCCGGATCTGGCCCGCGGGCCGTAGTTTGCCCACGGCTGATCTGGACTCTAGTTCTCATTGAGGAGGGTAAATCATTAGTCTTTCCATGATTACCACACACCTGGAGTTCTATAAGAATTCTCAATATTATTTTCTTTTGCATGTCTTCTGGCTTGTGTGTGTGTGTGTGTGTGTGTGTGTGTGTGTGTGTGTGAGAGAGAGAGAGAGAGAGAGAATATGTGTGAATGTGTATGAATGTGTATGTAACTGTGTGTATAAGTGTGAATGTGTGTATAGGAGTGCGTGTATAAGTGTATTGTGAGTACATATGTAGGTGAGTGAGGGTGTGTGTGCATTATCCAGAATCAATAGAATACAGCCATACTTAGACTACTGTGTCAAGGACCTAAGATAAAGATATCTGGTAGATGCTGAAATATGTTTGTAAAAGTTCAAGTTCTTATAAGTATCCTTTTATAAGTCAAAGAAATAAAATGCTACTGGAGAAAACATTGAATTTCTCCACTGGCTATGCCAATGGAATTGTGCAGCTTCTCCCCTATGCAACCAACTGCCCCATTATGCTATAGCTCGAGAAGCTATATAATACCTATTTTGTGCCAGGCAGCGGGTATAGAGAGATGAATAAGGCATGGCTCCTGCTCATGAGAGCTAACATCTACTGGGGGCCACAGATACATGAAGAAATAACAAATGCAATGTGATAAATGAAAGGCATCCATATAATCAAGGGATTATGAGATCACAGAGAAACCATTCCCAACTAGCCTAAGAATTAAGGCTGTGTCTCTGAAACTTCCTTGAGCAGCTTCATGCCAGAGCTGTTTGATGGAGAAGTGGTAAATTTCCATGGACATTTAATCCTCATTGGAGCCTTGCTCTTAATAACATAATTTGTAAGAATGCTCATTACCAAGTTTCTTTTTCAGCTGCCCTATGCTGAAGTGTTGGTCCTTTTCTTCCCTCCACTCTTGCTGGATTTGGATGGAAAGACCACAGAGCTAGTCTTTCGATATATGTGATATGATGGTGCCACTTTTATTTTTTTAAGATAATCAGCTTTGAAAGTGGGAATCCCTAGAAAGGTCGTGTAATCTCATCTTCATAAGACAATTCTTACTCTATGATTAAGATTGAGAAAGTCGCTAAATGACTTGTCCAAGGCCACACAGTAAGTGGGTGGCCCAACCAGCTTTAGAAACGAGAAATTCCTCTTTCCTGGTGGGGTATATGACCAGACCACAACGAATGGAAAAGCTAAGTGATATTTATGGCTGGTGATGGTGGAAACCTCAAGAGGGCTGGGTGATCATTCAAAAGAGTGGATCTTTCTCTGTACCTATTTATACCTCCTGGGATTGAACATTGGGATGGCTATTGCACAAGAACCGTCTGCCGGCTTCACTTTTGCAAAAAGCATTTTTTTTTCTAGTGTCACTAAACATCTCTGTGAAAGCCATGTCAGAAAGCACTGTGTGACATTTCCGAGGCTTCAGGAAATGTTGAGCCTCTTTCCAACTCGTAGTTAGAGCAGGAGAGTCGGTTTAAGGAGACCCGAAACAGTCACTCAAGAAGAGCCCGGGGCTTGGAAAAGAGACGGGGTTGGTGTTCTGCTTCAGACACTCAGTCACCATGCAGGGCACATACCTTCCAGAGAGCCTCGGTCCCTTCTGTAAAATGCAGGGATTTGACTAGGAAGTGTCTCCTGTTAGTGTTGTAAATTCTCTGCTTTCTTTTATTGGATCTCCACTGATCACTTCTAGACAAGCTATAACTCTTCTTAGTCTGGACACAGCCAATAAAACTTGCTGTGTCAATGGTATAAGGATGATTTAGAGGGACATTCACTGCTACTTCTTGACTAGAAAGAACTTGGGGCTTCATGACTACGCTTGCTATGAAGAAATGATTCCCTCAGCTTCAGGCGCGTAGGGTGGTTGTAACTAATGTGCTTAGTTACACTCCGCTCTATATTACTTTCATGTTGTGCTTTGACAGTGTGCACCAATTCATGGTGTACGGCGCAAGTAGAGATTTAGTCATTGTGACTTTCCAGAGGAGCACTGGTCAGTTGGAATTAAAAAATAATAAGGCAATAATGTCTAATAAAGTAGAAAACTTTTAAATACATGATGCAGTTTGTCAATACTTAGGTCAGTGATTGTGGAAAAGTGGTACCTAGTAAGACAAAATTGCTCTGTATCACAGGCACGATTAGAAGTTGCAGAGTTCACTGACTTTGCCAGGTTCTTGTTGCAGGGGAATGGGTGAAGAGGAGCCATGCTGACCCGCCTCCTTGATGACCCATTAATCCTTACAGCAACGCTGAGGGGCATGCATCACCTAATTTAAAGCTTGAAACGAGGCTGAGAGGCAGGTATTACTGTATTTATTCAACAGAGAGGAGGCTGAGAGCCAGGGAGGCTAAGAGATTTACCCAGGTTCATCATTTCTTCATTTCCTACAGTTCCGAGGAAATGAAGAAAACATTCAAGCTTGGGTCCGCCTGATTTCAAAGCTCCAGCCCCTTCTATTAACTCCCTTGCCTCACTTCAAGGCCCCTGCTCATCCACTCTAGCGGACGGTGGTTCATGGGAGTTAAGAGCCAGATTAGGTTAGTGATGCCCATGTTTTCCTCCTTTTTAGAAGCCAGCCCCCCTTTCTGCCGCTGCTTCTGTCGAGGCCCCGAGTCCCTCCGATTGTTAGGCTGTGAAAGGACCACCCCTGATATGTTGACAAGAAATAAGCTTCTAATCTGCAACACTTCTTTATATGGCTTGTCAGCTCGGAGCTCCTACCAAAGAAGTATTTCACAACAGGCCTGGCCACCTTATCACATTCCAGACAGAGTTCAGGCTTTGGGGGGCTGCGATGCTTGGAAACCCTTATGGCGATGACTTGTTTGCTCTTCATTTGAATGCCACCAGTACTTATCAGTACTTAGTCCTTTCCCATGTTTTCTCTCCGTTTCCAAGAAGTCATATAATCTTCTATCGATTTGCTTTGGGTTACAATATAAAACAAATCATAGTACCCAGCAGTTTATTGTTCCAGCTCAACCTCAGGCACACACAGACAACACAAACAGCCAACTTGGCCATGTTAGGTGGCATGCCATTGGGCCAACTATGACAAGAATTTTTCATTTGGTTCATGTCCAAAGAGTGTTTTGTGACATTTGGGTGAATTTTTGTCTCTCAGCTTGAGGGCAAGGCCACTGGTTTTGTTCTTCCCTCCTGTCCCGCGGAGGGCTGCCGCTTCTCCTGTCAGCCAGCCAGTGTGTGCCTGAAAAAGAGTCAGATGGGCTGCAGGGGTGGGAGACTTTTCATCAGAACTTATTACTGTTCAAAGCCCCTATAAAGGCTCTCATTTAACACTGGCCTTTGTATTTCCATCCATGAAAATTGTTCATACCATGACCGATCCGCTACATTGTCAGTGTTCTTCATGGCATATTCCAAAAAGACCGCAGTGAACCAACTCCTCAGTGGGAGGAAAAGGGGAAGATACTGGGACGGTCTAGGAACTAAAGTTTGCTTTAACACTTCGTGGCATTTTCCATCCAGGTCATAGCTCCCTTAGACAAGGACTGATGGAAATTCTGTTTTGACAGTTAAAAGGATACCTTGGATAGGTGCTCCCCCACCATGAGGATTCTTACAATGAACCAAGTTTGCAATTAGACCCAAGGAAAAAAGAGTGTGTCTAAATGGACAGTCTTTTGTCTCCACGGAAAATCCACTACCTGCCAATTACAAGAGCCAATCTAATTTGTTACATTTGTGTTTTTCCTTCGTCTAGCATTAATCTTTCTTAGCCTTTGTCAGAGCTGTGTTCTAAGAGAATGATACACACTTGCAGTCCCTTTATAATTCTTTTATTTAAAACATCTCAGTGTACATGAAACACACACACATCTCGCAATTACAGTCAACAGTATTCAGATCAGCTCCGCATAGAAAAAGAAAGAAGTCAGGAAGAAAAAAAAAGTTATTGAAATTGGATAATAAATCTACAAAGAACTGGTTGTGCATTAGTCTTCAAACACAATTTCTGAAAATTTGTGTTAAATAAACTTAGAGTTTAGAATCTGCCGTTGTGTGCTGTATAGATGGACCATGGAATATGTTGTCAATTCCCGGAATTATGCTTTGGCCAGAATTCTAATGACTTAAATGCTAACAATAAAGTCTTGAAAAAATCTGCTTTTTAAAACACACACTATAAATTGCCCACTGAAGGGCAGAATGTGGACAGCAACTGGAATAGGGGGGCAGGGAGAGCAGAGATGCTATTTACTTCGGAACTTGCAAGTATCACCCTTAACAGGAGAGTCTGAAAAACGTGCTGTGTTAGCCTTTGGCTTGTGCCCTGACCCCATGGTTAGAAGCTCCTTTGGGGATCATGTTTGATCTAGCCTCCCAGCACCCTGAAAGAAATTTGTTTCTATTGCCCTCACTTGCACTGGGAGTTGGGCAGTAATTTGAGTTACATTCCTTCCGATAAAGGGCCTTGGCAGCTTTTAGTGTTAACTTTGTCAAAACCTTCCCTGCCCTTCACCACCTCCAATCAGCTTGCTCTTACCCATTAAAAAAAAAAATCAGTCTGAATGACCAGGGCAGCAACCTTTCCCTTTGTAACAGCATTTGAGCTGCTGCAGCCAAATGAAGTCTGTGTTGCCTGGGGCCGGGGCTGGGTCTTTTTTTACTTTTTTTTTTCTTTAACCCAGTGCTTAGCATAGTGTCTGACACAAGATAGTTAGATATGAATGCAAAGTTTTCCAACTTTTGCTGTAACTGTCAAACTCCTTTCTGGTACTGTAATCAAGAGTGGCAACAAAACTTAGCATTACCTTCTAAGTATTAAGAACTCCCAAACTTGCTCATATAAAAGGGGGAGGAGAAAAATAATACCTCATCATTTTTCATATACTATGCATGGTTTTTATACTTATTTATTGGCGATTTACTCTTCTTTTTCTTAGTAAATTTCCTATCCTTGTCCTTCCTTGGTCCCTTTTTCTGTTGTGTTATCTGCCTTTTTGATTCATGAGAGCTCTTACTACATTAAGAATTTTAAACTGTTTATAGCATGAAATATTGGTATATTTTCATATATATATATATATATATATATATATATATATATATATATATATACATATATATATATATATTTGTTTTTGTTCTACTTGACTATCAGACCCTTGTTCACTCTCAACAGATTGGGTGATAACTTGTAAAGCTTTCCTTGCTCCATGGCAAATAGTCAATGGGGCCGCCCCTTGGCCTCCAAGAGTTAAGTAGCTCTGATCCCACTAGTGCTGGTAAGTCAGCAATTATAGAACCATACAACTCCAAATCTCAAAGTGAAATCTGCATTGTTTTCTCATCCTTATATGTTTTGCCATACACCTTCCATTCACATATATACTCTCTCTATGCCTCGATAGAAGTAATACTAAAAAAAAAAAAAAAAAAAAAAAATTATGGCTTATTAACTTTTTTTCTGGTGTTATCAGCAGTTTACAAAAACAAATCTATCTTGATTTTATGAAGTCAATTTCTTCATGTTCAACGTTATAAGAGCCTTTTAAATCTAGTTAATACCAGACACTAAATGGCCTCTATGAAGAAAGCATAGCTCTTCTAATCCAGCATCCCAACTCAGCTGCCCCGACAATGTCTCTGGTGTCTGGAACTATCCTACAACCCCCTGAATGTTATTTACTTTGACCCTCTGAGCATTAGGTAAGTTGGTAAATGCCAAATATTGTTAATGATTCTGCCAAAGCCTCATTCACAGAATTCTAGGCAGAGAAAGATGCCTTCTTCTGGGTTATCTCAAACGGACAGATATAGACATCTCAATGTCTGTATCTAATATTCATCACCAGCATCTATCGTTTTTAGCATCAGTGCATCGGCTAACTCTATGGGCCAGTTCATTGTTCCTACTGATCAGAAATCCAGTATTAGTCCTGTCTAATGAAGCCTTTTCTCTTCAAATCTGATATAATAATTTTAGACTTTCAAAGTTGCTTTTGAAAATAGACTTTCAGCTAGTATATCAGAATTAGAAGGACAAAAAGGTGTAACATTCTGGCATTTCCTCAGTCCTTGTACTTAACCTTATGAGATGTAAAATATTTATAGTGCTCTTCTCAAGTTTTCATTTAGGAAGCCTATCTTGATTACATTTGTAGGAGAAAGAACACATTTTTCTAAATCAAATTGAATCTGGAATGGTATCCTCCTCCTCGAGTCAGAAGAAAATCTACTCACACATGTTAGTGGGGCCCTTGGAAGTATCTTGGTAGGAAACTAAGATATTGTACCATCTGGAGACATGGGAAAGACTCTTGTTTTCGAAATGGACCAGAACTGACTGTATCACACGTGGCTGGCATGATTCATCAAAGCCAAGGTCAGGCCCCAGGGTTTATAAGTCAAACACTGAGAATGAGCCTTGCTAAGCCCAGCAAGGCCTAGGAATGTGATGTCCCTTCATGAGAACAGCACAAGGCAGAAGTGGTGGAGGTTAGGGTGCACATGGGTGGCGCCTGAGGAGGGGCCTTTCCGCATGAGAGCTGATGTTGAGAAGAAGCTGGTCTTAGCAGTTCCCAGGCAGCAGAAACAGGAAGTGCAAAATCCCTCAGGAGAGTGAGCCTGGCAGGTGCGGGAGGAAGCCAGTGAGGCTGGAGCTGGTGAAGGAGAGGGAGGTGGCACAAGGTGTGTTGGATGGTTGGCAAAGCCATGGAAAGGAGTTTGAGTTTCATTCTGAGCCACTGGGAAGACACTGGAAGATTGGAAGCCAAGAAATATGATCTAATTACTGTTTTAAAAGACCACTTCTAGATCATATCTTATATGAATCTATGAATTCATTTGTTCAAGAATGATCATTGTGACATTGTTGGTAATAGTAAAAAAAAATTGGAAATAGCCTAAATGTTTGTCAATAATGAATTATGTGATATGGAATTATAGCATATCCATGCCATAGACTACTAGGTAATAAAAGACAAAGCAAGACTGCAATCCGAAAAGGTGTTGATTATATATATAAGAGAGAAAAGGCAAGTTGCAGTGCAATATATACAGCATAATTTTATTTTGTAAAAATATATATATACTTGAGTCATTAAATGAGTTTAGAAAAAATAGAGTAAAATGCACATTGAGTTGTATCTCTGGATTATGCATTATTTACAAATAACGACACAAACTTGGCTAAAAGGAAGAGAAATTTCACTGAAATTTAAAGATATATTACGATTTTTCCAAATATTTGGATTCCCATGTTCTCCCTGTTTTCAATCATCTAAAGTAAAAAATAAGAAAAAAAAAGAAAAAAGCTTTTGAAAGTACTGTCATTAGAATTATTTTGAATTTATCCTGAGGTTAAGTCCTAGTTCTTGTCCAATCGAGTAACTGCTCAGATAATTCCTCCAGAGTAGATTCACGATATATTAGAACACACCTTTCTGAAACATCATTGGCAGCTTTTTTTGCAAGTCAGTGTCTCTAAAACGACTATCTTACCTGAGGGACAAGCAGGTAGGTTTCTGGTGGGATTACTGCTTCCCTTTGTTTTATTTCACTTGAAAATTTAAGGAAAACATAAGATTTTTCTCCAGTGCAGATTGACATTATTAGCTTTGACAAGGATTTACTAAAGGCAATGCAGCCATTTCCTCCCAGCTTATTCATCGTAATGGGCATGTTTGGGGTTTTGACTGCTCAGTAGCTTCCTGATTTAGGAGGATCCTTCATTCTGGGAATCTTGGTGGGAGGTAGAATTCTTAACCCCTTCTGCTGAGACACGGACTCTGGAGCCTATTTGATGAATATGAATGTCAGCAACTCTACTGACAAGCTGTGTGACCATAAGAGCTGACTCTTCCTCAGTGTCCTGATCCACAAACTGAAGGTAAAATAAATCTTACCTCATAGAATTGGTGTGAGGCTTCCCTGGGTTAATAATGAACTAAGCGGCACACAGTAAGTGCTAAGCTAAAAAACAAAGGTAGCTCAGTGTGCTGAGGAGTAGAGATGGTACGCCAGCGTCAGACTGAACTGAGGGGGCAGGCAGTACCTCAACTTCATTCTCACTGAAGCCCCAGGTAATACACCGAATCTGAATGATCATTTTACTCAATGGATTTCAGACTTTAAAATTTGATTTTAATTTTTATTAAATTTATACACGCACATGGTTTAAATAACACTATTGTTCTACATTTCATAATCAAAGCACAGGATTCTGCCCACTTTGCTTCCTTATTTTCCACTCCCCAATGGCAACTCCTTTGTTAAATAACATACTTGGATGCCCATTTCTTGAAGTTTCAATTTGAAGTATTGCCACCATGGAAAATGAGGATTTAGCATTTTAATTTTTACCAACTTTTCTCTTCACCACAATCTCATATCTTCCCATCCTTCAAATATAATTATGCTTTAATTTAGATCAACTTTGTGTATGTCCATTATCATGATCATGTAGATATTTTCAAAGCTAAGCAATAGTCTATACTATGCCACTTCCTTCTCCCCTTCTCCTTCTTTTCCTTGAAAAAACTTTTTGTCCCAGGGTTAATAAACATCATGTGTTTTTTTATTTGCTTTGTTTTTAATTTAAATATCATTAATTTATTATCAGATTATTTCCCAGTTTCCTAAACCTCCTCTCAATATGTTCAAACATTATAATTCTACCATGATCTGTTCTAATTTGAATAGGTTAGCCCAGTGGTCGGCAAACTGCAGCTCGCGAGCCACATGCGGCTCTTTGGCCCCTTGAGTGTGGCTCTTCCACAAAATACCACGTACGGGCACGCACGTACAGTGCGATTGAAACTTCGTGGCCCATGCTCAGAAGTCGGTATTTTGTGGAAGAGCCACACTCAAGAGGCCAAAGAGCCACATGTGGCTCGCGAGCTGCAGTTTGCCGACCACTGGGTTAGCCTGTTCAGACAGGGATCCATGTCATTCTGGAGATCATCTTCACCTTCTGTTATGTTCAATCCCATTCCTGGATTTCTTACCTTCTTTCTATTCACTCTCAGGGAGCCCCAGTAGTTTCATGTATAACTTCTTCATTCAGTAGCTTCCTGAGAAAAGGTGCAGAAAAATCCTACATATCCTCACTATTAAAATCCAGTATATCAGGATGTAGGATAGTATTTTTCATACTTTGAGTTGGGAACCTGATGCTTTTTAATTCTGAGAAATCTTCTTAAAGTATTTCTTTGATGATTTCCCCTTCTTGATTTTCTGTCCAGCTACTGCATCAGTAAACACATATGTGCACCCTGATGTTCATTGCAGCATTATTTACAACTAGAGGCCCAGTGCACAAAAATTTGTGCACTCAGGGGGTCCCTCAGCCTGGCCTATGGCCTTTTGCAGTGTGGGACCCCTCGGAGGATGTCCACCCCAGTGGGGACCCTCACCCCATGGAGGTTTGGCCAGCCTGGGTGAGGGGCTGATGGCTGTTTTCAGGCTGGCCACACCCCCTTTAGGGTGGAGGGTCCCCACTGGGGTGCCTGGTCAGTCTGGGTGAGGGGCTGAGGGCCGTTTTCAGGCTGGCCAAACACCTTGGTGACGTAAGCTCCCAGCCTCTCCTTTTTTTCTTTTTCTTTTTTTTATTCTGGGATTTATTTACCTTCTATAATTGAAACTTTGTTGCCTTTAGCAGAAGCCTGTGGAAAGCTTGGCTTCCTCCATCACCAGGGGCAACCCACTCCTGCTCGCTCCAGTTCCGTGGCCACAGTTGGCTGAAAGCAGGTATCTGGGGTTTGTTTACCTTCTATAATTGAAACTTTGTTGCTTTCAGTGGAGCTCAGAGCCGGGCGGTGACAGGCAGGGAACCTTGGCTTCCTCCATCACTGGAGCAAGCAAGCCTCCTGCTCGCTCCAGCTCTGTGGCTGCCGGCAGCCATCTTGGTTGGGTTAATTTGCATATAGTTGCTCTGATTGGCTGGTGGGCCTGGCTTAAGGCATAGCGAAAGTACAGTCAATTTGCATGTTTGTCTTTTATTAGTATAGGATCGCCAATTCAGACATACTCAGTAAATGGATAAAAACAGATTTTCATCAAAGTATATTTAGAACACCAGGGATAAAGGTAATCTACACTAATAAAATACAAACATGCAAATTGACCGTGCCTTTGCTACACCTTAAGCCATGCCCACCAGCCACTCAGTGCAACTATATGCAAATTAACCCAACCAAGATGGCGGCCAGCAGCCATGGAGCTGGAGCAAGCAGGAGGCTTGCTTGCCCCAATGATGGAGGAAGCCAAGCTGCCGCCGCTGCTCTGAAGTCCACTCAAAGCAACAAAGTTTCAATTATAGAAGGTAAATAAACCCCAGATACCTGCTTTCAGCCGACTGTGGCCACGGAGCTGGAGCGAGCAGGAGGCTTCCCTCCCACCTGCCCTGGCCGGCTCTGAGCTCCACTCAAAGCAACAAAGTTTCAATTATAGAAGGTAAATAAATCCCAGAATAAAAAAAAAAGTAAAAGAAGAAAAAGGAGAGGCTGGGAGCTTCCGTCGCTGAAGGGGCTTGGACAGCCTGAAAACGGCCCTCAGCCCCTCACCCAGACTGGCCAGGCACCCCAGTGGAGACCCCCACCCTGAAGGGGGTGTGACCAGCTGCAAACAGTCATCAGCACCTCACCCAGGCTGGCCAGGCACCCCAGCAGGACCCCCACCCTGATCCAGGACACCCTTCAGGGCAAACCAGCCAGCCCCCACCCATGCACCAGGCCTCTATCCCATATTATAAAAGGGTAATATGCAAATTTACCCTAACAGCAGAACGACTGGGAATGACTGGTCACTCTGGTCACTATGACACACACTGACCACCAGTGGGCAGATGCTCAATGCAGGAGCTGTCCCCTGGTGGTCAGTGCGCTCCCACAGGGGGAGCTCTGCTCATCCACAAGCCAGGCTGATGGCTGCCAGCACAGCGGTGGTGGCGGGAGCCTCTCTTGCCTCCTCAGCAGCACTAAGGATGTCTGACTGCAGCTTAGGTCTGCTCCCTGCTGGTAAGTGGACATCCCCCAAGGGCTGCTGGGCTGCCAGAGGGATGTCTGACTGCCAGCTTGGGCCCGTTCCCCCAGGGAGCGGGCCCAAGCCAGCAGGTAGACATCCTCCAAGGGGTCCCAGACTGCAAGAGGGCACAGGCTGGGCTGAGGGACCCCCCTGAGTGCACAAATTTTTGTGCACCGGACCTCTAGTATCTTATAATCTTCCATGCAGGGAGTTGGGGCGAGGGGGTAGAACAGGTCACCTACAAAGGATCAGAACTCAAAAAGACAATGTTTTTTCAAAGAAAAAAGAAAGCATTTGGGAAATCACATAGAGAATGAGGAATATGGATAAATAGAAAACTCAATGTGGATATAAGAGAATAGAAGAATAGGTGGTGCCCGGCAGGCGTGGCTTTGTAATTGAGCATCGACCTATGAACCAGGAGGTCATGGTTCGATTCTCAGTCAGGGCACATGCCCAGGCTGTGGGCTCAATCCCAAGTAGGGGGCATGTAGGAGGCAGCTGATCAATGATTCTCTCTCATCATTAATGTTTATATCTCTCTTTCCCCACTCTCTTTCTCTTTGAAATCAATAAAAATATAGTTTTTAAAAAGAAGAAGAATAGGTGGTGTGTCCTGGCAAATAGAAAGTACGTGGGACATGCTACTATCCCTCGCCAGTCTTTTACAAGCCACGAAATTATATACTATTAGCCCTTCTGGCCCTTTTGCCTTTGTTTACCTTTTGGGTTTTTTTATGAGCTTCTTTCCCGACCCTGGAAAGATATTATACTGATTTATATATGCTCTACACTTTTTTTGTGCATCCTGAGTTTCAAAGGGGTATTATAATTTGCTCTTTCGTGATCCAATCTTAGTTTTGTTGCCAAACGTTGCTCTCCAAAGTAGATATTTCTCTAGCAAATGCTTAAAATAAAAGACAGTGTACTAAGATTAAATATGACCTTGCAGATATTAAGGATGTTTAGTGCCCACATGCATAGGGTATGGTACCAAATTGTTTTTTTAAAAAAAAATCTATTTAAATCATGAAATGTTTCCTTCATGGGAAAGATTGGTAGTTGATTTGAAGTCACATTAAATAGGATGGAGTAAAGAGAACCCTTTGTAAGCCAAGTGCATGAATTCAATTCAACAAATGCCACCATCTTCAAATAACACTTATTAAGTACATAAGTGTTTGAGGTCTGTACTCTGTTTATTAACAGAAAAAAAGACGTACGTTCTAAAGAAGATGGGAGGTGTTCCCGTGCTTTTGTCATTTAAGTGATACGCATGTGAGGTGTAGATGAAATTTTATTGATAAAACACTTCTTCGTTCATTTACTTCAGATGAGATTTTAGACCCGTCGGATCCTTTTCCTGCACCAGCCAGCACGCCGTGAGGCTGGACTCCCAGGCGTGCTTACAAACTCCCCCGGCTAGGCCTGTGCCGGGTTCCCAGGCGCGCTGAACAGGCTGTTTACAATGAGCAGCCATTTGGGAGGCAGAGCTGAGCCTCTGACTATATCTCCCAGAATGGCCCCAGTTGCCCCAAGCCCTGCCTGTGTTGCTCAGACAGTACACTCTTTATAAGCCCAGAGACGGAATTTCAATGAGGAGCACTGAGGTATGTTTTTCCAAAAGTGGCATCTGGCTCAAGGATTGGTTACGTGAATGGCCCAGCAGCTGGTTATACCTGTGGTTTCTGCTAATTAGCCTGAGGTCGTGCTGGCGGCCTCCCTGGGCTTTCAGAATACATCTAACCTTTCGTCATCATCACAGCTCTAAAGATGGCCTGATGTGTGTGTGGTCAAGTCCGGGGCCTTTGAACTTGGTGTGGATACCTG
Organism: Myotis daubentonii; assembly: GCF_963259705.1. Classification (NCBI taxonomy): domain Eukaryota; kingdom Metazoa; phylum Chordata; class Mammalia; order Chiroptera; family Vespertilionidae; genus Myotis; species Myotis daubentonii. Next base: position 60,051,933 of record NC_081844.1, read on the forward strand.
TCTTATTGTGGACAGCGTGGATATTTATTCCCTGGCCTACACTTATCCACTAATGATGGGTCAAGTCATTTGGATTTCAAATACAGTAATAATTAATCCGGAGGAAGTTTAGCCTAAGTACAGGTTTCCTTTCTTTTTGAACCGACTGTTTCTCCACAAAGCAGGCAAATGTTTTCTTAAAAAATTAAAAATACTTCTATATCCATCTGTCTCTGTCATGCTTCTTTCTGTATTTATCTCTGTGGATACAGAACTGCTCTGGATATTTGAGGGATGTATATGTTTGCGTATGGGCGAATGTATATTTATAAACAGGGTTTTACTATAAGGGGGGGATTCCTGGTAGAACTGTGGCCGGAAGGGCCCACTTCCTGCAGTGAAAGCCTCTGGACCACACAGAGAATGGCCCCATCCAGTCCTCCTGCGTATTTCTCTCCTCTGTTCAGAGGAGGACCAATGCAGAAACTGTCTCTCAGGCAATGGGCACAGTATAACCAAAGTATAAGCAAAGCCCTTCTCCCTGTTTCTGGTGGCCTCTGTGCATCCAAGGGCTTGCTGTGTAGCCAGATAAATATCGTGTCGAAGGAAGAGCACAGCATCAGAAGTCTGAATACATGGTTCTAATTTCAGGTTCACCTTTGGACAAAAGACATGCTTGTGGGCAAATCCCTTCAATGTCTTTGTTCCCACTTTCCCAGTTTATGGAAGATGATGATAAGTAAGTCATATTTGTGCGTGTCACTCACCAAGTCTACTTGGCTCTACTGTGACACTTTCTCAGGTAAAGATCTGGGCAAAGAATTCAGAAAATGTAAATAATTGCTGAAGTTCTGTCTGGAAGAGATTCTCAAATACTTATAATTGAGGAGCCAATTGTGGTTAGGAGGCTATATCATGCTGTATCAAAATTGGATCCATTTTTGCATCCAGAGATCATAGGAAACTTGGCTAAAGATGTTGTAACATTGTTGGCTTAGCCACGTAGTCCCCAAATCCAATGAAACCCCATGCATTTTACACTGCCCCTTCCTTTCTCTTTCCTCTACCATCCTCTATGGGCAGCCATATAAACTGAAACTCCCTATCAAGAACAAAACAAACAGCAAAATCTCTTTTTCTTCTTGTTTGGAAAACGTCTATCCACTCTGACTTCTACTTTTTACCCTCTTACATTACTTTTAACATGCAAGTTTGCTACCCCCACAGTCAGCCTCAGTTATAGTCCTGCACAATCTGGAAGTGGGACTCGGCAAGTCACACCCTCCCATCCCTCACCCACAAAATTTATCCAAAGCATTAGTGAGCAAAATAGAATTTACCGAAGATTTTCTAGATTTCATAGATGAGGATGTTTACATAGCATGTCCTCTCCACCTGCACACAATAAATAAACGAATAAGCCACAGTTGGGTGATTTTTCCCACAATAAAATCTATTTAAACTCAGGCCCAGGCATTTATCCCTGTCGACCCAAATTTCTGTCCTTCCTTCCCTGCCTCATTCTCCTCCTTCAAGAAGTCTGGGCACCAGTCTGAGGCTCTCTTCAGCCATGCAGTAGCTTATCAAATCTTTTCCAGGACTTTGATGCAATTGGGAGCTGGAGCCTACTGAGACCAACTGTGCATGTCTCTTCCAAACTGCGTTCAGCAACGTTCTTTATGTGGGTAGCTTGAAACTGGCTGTGGCGGGAAACCAGGGACATGGGCAAATGCTACACATCAAGGCTTTCTCTCCCTTCCTCTCATTTCGCCCAGAGAGCCAGTTGTTAGACATCTGCCAACACACAACTGGGTGATGTGCAAAGCTTTTAGTAACAGGTGCACTGTGAGCACTGAGCTATCAAAAGGGACATAGTCATTTTTGCGGCGTACGTGCATCCAGCTGAACAGCAGCCCAGTTGTTTCAACAAAGCAGGTATCTCCTGGCAAAGGAATGTTCCTCCCAACTTCTAAGCAGTTAAGTGTTACTCCCGATCCTCCACAACCGCTTTTATTAGGATGCCAGGGTGAAATTATAATATACATCCTTCAAAAATTCAGAGGGATTGTTTAACATCTAAATAATGAAAGAAATTGAACATCTTATGAAGATTTTTAAAATGTTGTTTTTAGTTTTTATTTTTGTAGGGGAGAGATGCATTCTTTGAGAAAACGTGGTTTTTATTAATTAAATGATGTTTATATTTTCTAAGTTTTGTATTAACTACAACCTGTTGTCTTTATTAAAAGAACTGCTGCATTCCATTTAAGGTAATGAGTAAAAGGTAATAAGGAGACTTTGGCAAATTCAATTAAAATGCCAATTTTAGAAATATTAAAATGTGGAAAGCATTGTGGTTCTTAGAATTCAGGAAATAAAGTATAATTGGTTTGAAGCAAAAAGCATGAAGGGAGATGGGCAAATTGCGGCAGACCTTGAGACTGGAGAAAGCAGCTAAGGAGTCCATGCTGCTGACATGGATGTCCTCCTTTCCTTGTGGATTTCATTGTCCTTCCAGGAAGGTGTTGGACAAAAGGAATCTCTCATCTAATTATGCGAGAAAGCCTATCTAGGAAACGTGTTTTTAATAAGAGAGTTAGCATTACTAATTGGAGTAGAAGAAAAGAGGATTGGGTGCAAGAAAAAGCCCTGGTGTTCCTAAGTCAGGCAACCCTGGAAGCCAATTTAATTTAAAATTAGGAGAAAAGGGTGAAATAAGATCAACAGAAGAACTGAAAGTTGTACCAAGCAGTTGGTACAGAATGATACCAAATTGAATTGAGCTGCTTTTTAAATCTCGACTAAACACAATGCATCTTTTAAATATAAAAGTTCTAATATTGTTACATTCAGTTATTTCAGTAGAGTCTACTTTTTTAATTGAAAAAGAAATATAGAAATCCAGTGCTTCTCTCAGCAGTTATGGTTGTTTGTCCGTCTTAGTCCATTTAGGCGGCTAAAACAAAATATTACAGACTGGCAGTTTATAAACAACATAAATGTATTGCTCACAGCTCTGGAGGCTAAGAAGTCTGACATCCAGGCACTATGGTAACTTAGTTGTGTTCTCGAGTGAGGAACCTTCTCACTGTGTCTTCACAGGGTGGAAGGAGTGAGAAAGCTCTCGGGGGTCTCTTTTATAAGGGCACTAATCCCATCCAGGAGGGCTCCACCCTCATGATATAAGTACCACCCAAAGGCCCCACCTCCTAATACCATCATCTCTGGGAATTAGAATTGAAATCTATGAATTGGGAGGGGGGGGCGGGGAGGGGGGAAGGGATGTGAAGATTCAGACCATAGCAGTGATCAGACCACATCTTCCAGATTTATCAAGTCAATGCCTGTTTTATAATTAGGACATAAATGTTTGTTGCAAACATTACTTCTTTTGCTTTTTATTTTCTTAATTATTAGTATCAACTTTTAGGTTAAATATTTTCTTAGATTTCCTTCTTTTTTCTCTTTTTAATTTATAAGCTTTGAATAACAGTTATTTTTAAATGGTATGTATTTGAATTTATCCTTACTTTCTGTATTTCTTCCATTGATTTTTTTTTTTTTTTATCCCATGAAAGACCTTCCTCATCCAGGGATCAGATAAATACAGGGTGTATTTCCTTATTATATCATAGTTACATATCTACACTTAACTCTTTAACACAAATGAAAATAATTTCAGTGAAAGACTTGTGACAAAACTCTAATTTTGTATTATTTTTTATTAGTCAATTGTATCTAAATCTTCTCATTACTTTTTGCTCCATTGGTTTGTAATGGGCCTTTGTGATATAACATTCCTACATATAACAGGAGCTGTCTTTAACTGTTCTTTCTTGTACCATTTATTATACTATATGATTTTAGGTAGATACTTTTAATTATTATGCCTCTAAGTATTTTAACAATGAGAATTGAATGCACCAAACCACACTCTTCATTTTCAGTTGGTCTAGTTATTTTTATTCATCAAACTGAAATTTCGATTAGAAATGTATTAGGCAAAACTTTTATTTGGGAAGAATTTCCATCTTTACAACATTTACCTAGAGACATGGTAGCCTTTTCATTTTAAGAGGACTGGGAATTTTTCTGGCTTACTGCCTAGTGCGGGGTAAATTCTAACAAATATTTGTGGAAGGAAGTAATCTCAATCAGTAAGCACAGCCTAAGGATATTTGCAAGAAGCATCTACATAAAATAACAGAAAGTTGAGGAAAGGGTGGGGCACAATGGACTTTTAATCATCAGCTGTATCAGCATTGTTTTTCCTCTGTTAGTTCTTGTGGTCTATTTCTTTCTGAATCAAGTTTTAGTTTCTCTGCTTAGATTAGAAGACTATAAATAACCAGTTTGTCCCCTCCTTTATATTCTTCCTCGGCCTCCACTTTAACCAGACACTACCAACCATCTTTGCCTCTGCTCCTTTTCTTGCTTAGCCTTGCCTTCCCTTCTCTTCTTTCTCTCCCTCTCTCCCTCTCCCCTCTCTCTTTCTTCTTTTTGATAGTCTTACCAGAGTCCCTCCATCCATGTTCAGAATGTGCAGGGATAAATTTCAATATAGTCTGAGGAGGTTTAAAAGGACTTGCCTGGTCATTACAAGGTAGACATTGACAGTTAAACAATATAGCCTGGTGACCAGTGAGAGGCCATGGCACCATGTTTTCTACACCTTTGAATTTCAAAACACAGTAAAATAACAAAGAATGAACAAACAAACAAATGCGAGAGAGAAAGGAGAAGAAGAAAAGGAGAGAAAAAGGAAGGGAAAGAATAATAGGAATTTCATCTTTATATTTAGCAAAATAAAGTCACAAAAGAAAACTTGCAATTAACTAATCACCACCATTTTCCAAAAGAAAGAACACCAAAGAGTAGAAAGGTAAGAAGTACCTAAAATTGGGATACAGATAGCTTTTATAGAGTGTGCATTTGACTTTAGGTGGGGAAACAAATCACTATCTTGCCTTTTGTTTCACTCCTATTTTTGCTGTAGACTGGTTATATTGTTTACCGGAGAGTGGTGGTAGTCACAGGCTTGGCTTTTAGAAATCTCAAGCAACCTGAAATATTAGGAGCAGGTCCTTCACTCTGAAGGATGGTGACCCTTAAGCACCAGAAAAACCAAAGGAATGTTCCTAGGCTGCTGAGACTGGAAGGTCTTTAAATGCAAGAAAGGAATACCAAGGGAAACTGACCCCAATGGAACGTAAGGCAATCGGTAGTTTCCTTGGAATGGTGAAGCCATTGGCAGAATCATTACACTTGTAGTGAATGCACAGGTAGACACATGGCCCTGTCTCTGGTAACTGGCTCAGCCAGTGTGGGGACCAAAATGAAGGTAACTGGTATTGTGAAGGGGGCATAATGAGGAATCAGGACTAAAACTTCAGCTCTTTCTAGGGAGATGCATATGTAACACAAGTATAGTACCTGTGTCAATATATTTTAACATGCATTTCCTCATATAATTATTTTCATTGAATATGCTTATTTGTCATCAGCTACTCTTTTCTAACACTCCTGGGAATGTATGAAACATGAACAGCTATGACTTCTTCAGTTACTACAGTTAATGCACTTAGTAGCAGAAAACAGCATTAATTCTAGGAATCAGTTACACTAACCTAGCTAATTCCATTTTCCTGGTTATGTAACTTTCTTAATTTATGAGTGTTCATTAGCATAAAATGCTTGATTATGAACCATCTTTCTTTGGGTAATGGATGACTTCACCCTAATAACTGAGTAAGTCATTCTACCTACTCATTAGATTTCTGATTCCCAAGCAAGTGTTTTATAAAAGCAAACTTTTGGAAGTGAAGCATTTAAAGGTAATGACCTCTTGCCTTGCTATTTTTTAAAATCATATTTTCATAGTCAACAAACCTGGGATACTACCTGGTAATGTTGGATTTCATTGAAGACCAGAAGAAGTAGAACCAAGGTGTATAATTCTCTGCTGAAAATTGCTATTTCATACTCATTTTCTTTAAAATCTTAATTAGTTGTTGTAAAGGTAGGGCATGGATAGGGAGACCATCTTGCTATAGAATCTCTAGCTTCCAGCTGTCAAGCATTTGCACTCTTTCAAAGAGAATTATACTTTTTTCTTTTTAAAATTTTATTTTTCAATTGCAGTTTGCATGAAATACAAAAACTAATATTTTGTATTAGTTTCAGGTGTACCGCATAGTAGTTAAACAATCATATACTTTACAAAGTGTTCCCCCCAATATTTCCAGTGAGGATTATACTTTATTGCTTCCTTCTCTTCCTTCTTGCCTAATTTGTTGTGCAAAGCTGAGGGAACACACCCAGACTTCCTATTGCATCTATTCATTCTCCAGAGTGTTTTATTTCTTTTACTTATATCCAGTCCACCACCTTGCCTAGAAGTGGTGAACTTACCAGAAGATTCAAAAGTTGTAAATTATAGATGGGTCCAATATATTTGTTGAAAAACTCAGTGGCTCAAGCTGATGAAAGGGCTTGGGACCACCAGCCTAAACCAGAGGGGCCCTGGGGACTCAGAGACACTCCAGTCATGTCAGCCTATGACCGTTAGCAACTAGAAGACTGATGCCTTCTGTACCAACAGCTGGAGCTTCTGGGAGGTCTTTAACCATAGCCCTGAGCAAAGGGCATTGAGGTAATCTGGGATGGAGGTCACCAACGGATGGAAAACTGTGGTGGGATTCTCACTGGTGAGGAGAGAGAAGAGGTTACAGCCCTTTTGCCAAAAGCTCTGTGGCTGGATTCAGTGCCCAAAGCGATGGTTTCCATTGCGAATGTTGTCTGACATTGGTGGTATCTGCCTTTGGGAGAAAAACAAATCCTGATATTAAGTACCACTCTTTAGTCAAGAGACACTGCCAATATATGTTCTCTGGGTCTGATTTTAAAGAATTGGAATGGGAGATTTCTTATCTGGAATAATTATTTCAGGAACAAAAATGCCTTTATGAGGTTAAATGAATGGTAGGACTTAATGCATTGAAATTATCTTGGTGATAGAAGGTCCTGGGTTCTTCTTGTTTTTCAGAATTTCCAGGTTGAAAAAATGATGGGCAGCTTCTTAATTTAGTTAAGAAAAACACAGTATAAAATAGAAGCAAATTTTTCTTCTCCCACCCCTCCAACCTGCACATTTTTCCTTGGGATTTTAACACTAGACGATTAGTTTGTAATTCAAGTCACACTAAGGCTGGTTCAGAGTGCACTTCAGAGCTCCGCTCTATACAATGATCTGCAGTAGAAAGCCATGACCATAGGCTTTTGACCTTGGGCTGACACGAACTGAAACGCTCAGGGTCATCCTCGTCAGGGTCTGCTTTCCCAAAGAAGCAGGCTGGACGATGTGTGAAGGAACAAACACACCCAGCCATGTCTGACATTATACAAATGCACACAATTCAAGTATCCAGAGCCTCTGTAAGCAGTGATGTCAGTGAGTTTTATTTTGTGGTTTGGAAATCTTTATGACTCTGCCTGTCATGAGGGGAGGCATGTGTGTTACATAATAAGCAATGATCTCTTCTACTCATCTCTGATGTTCATGTGAGATGGCCTTTGCCATGGACCGCCAAGAAAGCCGAATAGAACATTCATTCCAAGCAATAGGCTAATGCATCTGAGACCTGGCCAGACCACCAGAGCTGTTGTTAGTTTGCCTCATTGAAGTCTCATCTCTCTTGAGTCACTCTTACCAGAAGCGGTGGTCATTAGGACTTCTTTTGACTGTCACTTACTTTCTTTGAGCATAAAAGTGGTTCTAATGTGCCCTTCTTATCAAGTTTAAACTGTGGATTGTTGTGTTAAAAATCTTTTCTAATTGCCCTCTCTCCAGCTTGTCCCAAAGGCCCACTTTGCCACCTATGCCATTGCTTCTGTCTGCTCTTGCTTCACAGGGATCCTCGTTTCCTGCATAGCTCTGCAGAGGTCTCATGTCTAGCCCTCTGGCGGCTCAGAGATCCAATTAAATTCAATAAACACGTGTTAAGTGCCCATTTTCCAGGCTCTATGCCAGGCTCTATCCTCTCATTTCAAACCAAATTACATACTGTTTTTATTTATATATTTATTTTTTAATATTTCCTCTAGGTATGCCATCTAGTCAACCAGGAAGAAAGCCTGCTCCCTGAGGGCATGAGCCTGGTCTACACCTCTGGCAGCAAGCCTCGGGAGTGCATAACACAGACATGCATGCACACTTCTTGGTTGATCTAGTTACAGTCTTTCCAGATCAATCTGTAGACTATACAATTCTCCAGCTCTCTAATCCTTCCTACCTCCCTGACTGCACAGAATTTAGAGCCGCCCCCACCCACCCCCACCCCCACCAGTTGAGCTGAAATCTATGAATCCCATTCCTTACATTTACCCTGCTCTAAGCATTTGATGATAAGTTCTTTCAAGGTGGAAGCTATATCCCTTGCCTTCTTTGTCAATTCCTACAGCTTCTTCTCTGCTCTAGCAAAATCGCCATCTAGTACATTCTCTGTATTAAGTACACTTCTCTGCCATAGCAAACTTTCTGTAAATCCTAGTTTCCTTAAAGTGAGAGGCATATGGGGAATGGAGACCATGCACCTTTCCTGTCTCCCTCTTGTCTGTCTGCTCTTAGCTGGGGTGTGAGTACTTGCTACTCAATTCTCTTTTGCCCATCTACTGAAGGGAGCCGGGGGGAGAAACCCGTTGCTTTTGTTTGTTCAAGGAGGAAAGAGACATTCAGATGAAATTGAAGAGTATTTGGTCAGGTGCCTAAAGTTGGTGTTTGGCGGGGAAAAGCAGGGAATACTTTGTCCTTATGCTCGGTCTTCTTGTTATATACTATGCTAATTATGCAAGCGATTCAAAGCTCAGTTCAATGGATAATTTTCAGGTGCACCAATTAGGAGTAGAAATAAGAGCCTGGGGCACTTCTCATGACATTACATGGCAAGACAGGGCCGTCACTCACTGAAGGTGTTTGGCTCCTGTTATAACCGTACAGAGATTTGAATACGTACTTGGAAACTTTAGAAAGTGGGTCATGCTCTATGTACCTTTTCCCAATGCCAAATAAAGCACTCTGAAGCATTTTAAAAATGCTATCAATAATATATTTTTTCCTAACAAAAATATGTGTTATGGAAAAGAAGGGAAAATCAATATGTAATTATCTTATAAAATGGAACATAGTGTATAATCTTTATGATTATTTTCTTTTGTACTTTTTCATTCAATTTGTTACTAATATTTTTCTATGTCAGTATATTCTATTAAAAATAATATTTTCATGATGAGATACATTTTAGCAATGCTATTAAATATAATTTTTCTGCTATAGAATTTTAAAAAGTCTTTAATGAACTCAAATGCTTTATGATGCTTAAAAATAAAGGATATAGTGTAGAATTTCTCTAAATTATGTTACCAGGGACATAATTTATGTATTATGCACATATGTATGTATGTATATAATTTTTGTAGAACAAGTGTTTTTTTTAATTTTTAAAAATTATTTTCAATTACAGTTTGCATTCAATTTTATTTTGTATTAGTTTCTGGTGTACAGCATAGTGATTAGACAATCATATACTTTACAAAGTGTTCCACCTGATATTTCTAGTACCCAACTGGCACCATACTTAGTTATGACACTATTACTGACTATATTCCCTACGCTGTACTTTACATCCCCATGACTATTCTGTAACTACCAATCTGTACTTTCCAATCCCTTCACCTTTTCACCCAGCCCCCCGTACCCCCTCTCCTCTGGCAACCTTCAGTGTGTTCTCTGTAACTATCAGTCTGTTTCTGTTTTGTTTAGAACAAGTGTTTCCTTGAACATACTCTGGAATACAGAAGTAGGATGTAGAAGGAGGACCTATCTTTGGACATCATTTACTAAAATGTGATTAAAATGTCTGCACTGAGTTTGTTCCTTATGTATGTCTGTATATACAAGGTTCTTCATTAGCAAGGCAGTGAGAGATTTGACTACAGAACCATTCATTTGGCATTTCCCCTGCTACGATCCAACGGAACTAACTTTCTATACAAGAGAATTTCAGAAATGCAACTCTGCCATGTCCCTGATGTTACAAATGATGATTTGGGGCTGCATGTTCCTCATGCATCCCAAGAGTTGATGCTAGTTTTCTGTACCTAACCATGTGCTCAGAATATGGCATCACTGCCCTGACTGGGTAGCGCAGTTGGTTAGAGCATCATCCTGATACACCAAGGTTGCAGGTTTGAGCTCCAGTCAGGGCACATACAAGAATCAACCAATGAATGCATAAATAAGTGGGACAACAAATTGATCTCTCTCTCTCTCACCCTTTCTCCTTCCCTCACTCTCCTTTCCTCTCTCTCTAAAATAAAGAAATTAAAAATATATTTTAAAAAAGAATATGGCATCACTGTTCACTTTATTGAAGACACTATCTGATCCACATCACAACTTATTTTTCCAATTCTACTTTGGGGCTTCATAAAAATACACAGGCCAGAAGGAAGCTGTGAATCTGTACTCTGTAAAATTTCGACTTAGAATGTCTTTTGAAATTGAAGTAGGCATACCCCTTAAGGGGGTGGTGGTGAGAAAGAGCCACAGCCCCAGTTTCTAGCAGAGATCCCCCTCTGCTCCCAGTGGTCCATTTTTTCTTTGAGTTTGAGCCCTGCCTGGGATTCTGCTCCCAGCCGGCATCTTGGTTTGCCTTCTCGTAAGCATATTTGTCTCCTGCTCTCACAGTTGTATACGTCGTGTGGTTTCCCATTTGCTCTGTGTTTAAATGAAAAATGTATATAGTTTCTCTCTCAAGTTAAGTTGTACTTATCTTGAGCATTTTGAAGAAAAAAACCAGTTTGAAGACAAATCTGCAGCAAATGAGCTTCTTGGTGCTACTGAGAGGGTTCCTGTAGAAAACACAGGTTTCAGAAACAGCTTATCCATCAGTAGCTCCAATGGCACTTTGTGGCTGCTTTGCACAAACATATCCCCTTTCTCTCCCAACCCTATCACCACAAAAGGAAACCTATTTGCCAGATTGGCTGTTTTCCTTTTGATTTTAAGAATCTTCCCTTCCCTATTCTGTTTATCACAGGTAGTGCTGGAAACCTAGAAACCTACAAATCAGCAATGGGTGATGCCCTTCATGTTAGGACCTTAAGAGAAAAACTCATGTAACTATGGTTTGGACTTAGTTCTCAAGCAGAGTCTAAAGGCGGCGGATCCTTTACACTTAAACTGTGGTCTCTTGATGAAACTATATTGACCCAGTGAATTCTGGGTATGCAATTGAACTCTATAAATACCATGAGGGTTGGTTGCACCTTCCAGATGGTGATCTTTAAAAAAAAAATGCTCCTCCCTGCCCCCCTTACCTGCCTAGTTTATCCATTTATTGGTGTGTAACTGACTCATAGTGACCCCTTTTTAAAAAAATCTTCATCATTCATGCAGCACGGATATGTTGGATGCTGCACCCTACAGACAGCATAGTCCCCTAAATGGATTTGCCCAGAAGAAGTTCATTATATTCTACATAGGAACACACTCTGAATTATCATTAGCAATAATACACATTTGTTCATTAGTAACCATGTGCAAAGGATTTTGCTGGGCATTGAGGAAAGTGTATGGTTGGAGCCCTGCTTTCTAAGAACTGGGATGAAGTCAGAGAGGCAAGAACTTCGCAAGGGTCACCTGAGTGGCCCAGTCAGGTGTTCTGCAAGTGGGTATCTGACCTGAGTTTTAAAGGAAGGAGAATAATATTTAAATAAGTGAAGAAAAGCAACATTTACCTTTTAGTTAAGGATGACAAGGTGGAAATTATTTTTGTACCCACGGAAAGACCACTTTGGATGGAATGACTGCCTTTTACTTCAGTGATGCTCTTAATGTTTCCTTTTAAATTAAATTTTACAGGGGTGGCATTGGTATATCATGAAACTATGTAGGTTTCAATGTACAATTGTATGATATATCATCTGTATGTTGCATTGTGTGCCACCACCCAAAGTCAAATCTTTTTCTGGCACCATATATTTGATGTTTTCAAACTGCTTTCTACCATTTCAGGAGTTTTTAATTGTTTGAAGAATTCTTGGTGAAAGTGATGGCCCCTTTTCCCAGAAAGTTGCTCGTGAGCACCGGATTTCCAAGGTTTCAATGACCCTTTGTAGGCCATTGTCATCACATAATTCTTAACATTTCCTGGGAGTGACTATGGGCCAGATGCATTACACACACACACATCTCATGTAACCATCATGACATTCATGGGAGGCAAACACCACTGCCACCCCTGTTTCACAGGAAACTAAAGACCAGGTAGAGTAGGTTGCCAGAAGTCATTCAACTAGTGAGTCAGACATGGGATTCAAACATTTGGGGAAGTTGTTCCTTCCAAGTATCTACTTTCCTTCTTTATGTGACTTGCCGACTTACTCTCCTAACCAACCTCAGGGTCAACCCGTTACGGTCTCTTTATCTGGTGTCTGCCTACTGTTTGCTCGAAGTAATGGCAAACAAGCCCTTCATTTCCTCAGAGTAGTTATCAACCAGACAGCTGCATCGCCCTGCTCATTTACAGAAATCAGAGATGTGTTTGTGTTGGCACATGAGCAACAATGTGTGAGAATTTAAGTACCTCTTCCAGGGGTGGCATTAAATAGGAACAAGATTGCTCTTGTAACTTACGTGATAAAGAACACAGATATGGTATTAAAAGGAAGCTTTAGCGTTTTTGTAAAGAAGTTAAGGACTAAGGTGCCAAGTTGGGAAATCAGCTCTAGACTTGGACTCAGTTGTCCAAAATACTGCATGTTATTAGAAGAGGTATCAGTTGTTAGGATCTCTGGGGACATGAACTTGTTGAGAAGCTGCTGTAGGGAAAAAAGGAAGTTGAAAAGTAAAAAAATATATTTTCCAAGTTCCCTACCATGTCACCCTAGGGCACCAGTGGGAGGCCTGTGAGAGGAGGTTTTACTGCCCGTCAGCACCTCCGTGGGGCCTTTTCTGTGTCGTGTTCTTCCAATTCTCTTAGAGGCAGTCTATGTGAGGCTGAAAATTACCATCATGTAAGTTCAGCCAAGTAGAAGTTGCATCCAAGTCATGCCAGCCCCACCCTGACAGGCCTGTGGGTGAGTCAGGCTTTCCCTGGGATTCAGGGAACCTTCTGCGAATCCAGAGAAAATCCCTCAGGAAGTCACGCCTAACCAGAAAGACCGCGGGCCAGCGTGAATCTATCACAGGCGAGGAAAAACACTATCTCCCCGGTGATGAATAAGGAGTCTGTTCCCTTACCACCGTGTCTCTGAAGTGCCACCCAGGCCATTCCTTCGCGGTGAAATGACCCACTTTCAGCAGGGTTGCAGGCTAGCAGGGAGCTTCTCTCTTTCCTTGACTAAACTCACTCCCATCAGCTCCTGCAACATGAAGGAATGGGAACCTCTCTGATTGGGTCTGACATGACACAAATTCACCATCTCTGCCTTCTCTCACCGCTTCTGTGTTTTGTCCATGAGAGACACTCCTATATATGAATGCCCAGCTCACCTGGGGCATCAGTCAGCCTTTCAAGCAAAAGTATTTTTAAAAAAGGACTGAGAGTAGCCAAAAGGAAAGAAAGGCTCTTAGAACATACAGGGCAAGGCAACCATGTTCATCGTTTGCTAGGAATTGTTAAGCAAAAAGTAAAATGATATGGTAATCTGGAAAACACTGGGTTAAACAATCACATAGATTTCTTCCCTGTATGATTCCTTCATTTCTCTGTCTTTTATATGTTTGTATTTATTATGAATGTCCAAGAAGGGACTGAAATAGGCAATATTTCACAAATGCTCTTGGCCATGGAATACTTTTTAGATGAAACATCCCACAATATTTATTTAAGTGCAAATGTCCAGAGGGTTCCATGGTATCACATAACAAAAGATTTGATGTTCACAATGAGAACTCTGGATATATAGAAAAGATTCTGTTTTGTCTCTAAGTCTTATGATGGTGAACTAAACTGCTAAAAGTAACTCAAAATGCTATTTTTGTAGAGTAATAATAAGAACGGGCATTTGGACATATGGTTGGTGGATATACCTATTAGATATATTAACATCCTATAAAGCATTAATAATCTATATAGGATTGATTCAGTAATTATTTAAAATAATAACAGAGCCAAGCCAGTGTGGTTCAGTGGTTGGGTGTCAACCAATGAACCAGGAGGTCATGGTTCAATTCCCAGTCAGGGCACATGTCCAGGCTGTGGGCTCAAACCCCAGTGAGGGAATGTGCAGGAGGCAGCCGATCAATAATTCTCTCTCATCATTGATGTTTCTATCTCTCTCTACCTCTCTGGTTAATAAACAAACATATATTTTAAAAAATAAGAGCAGAAAACTAGATGCTAATATATACTAAGTTAATACTTATTTTATAAAAGGCATGTCAGATGCATTGAGAATGAATGTATTATGCAAAATTATTAATACTACAGAATACTATTTATATATTTAGAAACCAAAAAAGTAGGTTCTTACTGCTTCTAGATGTTAAAATAAATTCCAGATTAATAAGAGTGGTAATGGGACCATGAAAGCCAGAAGAAAATAGAAACAAATATGTTTCTCTAACAGCTGAGAGAGGAATTGAAAGCATTCAAAACATCATAAAAAATAAAACTGATATTTTTGAATATATATCTATGTGTAGAAAATCCCCCAAATCAAAAGATGACTGATTAACTGGGAAGTGTTAAAAAACTAATTATTAAATATTACTATACAAAATATGTAGTGGGAAACACCCAGACTCAACTAATTATATGGACAATCAATATGGACAATTATTCAACAGCTACAGGCCCCGATGCATGAAATTCGTGCAAGAGTAGGCCTTCGCAGCCATGGCTGCCTTGATCCCTCCCTCGCAGCTGTGGCAGCTGCCTTGATCCTGCAGCTGCAGCCCCCGGCTTTGTCCAAGAAGGACGTCTGGTCTAATTAGCATATTATGCTTTTATTATTATAGATTGAAGGAATACCAGTGCTCATGAATATTATAAAAGATGTTCAATCTCTCCAACTATTATAATTTTAGAGATTAAAAATCATATTTATTAATCATATTAGCAAAAAAATACATGCAATAAATGTGAGGGTGTGTTAAATATTCAAATTTATAGAAAGGTAATTTAATATGAATTAATTTTGGGAGTGCTCATATCCTGTGGCTTAGTATTCATTGCTTTGCTATAGCAAAGATATGTTAAAATTGAGGAGTTTGGTATGATTCTTAAGTTGATATATCCATTTTGTTTGAATCTTGATGCTACTGAACAATAGCACTCCCTCCTTTATAAATCTATTTTTACCCTAAATTTAGCCAACCAGGGGAATCTTCTAGAAGAAAAGAAAATGAGATTCTGATGACTCCCTATTTTGGTTCAAAGATATAAAACAATGTTTATAGAATCAGAATGGTTCCGTTGAAGCTGTCTTATTTTTAAAATGTTCAAAAAAACACAAATTCGGGGAACTTCAGGGCTAATAAAGGAGAATATGGATTGCTGGCTAAACTCATTAAAACTATGACAGTAATAAAAGACAAGGAAGCAATATTTCTATTAAAATTATTAAAATTTTGTATGTGAAAGGTTAATCTGCTAATTTGAAAAATTTGTTTAAGTGGAAAGATAATTCTCCAGCATGAAGAAGAAATAAAAGGTTACTATATTTTTACTTTCTTCAAAATTCAGTTTGCAAAAGCAAATTAACATATATTTACCATGATACATTTTCCACTTGACTTGAAATACAGAAGTGGCATTGATTGACAAAATATAAATACATTTATACAATCTCTAACAGTTTATAAAACTATAAATATTTCGTTAAATGAAAAGTTTTAAAACAGAGAAAAGATGTGCATATGTTGAGACCCCTTATCTAATAGAGGGAGGCTCAGGCATGTGAGGACTCTATGGGATGATGATTAAGAACATCTGCTGTTGGTTCGGGATAACATACTTTGGGTTTCATACTAGTTCTGTCACCTTAAAGCAGTTTCCCAAACCTTCAAATTCTCTCTTTTCTTGACTGTAAAATGGGAATAATAATAGTACCTATCTAGAATGTTGTTATTGAGATAATGCACGTAAGATAGCATAGTTCCTGTCACATTTTAAGGGGTCAATGAATGGTGACTATCACTGAATTCATTTGCATATAAAGTGTTTTTGTGCATATGCGTGTGTGAGAGTGTCTACAAGGGGTGGGCAAACTTTTTGACTCTAGGGCCACAATGGGTTCTTAAACTGGACCAGAGGGCCGGAACAAAAGCATGGATGGAGTGTTTGTGTGAACTAATATAAATTCAAAGTAAACATCATTACATAAAAGGGTACGGTCTTTTTTGTTTGTTTGTTTTATTCATTTCAAACAGGCCGGATCTGGCCCGCGGGCCATAGTTTGCCCACGGCTGGCTAGTCACATAGTAGGTGGTTATATTAAAAAAGAATACTTACCAGATTTTCTAAAATAATATGTATCAGTCAAGTACATGTATTAGAAACAAAGAGGGAACTGAAAACCAAAGTGATAAGCAGATAACTATCCCAAGGGTTAAAGAGAAGTTGTCAATCTGGTAATAAGAGTTCATTTAAGTCCTGGTAAGGCAAATACTTGGTTCTTTATAAAATATGGCTGCTCAAAGTTTGAACCCACAGTTAAAAGCTGAGCATAAAAATTTTCCATTAGCAGAAGGACATAACAAAAGAAAGTTTTTTTTGTTTCTAACTGTATTATTGCTAAGAAAAAAAGAGTATCCTAAGAATTTATTCCCGTGGATTTACAACACATTTGAGTTCGATGTTCAAATTACATTATTTGCATAATCTGTGCCCCTAAGACAAAAGACTTAACATTAAAATTAGTTCCAAGTTGGATTTGTCCTTGGGGTGTTTAGAAGAAGCAAATGCAAAATAATTCTGGAGGGACATGTCCTCAACCCAAGTCACAACAGATTATGCTGGATAGACCTCGGCTGAAGATAAGCTCACAATTATGAAGTATAATTGAAGAATTCATCAACTTGTATGATTAGATCCTCAAAAACTTCAGAAAATATGGTTAGGCAATAATGTTCTCAGATAAGTATGTTTTAAATGAAGTCATACAAGTAGGAAGCAAAACACTAAAAAAGGAAAAGGAATTTTAGTAAAGAAAAAAGAATGTCTAGAGATGAAAAACATAAGAATTGTTATAAAATACTAAATGTTTGCGTTAAAGACATATGAAATGTCACTAAGGAGAAAATTTATAAACTGAACAATAGTTGTAAAGAAATTCCTAAGAATGCAATACAGATAGGTGAAGAAACAAAAAATAAGAAAGATTAAGGAGATACAGTAAGTTCTAGACATGCTAGAAAATAATAGATATCCTCTTAGACAAATTGTAGGAAGCCTGCAGGACACTAAAGGAAAAGATGTTAAGCCAACCAGAGAAAAGGGATGCAGTTCTCAGGAGGAGTTGGCAGAGGATCCTTTTCCAAGGTGAGGGTATCATCCGAGTTACAAAGTCAACAGTCTCTGGTAAGCATCTATGGGAACAGGACTTGCCTGGATCCTGTTTGCTCTGCATGAGGAGGCAGAATGAGAAATACATTTTGGATTGAAGCCAGGTCTAAATCCACAGAGTTTTACACTTGTCTGGCCTTTGTTATCATTAGCTGCTAAAAAGGCCACTTTGAAGCATCTTTATGATCATTTTCTGATTTCTTTCCTCTCTGTTCCTTCCCAAACTTGAAGTTCTTCTTTGGGAAGACATCTGTAGGGACCATGGCAGAGTCACTGTCCAGGATGTAGCTTTTCAGGAGGTTTATAGATATCACCTAAGATCCATCTGGGATTCTGGGTGAAGAAAACACATATCTTTGCCCTAACTAAGCTATATCGATTCTTCAAATTACACAGAGTAGTGCAAATTCATAATATAAGAACTTCTGTGATTAACTCTTGTTTAGTACTAGGTTATGCATTGACTTTGCATGATCATGATATACCTAAAAACATATCTATAGTGTAGTCAGTCAAAGAGTTAACAAATTTAAAAAGAGGGCAGGGGAAGGGTCTGTGGAGAAGTGGGTAAAAGGAAAGGGCCATAACTCTCAGGCCCATGGGATCTGGATAACAAACTGCACTGGCAAATCTAACAACTGCCAGCTCTGGAATGTGTCGGCGTAATATCATCCTAACTGTTACCGGTAGGTTGTCAGAACTCTAAGAAATGTGAAGATCAAAAATGCTACGACTGGGAGGTATTCCAAGTGCCTTTCAATGTATATCTGCTGAAACAAGGAGGCTATTAAAATGCCCTTTAAAAAGTCCCATTAAAGTAATAATCCAATAAAAGGAGCGTATAATCTCAGAGCTTTGAGGCCAATAGCGAGTGCCAACAGAGCTCACTGACTTTCCTGCAGCTTTTCATCTTGTGTTTCCCTCTTTGTGTGCTAAGCAGTGACTTAGCTTTGCTTCTTTAGTGAGCAACACAACACAACCATCTCTGCATCACAGAACTCTAACAGACGTGTGTCTGCACAAAATTACAAATGTATGACCACTACAAATTTTGGTAGAAAACGGACATTCCCTGGAACAATGGTAGGGTTTCAGAGAAAAGTGAGGTCTTGATTCATCGTTTCACTGGATATCAATATTCTGCCTTAGAAAATAATCTAATCAATTTTCAGTTGCAGCAGAAACAGACACATTGAAAAAAATTACATAAAGTTTCAGGTTATAAAACTACTTAAGAATTGAAAGGCATGATGCATAAATAGCTAAGAGAAAAATTTGGCCTCTGGATTTTTAGAACATTTAAAAAAATCTTATTCAAGTTTTCTTAATATCATTAACCAACTAAATTCTCTGTCAAATTCACGTTTTAGTAAAACTCTGTTGTAATATTTTAAATCTGTAGTGTCTTCTGGATGAACTAAACTTGTATTTCCTCTCTACCTTTGTCATGCCATGTTGGGTGAAATAATGAGGCACTTTTATTTCTTTATCACTATACTAGAGGCCCAGTGCACGAAATTCGTGCCCTCAGGGGAGAGGGGTGTCCCTCAGCCCAGATTGTGAGAGGGCACAGGCCAGGCTGAGGGACCCCACAGGTGCACGATCAGGGCCAGGGAGGGATGCGGGAGGCTGGCCAGCAGGGGAGGGAACGTAGGGGGAGGCACCAGGGCGTGTCCGGCCCATCTCACTCAGTCCCAATCGGCCGGACCCCAGCAGCAAGCTAACCTACTGGTTGGAGCGTCAGCTCCCTGGTGGTCAGTGCATGTCATAGCAAGCAGTTGAGTGGCCTTAGCATATCATTAGCATATTATGCTTTGATTGGTTGAATGGACAACCAGACACTTAGCATATTAGGCTTTAATTATATAGGATTATACAAAGGTTTTATTCCCTCATCTGAAAACTGACATGCTTGAAATAGGGAGTCCTTTCATTGTCTTTTTTCCACCCGAAGTTCTCTCATTGTGCAACATGTTTAGCTATGCAATCATTATTCTTTTTCCATTCATTCATTCATTGAATAAATTGACAACTGGCTATGTACCAGACATTGTGTTAAGAACCAGGGATATAACAGAGAACTAGACAGAATTAAAATTTACCTTAGCTCTGACTCTAAAATTGGCAATGGCTCTATGTTTTTTTAGAGGAAGAATTTGAACTCTTTCTATTGAAGGTACCTATAAACTAACCCTACCTTATAGTTCTAATTTCACCTCTTACTTTCCCCCAATATAATTCCCCATTCTTCTACCTCCAACCACATTTCATACATACTCTCTCTTCTACATATTTTCTAGTTTTATTTCCTCTGTTGAAAATGCATAAAATCCCTCCCATAGCCATCTGAATCCAACCCACTTTTCAAGGGCCAGTGCTTTTTCTCCCATGAGTTCTTTCTGGACTATGCCAACTCATATTTAATCTCTCTCTCTCTCCTATTTAACATATCCGCTTGACTGACTAAAGGGCATCTCAAACTGAATAAATCCCATGTTACAACTTCTTTAAAATATATATATATATATATATATATTTTTTTTAATTGATTTCAGAGAGGGAGGGGGAGAGAGACATCAATGGTGAGAAAGAATCATTGATTGGCTGCCTCCTGCATGCCCCCAACTGTGATAGAGCCCACAACCCCGGCATGTGCCTACTAGGAATAGAGCCTGACAACCCAGGCATGTGCCCTTGACCTGGGACCCTTCAGTCTGCAGGCTGATGCTCTCTCCACTGAGCCAAACCAGCTAGGGCATGTTACAACTTTTGATTGACTGATTTCCCTTTCCAGTAAATGGTACTATCATCCATTCAGGTGCGTAAGCCAAAACCTGGCAAGTAGCCTTGATTCTTACCTTACCATCAGCAAGTCCTATGAACTTTGCTTCCAAAATATATCTCAGACCTAACCTCTATCTCTGTCTTCATTCCAACTTGGGACAAACAGCCATCAGTGCCAACTCAGCTGAGAGTCCCAGTCACTCCATCACTTCGGTGTTCACCCCTACTTGATCATTGTGTACAGACAATTCTGTGTCTTTGCAGCAGCCAGATGATTTACTTAAAAATATATTTCAGATCCTGTCACTCTCTTGTTTGAAACCTTTCAGTGTTGTTCCATGACACCTAAAATAAAATCCTCCTCTTTGCTGACTCGCTACTCCATGCTTCTCTCTTGTTCCTTGGTCATAATCATCTCGTTCCCGCCTTGGCCACTTCTACCTTAGGGTCTATGCTCTGACTCTACCCTCTGCCAGAATGCTGTTTCTCTTTGACTTTCCTATAGGCTGTTTCCTGAAATGTCACCTCCTTAGAGACAACTTTTCTTGCCCCAAACCTAAAATCACTTCCAAAGAAATAATTACTACCAGACATTACAGTATGAATTATTTTATCTATTATCTATCTACCCTCAACTAGAATGGAAGATTTTGTAAGAAAAGGGACTCTGATTTGCTCAAAGTTCTTTCATCCAGACTGGAACAGGGTCTGACCATGGCTTGTACTGATATGTGAATGAATGGACAAATCTGTAGAGCGTGCACTTGAATGCCAAGTAAGTTGCAGGTCTTCATCCTTTTCTAATTGTGTCCCATGTATGTTTATTATTTCCTTAACATGAGTGTAAGCACCTCAACCAGGAGACTGTATGTTGCTCTTTTATTTACACGGCATGTGACAATGTTAGCTTGTACTAAGTACTTCAGAAATGCATCCTCAATGACTCCTTAAAAATGGTTTGAAGGAATGTGACTGAGTTAGTTATTTGAGATATCTATTTTATGCCTCTCTACTATGTTGGCTGCACCTGTGAGGAATTTAATGTCGGTCCAGATGGTATACACAGAACAATAGAGAAACTGATTGGGAAATGACTGCTCTACTGTTCTTTCCTTTTCGGGAACCATTAAAGCTAGTGACTTAGAAAATAAAATGTTCACTCTGGGAAGTGCAGAGAAATTTCATCCTGCTGTCTTTTATAGTGTCATATTTAGCAAATAAAAATTCAAGATGCCCAGTTAAAACTGAATTTCAGATAAATGATGAATCATTTTTAATGTATGTCCATGCAACATTTGGGGTATACTTATACTAAAAGTTATTTGTTATTTATCTGAAATTTAAGTTTGGGCCTCCTGTGGTTTACTTGACAACCCCATTTTGAAGTTTTTGATAGACTTGCCAGGTCCATGCATTAGTTATAGAATAATGATCCTTTAAACATCTTTGGAATTAATATTAACTCTTTCAGACCATTAATATTCCTTTTTAAATATTGAAATATAATTGACATAACACATTGATTAAATTTAAGGTGTACAACATATTTAATATGTTTATATATTGCAAAATGATTACCACCATAGGGTTAACCTCTACCACTCTTGATAAATGATCGCTCTAAGGATATCAAAGAATAATTGTCACTTCCAAGAATCCTAAACTACAAACCAGAGCTAACAAAACTAATAAACAAGGGATGTGTCTTCATTGATGTATAAGCCATATTCAGCACTCTTCCTGGGTTGCTCCCCTTTAGACCTTAGGCCTGGGGTTAGTCAATGTACTCTAGTTTGGGACTTCAGCTTGTGGGCTCACTTACACTAAAGTCCAAAACTGGAGTAAATAACATTCCAGGAGAGTTTATTTTGGATGCCATTTGGTCCTCGTTTTATTTTGTGCCTTCAATTACTGTACTCACACGTCAATACAGTTCTTGTTGGCCATGTTTTTCTGAAATTAAGAATAAATCAACTGCAAATGTCAGCATTTTTCCTTCACATAAAATTTTTTGTGGAACAAAAGAAAAATGTGCTCCAAGAATGTACATGTTTTATGTCATTTATTCAATAGAAGATCAGACTGAAGAAATACATAGACCTTTAAAATTCCCACCAAAAAACATTTACCCCTTGAACTTGTCCAATTCATGCAGCCATGAGCCACTAGCTGTTCTGTCTTGGCTGCTGCTGGCCCCTGGCATGCCTGCATCTCACAGGGAATGTAACACTCAACGAACTCAGTTTGGAGCTTTTGACAACTGGAGAGTCATGGGGAGCAAAATACACAATTTACCTCCATTTCATGCAGATACATTATGGTAACTCTGAGGATAATGCATTGGAAGACTAGTCCTTTCCTTCAAGAAGCTCTGTTTCCTGATTATTGTCACAATGACACAATGAGGGCCTTGAGAAAACTGTAGAGCTCAATCAATGAGCATCTCTTGTTAAAGCAAGAGCTGACTATTTCAAGGGTTCGTCTAGGGTTCTAGTTCTTTCCAATCTAAGGTACTGTTGAAGTTCCCTTGGAGGAGATGTTAAAGTCATCTGAGATTAACAATAGCATTTTTTTACATTGGTCTTATTTTTGAGATAGCAGCCTTTACAGTGGTCATGATATGGAAGGTAAAAAGTGATAGAAGATTGCATTGCCAAAGTTTTAGATGAAATCTCAGTCCTGTAATGGTTTTATTTCATTAATGATGATTTTATTTGGTGATTTGGTATGAGTATATCACAGTGTTTTAAGTATTTCATCAATATATGTTGCAAGTATTTTCTTAGGAACTTAATTTTTTCCTTAAGCATTTGGTTTTAAAGCCCTCTTCTTTCTTAATTGCCTGTCCCACTCCTTCACTCCATTATGATTTGTAGATATAATGATATTTCTAATTCTCATCTACACAGCCAATTCAGCCTCCTTTAAGTCATTCACTAATTCACAAAATATCTTTTAAATACTTATCAGTTAGAAGATGCTCTACCATGGGAAAAAGGTCCCAGTATAGCTATAAATGATTGTATTGGGTGTTGTAGTAAATACAAACATAGAAGTGCTAACGTAACTCAGAAGTGAGAGGGATTAATTCCACTATAATTAAACCCAAAGTAAATCTTAATCTAGTTTCTCTACCATTGTGTAAAGGACTCTGGAATAGGTCTAAATTTTTTTTCTACTTAGCAGTATAACCTCAAGCTAGTCATTTTTCTGAACCTCAGTTTTCCCATCTGTAATCTAGAAGGGGAGGGCACATCTAGATTTCAGCATGAACATTCCAAAGGTCAAGGAAGCTTGTCTTTGCAGTTATGAGTCATGGGTGGTACTACATAGTGACAGTTCAGGGGGATAAGTGTAAGGCTGAAGATTGGTAGGAAATTAATCAACAAACACTCCACAACGCCTGTAAGTGGGGTCATATGTTGTGTGTATTAGTTTTCTATGTCTATATAACAAATTACCATATATTTAATCACTTAAAACAATACAAGCTTATTATCTCACAGTTTCCATAGGTCAGGAGTCCAGGCACAAGTTAGATGGGTCCTCTGCTCAGGGTCTCACCAGGTTGAAATCAAGGTATTGTCCTCGGCTGTGAGTTCATCAGAGGCTCAGCGTCCTCCTCCAAGCTCGTTCAGGTTTCAGAAGACATCATTCCGTTCCTTGCAGCTGTAGGACTCAGGTTCCTATTTCCTTGCAGGCTGACAGACAGGGTCACTCTCAGCTCCTGGGCCCAAGCACCCTTCCCTGTACTTGGCTCTCTCAATAACATGGTAGTTTCCTCCTTTAGAACCAGTAGGAGAAACCCTTACATATTGAATCTCTTCTAGAAATGGCCCAGTCTCTTCTCAGGGCTCACCTGGTTAAGTCAGGCTTGCCCAGGAGCTCCTTTTTGTTTACTGAAAAGCATCTGATTTGGGGCCTTAATTACATCTGCAAAATCTTTTTCACCTTTGCAATATAAGACAATCCACCATACCCACAGTCTTGTTCACACTCAAGGGGAGGGGAGTATATGGCATGTGTACACCGGAGGCTGAAAATCTATGCATTCTGACTATCACATTCTGCATAAGAAATGACACCCCACGGAAAATAGAAAATTCAAACGTGAAATGGAGCGTGCTGCTTTTTAGCACTCGTGAATGAGGAATCAACTTACTATACTAAGTCAGCTCAGTACGTAGGGAGGACAGTTTTTCATTTGAGTGGTAAAGTGGAATAGATGGAAAAGGTAAAGTCCGTTAGAGAAGGGGATGAGTTCAGGAAGAGATCCTGAATCACTTACATTAAAGTGCTTTATAACCAACTATTCTGTTAAATCAAACTCACTCAATATATTATACACAAAAATAAAAGTGGATGAAGGGACCCACTCAGACTCCTCCAATGTCTTCTCTTAAGTCTCCTAGTTTCTGACACTGTGTATTGCCTTTCTAATATTTTAAATATTTTTCATAAGCAATAAATTAAATCCAGTGCTTCACAAAATAGTGTTGTGCACATATTTTAAATATACTTAAAGAATGTAAAGCAAGTAGGTGTTTTCTGGGGAAAGGGTTTAGTTTCAGGAGAGGAGTATACCAAGACACAGTTGGTCAGTAACTGAATTGGCCAACAAATGTTTTCATGTTGGCAAAGCTGATTTTGTAATTTACCGAGGAATCTTAACTGGTGATAAAAATGATGAACATGTACTTTTTCCTTCAGATGAATCCAAATCTTACCTCTTTCTTCTTTACCGACATCTCTCTGTGGCTTCCCCACCTCTTTCTTTTTTTCCTTTGGGGGTCAAAGTCAGGAAGGGAGAAAAAGAAGAGGGCAGCAGTCTGAGACTTGACAACAAACACAGAGATAAATGAGGCTACTGTTTCCTCAGAGCACTGAACTAAAAGCTAGTAGCTTCACAGAAAAACAGTAGCTGCCTTGCATCTTGGGTGGCTTTGCCTTGGTGATACATCACATTTATGATGGGCTGTGTCGTAGTTCATTAACTTGCCTATCCTATTATATTTGGTTACAATGGGATGCCATTCAAAAACAACATGCCTGAAATTGAAGACAGATGGCCAAGTAAAGGGCTAGAGTTTAATATAGTCATTTACTATTTCCTCTTTTAGTGTGATTTTCTCTCCATTTATTATGAGTGCCATGTAAGGACATTTATACTTCTAAAAAATAGTGTCATTTCTTTAGAAAGTAAGCAATAGGAGTCATGAGGCAGGGCAAGATCAAGTTGATATTCTTTTAATACCATCAGCTGGAAGTGATATTTTCTTCTAGCAATGCTGTTTATATCTGTATTTTCACAGGTTTATGATTGTTGAAAGATAAAGTAAAAGAAATTTATTTTAGTTCTATCTCTGTTAGGGGTTTGTGTGGCTAAAACATCTGACTTTGAAAGGGAGGCTCCTGAAATGGTTCCTTAATCATGATGAGTGTACCAAAATTTATAGCTAATCAGTCTAAAAATAATGTCTATTCAAAACAAAATATGAGGCAACATGTTCTGACTCTTGACACACAGTATCCTCACCCACTTTAATCTAGCATCTTTGGGTTTATAAAGGGCAGCAGACCCATTTCTTCAGGGTTTGTACCTATCTCGATTCCTTAGGGTACAGTGCAAAGGCAGAAATGGATTCTTGATGAAATCCCTTTTTCTAAACACACACACACACACGTACCTCCACCCATTTTAAAGTTTATTTCTAGAACTGTTAATCAGCACCAGAACTTGTAACATTAAACAGCTCTTGGGACATAATTCTAAGGACTGGCGTGCAGATGAGTATACCCAAGTTTTGCAAAGCGTTTCATATGATGATGTTTGGGAGGCATACTGATTTAGAAGCAAGAGTGGAAAGAGCCAAGTAGTAAATAACATTCGGGACGCATTTTATATGCCTGGTTATAGGAACAAAACCTTCCATTTTCCTATGTAATTTCATACTGGATATTGTTTAGGGGAAAGGCAATTTATTTGGGCACATCGATATATAATGATATTCCTTTTCTTTTCTGAATGCAAAAGGGTTAACTTTTAAAATTGTAACAGGAATTTTAAAATACTGATAGGATGTATGCGGATGTGTTATTGCTGGAGAGGAATAGCCACACAGAATAGATGAACAGCGAATTTTCTTTCTGTTTACATTTCAATTCCCAAAGATAATTGTTTAGCCACGATGTTTAGCCTTGATTGTGGGTCATTAGGGGTCACTAATAAAAGACTCTGTTTGGATTTTCCAAGTTTGTTTGAATCTGTACACATTTTTTTTTCCAGGAATCAGGCTATTGTGCATTGACTCTGGTGATGATGGCATGAAGTGGAATTTAAACCATTGGTCATATTTAGAGTTTGTGTAAACACAAAGACAATTGTGATTGGTAAACTGATTCACATTGATAGCAGATATTCTCTGTGCATTTAAGAGGGGAACTGCTGTGTTTTAACATGTCAGCATGTGAGCCGTGCATGAGGAACTAACATGTGCTATATTGACCTGCCAGGGTAAATGATGTAGTTCAGTGAATATAGAGTTTGATTGTTTTTGTGCTTTTTATTATTTTGTATTAAGCAAATAATAGACATTTTTGTAACTACATAAGGTAAATTGAAATTTTAAAAAATCGATCCCAATCCCATTACACTAAGATATCAGTTGTTGGTTGAAAATGTTAATGTATAACCTCCATAGTGTGTTGAAGCTTTTCCTTAGGAAACCAAGTCTGTGTTCTTTAGCTTGTTCATAATAGGAAGAATTTAGAAGAAACATCCTCAGTGTTCAGCTAGAGGGAATCCAGTAATGCTGCATGTGGTTATCTGTAAGTACTTATGTGTTTGTATGCATAAGACTTATTCAAATGGTGAAAGACTATATGTGTTGTTTTGAACTTGTTGTTTTCAATTATTGATATATTATGAATTGTTCTTCATATTAACAAATACACATTAACCTTGTTTAGGAGGACAGTATCACATTAAATAGATTTATTATCATGTGTTTAATTCCTCAAAGCTGGGCATTAAAGATGTTTCCTTTATTTTATTTTTTTCTATTACAAACAAGTGAAAGAGCAGAGATGTGACCCCCTGAAGAAAAGCTTTAACGTTTGTGGTATGGGTGCTAACTTCAGAATCCGAGGAAGATCGCTTTCCTGGACTGTAATCAAAGAATCTCACAAAGAGGCTGGGGTGGGGGTGGGAAAGCAGTGGAAAATAGCACCATTATGTGCCAAGCATTGCATCAGGTACTGGGTGATAATTATTTTTCATGTCTTATAGGCACTATCACAATTTCAAAGATTGTGTCAACCATCGTTCAGTAGAGGTTAAGAAACTTTCCCAAAGTTATATAAGTTGCATAATTTATATAAGATATTTTAGGTAACAGGGAACTTATACTTTAGAGGTATTTTCGGTGGTTTTCCCCTTTGTAAAGTAAGTATACTTTTGCATGTGAATAATTTGTTCTTTTCTATTTTGCAAATTTAGTCTGTCTTGTACTCATTAGTTTTAAATTAGGACATACAGGTGGGTACTGGAAATATCAGGGGGAACACTGAAACCAATACAAAATCGTATTGAATATAAACTGTAATCCTATATAATAAAGAGGTAATATGCAAATTGACCATCACACCCTCACCACAAGATGGCCTGCAGGAGAGGGCAGTTAGGGGTGACCAGGCCAGCAGGGGAGGGCAGTTGGAGGCAACCGGGCCTTCAGGGGAGGGAGGGTAGTTGGGGGGGACCAGGCCTGCAGGGGAGGGCAGTTAGGGGTGACTGGGCTGGCAGGGGAGGGCAGTTGGGGGGACCAGGCCTGCAGGGGAGGGTAGTTGGGGGGACCAGGCCTGCAGGGGAGGGTAGTTGGCGGGGGGGAGGGGGGGAACCAGGCTGGCAGGAGAAAGCACTTGGGAGGATCCAGGCCTACAGGGGAGGGCAGTTGGGGATGATCGGGCCACCAGGGGACAGCAGTTGGGGGCAATCCGGTCGGCAGGTGAGCAGTTAGACATCAATCAGGCTGGCAGGGGAGTAGATAGGGGGTGATCAGGCTGGCAGGCAGAAGCAGTTATGGGCAATCAGCAGGCAAGCAGGCAGACAAGCAGTTGGGAGCCAGCAGTCCTGGATTGTGAGAGGGATGTCCGATTGCCGGTAGTCAGACATCCTCCGAGGGGTCCCAGATTGGAGAAGAAGCAGGCTGGGCTGTGGGACACCCACCCACCCACTCCTAGTGCACGAATTTCATGCACCGAGCCTCTAGTTGAAAAATAAAATAATAATAAATTGGGGCACATTTGTCAGTCTTACTCTATGGTGAGTAATCTTTGTTCCAGGTAATTATTAAATCTG
The DNA here is from genome assembly GCF_963259705.1 of Myotis daubentonii. Taxonomy (NCBI): domain Eukaryota; kingdom Metazoa; phylum Chordata; class Mammalia; order Chiroptera; family Vespertilionidae; genus Myotis; species Myotis daubentonii. The sequence goes on from NC_081844.1 coordinate 60,080,622, forward strand.
AAAGTCTCTTTGGAGTTTGGAGAGATGGAATTTCATGGTGTAAAGTATCGTTTAGAACAGGGGTGGGCAAACTTTTTGACTCGAGGGCCACAATGGTTTCTTAAACTGGACCGGAGGGCCGGAACGAAAGCATGGATGGAGTGTTCGTGTGAACTAATATAAATTCAAAGTAAACATCATTACATAAAAGGGTACAGTCTTTTTTTTTTTTTTAGTTTTATTCATTTCAAATGGGCCGTAGTTTGCCCACGGCTGGTTTAGAAGCAGAGAAGCCAAGGGCAGAACACCGTGCCCATGCTTGGAAGTGGAAAGCCTGGTTCCTGGTTTTGATGTAGTCACTGATCAGTCATGAAAACCAGGAAAATTTAATCAATCTCTCTGCTTAGTTTCTACCTGAGAGATAAAAAATCTCATGATGTTGTTGAGGACAAAGAGGAATGGTAAGTGTAGGGAATTGATATTTAAAGATCTCTTATATGCCAGGCATTGCACCAGGTGCTTTATACTTTTTATCTCAAATTGAATATTTCCAAATTTCAATAATGGAACTAGGAAGGTGTAGAATCAATAATGGATTAGAGACAGGAAGTGAACAAACACAGTATAGAAAAGTGATCAGGATCAACCATCTAATTCTGAAGAAAAAAGAATGTACAAGGCCGATCATCAACATCTAGAGAGAATTAGTTGACCTTGGATTTGACTCCAAAACTGATGTATTACATTTCTCAGTCAAGGAAATCTCAGGTCTCAGATTGGAAGGGATTAAGGAACTGCCCCATTGGTTGAGATACAATGAACAGTAGGGGAATCTTGAGTGGCAGTTAGCTAAGTGTGTGGAATCCAGCGATAACTTTGTGAAGATAAGGAAGACCTGTGAGTGTCTAAATGTGGCCTGAAAAGAACCTGGGGAGGAGGACAGGGATAAGAGTTTAATAACAAGAGTGTGTGTTGGGTGGTGGATGAAAGGCCAGATGGAATTCAGTCTTGACTCTTGGTGAAAAATAAAAGCCAACATGCTCGAACAAAGCTGAGAAAAATCCTGAAGGAGAAAATCGGTTAATGAAAGCTATAAGAGGAGGTGTGAGTTAGAGGCCAGGATTATCAGAAGCTGAGAAGAGATAGGGTCCAGACAGGTGGAAGGGCTGTGGTCTTGGAGGGTTAGAATTGTCATCAAATTTGGAAGTGATGGTGAGAGAAACTTGGGGCTTTTTAGGAACTTGAAAGTGATGACAAATCTATAGGGTTCACAGGTGAGTGAGAATGTCTGGCAATAGTTATCAAAAGCAACTGGGGGAGATGGTTTTAGTTTCTGAAACATTTAGTTGAATGTTCAGAGTTTGGTTAGGAGAAGTAGGTAAAGGATAGTTCTTGTGAGAGTTCAGCTAGAGTAAGAGAATCAAGATTCTGAAATGAAAAGCATTAAAAGAAGTCACTCCTAGATACTTTTTTGGAAAAGTTTCAGGGTAGAATAACTAATCCTACATATCTGTACTACTGTAGTCATCACTTTTATTCATTCATTCACTCACTCACTCATTCATTCATTCATTCATTCATTTGTTCGTTCATGCATTCATTTACCAACCCATTCAGCAATTTTTTATTAGATCCCCATTTATGTTCTAGGCATTGGGTTGTATGCCAGAGATAAAAAATCAATGAGAACTAGTTTCTATCTATGATCAGCAGAAAGACACAACCAGTGAAGGGCAAAAAAATAAGGTATTTCCTGTATAATTATAGAAAGCACAGTGGAGCCAACAGAGAGTGTGGCCCACCCTCCTTCAAGGCCAGTGTGCCAGCAGACTTCACAGAGGAGGTAGGTCACACAGGAGTTGAGCTGGGAGATGAGTGGTGCTCCACAGGCCGTGGAGGAGGGAAGGTTGTTCACAGTAAAGGGAGCAACTTGTAAAAAGTCCTCTGTGGACGCATGACAGGCCTTGCCTTGTCACCTGCAGGCAGTGCCGAGTGGGGAAGATAGTTGAGGTGGAACAGAGCCCACATTTAAATCCATTTGCCTAAAATCATGCCCTGCCATTGCCACCATGCTACCAGCTAAGACAACTTTGGCAAGACTGACTTGTCTTTCTAACCCATAGTAAGGTCCAACTTACACCCAGAGGAATTACACATGTGTGTCCATACATCATTTCCAAAAGTCTTACGTGTTCAAATGGTGAACTGTCCCAAGGAACGTAAAACAACTCTTTCTCGAGTTCAATCTATTATTATAATAGAGGTTCAAGCGGCAGAGACCTCTTTATATCACTTTATGGGTAGACTGTCCCCAAATACGCAAAAAGTCTAGTTTCTCCATTTGTCTTACTCGTCTTTCAATCCCAATAATCTCAGAACTCTGCATACAGTAGGGATTTAGTAGTAAATTTAATTTTATTTATTTCAGTGAATAAATGAAGCAATAGTCATAGTATTGAAGTTCTGAAGGAAATAGAGGAAAACCAGAATGCCCCTAGTCACAGTAATAATAGTAATAATAAATAATATGCTGTAATTTAATGAGTGCTTACCCAATGTTATCAGACAGTAACCACTGGCCATGCATTCTTTCATTTAATCCTTCCCAAATAGAATGAAGTAAGAAACATTATCTCTACTTTGCAGATGAAGACCCAGGTTTAGACATGTGCAGGAAATGACTCAGGATCACCTGGGCTGTAAGGTGTGGAACCATGCTGGGACTCAATGTCTGGCTCCACGTTGTATGCTCTTAGCTCTCACACAGTAATGGCTATGATGGCATAGCGGAGGGGAGAGACCTTCACCCCTCGTAATTCTCACCCAGCAGTACTCGCAGTACCAGTGAGATGACCATACAGTCTTGTCTGCAGTTTTCCTAACAACTGCCGAGAAAGCCTCCCCTCACTCCATGGTGCCACTGGCTGTGTGACGTGCTCACTTCAGCCGATTGTGCATGTCCACAGGGCACCTTTGTGTCTATTTGGCTGCAGTGACCTGGACCACAAGTGTTTCTACTAGTCCACCTTCCTCCTTAGCCACTATGGGTTCTCATGCTTGGGCCCTGGCCCATTTCCTGGCATAAGGGTCACTGCATAAAAACAGGCTATCCTGGAGCTCACTCATGAACACTAGGCATGGTTCAAGAAGGAAGAACCCTTCAGCATTACGTCCAAGAGGGCGAGGCCAGCTTAGGTTTTAGCTCCTCTTTTCTTTCCTCCTTCCCTATTCACTTTCTCCTCCTTCCCTCCTCCCTCCCACCCTTCCCCTTCTGCCCTTCCCTTCCTTATTTTTTTTACTTGATGGATAAAAGTTAATAAAAGATGATTTGCTTCTCTCCTCTGCAGACAAGATACTGTCTTGCCGAAACCCAGTGATCTAGTCTCGTTTCTCTCCTGATTCAGAGGCGCTATCCTTGGCATCCCTTATCAGGATCATTTCATCCGTTTCCTCAAAATCCCTTGGGACAGAACACCTGCTACTTTCTGTGGCAGCCTAACCCAGTTCTCATTAGTCATCAAAAGTAGGATGACCACTCAATGCATCATCAAAACTGTGATGCATTGGAAAGTAAAAGGAGGGAGTCACTAAGACTAATTAAATTATATAATTGTTGAAATGTTTATTTACTTACAAACTGGTCTTGGTAAGTTAGTGGGCACCAAAATAGTTGAATTCAATGTTTCTCTCTCATATCGATGTTTCTCTCTCTCTCTCTCTCTCTCTCTCTCTCTCTCTCTCTCTCTCTCTCTCTCTCTCCTCTCTCCCTCCCTTCCACTCTCTCTAAAAATCAATGGGGAAAAAATACCGTTGGGTGAGGATTAACAAAACACAATAAAAGTAAGAACTCTGTTCACTTGCATTCACCTCACAGGTGGAAGTAGGCTAGGCCCATCCTATCTTATTTTAATGAAACTAATAATAACACTTTGGTGTTTTATTTAATGAGAAATCTGGGACAAAAGCTAAACACTGGCTTAACAGGTGTAAACCAAGAACTGCTCTATCAAACCAGAATATACAGTCATCCTAATTACATAATTACTCATTCATAACGTTTCACAAATATTTACTTAGCACCCACGGAGTGAATGCACTTTGTTAAGAGATGAGGGTACACAGAAAAAACTAAAACCACCTTTGATGAAGAAGTGCAGGTGATTTCAGGGGGTTAGTTGCAGTGAAATCTGCCTGCCTATTGTTTTTAATTCAATCCTTGGGTCCCTATCATGTGCCTTACCCTCTCTGTCTCCCCTGTGATACAGCCCATCAATCCCTAGAAGATTGCTCTCAGCTTCTGTAGTCCAGGAGTTTTCAAATGCTATGTTCATAAACACCATCTGGTCACTTCTATAAGAAGCATTTCCCTCTCACAATTGGCACCCAAGAATCTGATTCTCTAATTTATAGATGGATCCAAGAAATTTTTATTTTAAAAAGCACCTCCCGTGATTCTGACTCACTTTCAGAAATGCAATCTAATCCTTCATAGGTCTGAGATAAATATGTTGCCTTTCCCTCTTCCTCAAATATCATATCTTCTGTACTAGGGCTACTCTGTGGTCATCTTGAGACACATTCTAATTTGTCACCATCCTTTTTAGATTGAGGTATCTGAATTAAGTGCAATCCCTTATAGCAGCAGCAGCCAGAAGAACCACTGTACCCTATGTATTATTCAGGTGCATTTCCATCAGTGCAGCCTAAATATGGTCTTTTTATGCATCAAAACCATACTGTGAGCTAATATTGCACTTGTAGACATCTATGAATAACCATCAAGCTATATCTTTCCCACTTGAGTGTGATTATGTAGGCAATGGAATATTTATTTAAGTGAATTCCACAGTAAGTCCTGCTTTCTTTCTCAATACTCTGAAATATAAAGTCAGTGTGATATGCTCTGTTTCTCCCATCCCTCTCTCCCTCCCTTCCTTCCCCTCTCCTTCCAACAGAGGTTATTCCTGGCAAAGCCTCTGTAAGGGAGTATGATACCACCTGAAAAGCAAAACAGACCCAGATACAAATCATTCTACTCAGGTCTTGGAGTAGTCTTCAAAGAAAAACAAATTCCGTACCAGCCAGAATCTGAGTGGAGGCCGAGAACTGCCAACATATTCGGAAGGCCAAACCCCTTCAGAAATATGGTCCCTGACCACCTTCTAGAGAGACCATTAGTTGAGAATGAAAGTGAGTTGGAATTCTGTTACTGACAAAGCCATCACTGAATGCAGCGTTCAGTGTATACCTATAGCAGACCTAACTCATCTGCATGAAAACCAACAACACAGAATTGGAGCAAAAGCACCAAAGGGGCTAATTCAGAGCTATACAGAGTTCCCATATGTTTAACATTGCCACAAATTGTTCAATTCCCATTCACAAATAAGCATAATCAGAAGGTAAAATATGTAATGTGTTTAAATAAAGCAGAGCTATCAACTGAAGCTGAATAGTTTGTGGGCTATCCGAATCAATGCAACGTTTTTTCTCATGTAGTCCTGAATGGGTGGCTTTATAGCTAAGCCAAAGTCAACCCATTGCACTTATGCCTTAGATTTAAATTGAGAATACTGGCAGGTCCCAAGGGGAGAAGAAGCACAACCAGAAACGAGGTCCGGGTTTTCTTGTATATACAACTCTATGAACAGGGGAAAGAAAACGATACCCTAACAGTCATTGAAGCAGCTGTGCTAAAGTCATTCCCCTGAGCAATGACATTAAAAAAAATATTCACAGTTCACTACCTTCCGTTAAACCCACATTCAGTGAGGATAGCCTTTAAAAGGTCAAGAACAACATTGCCAAATGTTCAAAACTGTCCTTGGGGTTTTACCTGGTCCTTTTCATAAAGTAGGTTGTTTTATGAGCCCTTTGGCAGACCCAAAATTAGATTTAGGCAAGGAAAATACTTTTTATTTTATGAAAAAAGTAAATAGTTAATAGTTACCCTTGATTATTTGATTTGTTTTTAGATTACCGAGTGACAAACTATATTAGACACTCTGGAAGTAATAGTCCCTAAAGGCAAAAAATATTTTACTGTCAAAATGCTTGGAGAATCACTGTGATTTCCACACAGGAGATGTCTTCAAATGACAAAGACCCCTATAATGCTTTTGAAAAAACATGGAATATTCACTCTATTTAAATACCCACTCACTCTCCTAGGACTTACTCACTAACAAGGCCTCTTTTTATTGTCCAACACAGTACATATTTTGTTGTTAAAGGAACCAGAAAGACAATGTAGCAAGCACTGAGTTCAGCTTTCTCATAAAAGAGAGGTTCAGAGACTTGCTTAAGAGAGCATGATAATTAAACCCAGAATAATGAAAATGCAAAAGAATGTTTTGAGTATTTTGGGAAAACTACACTGAATTATGGGTCATAATGTTAATATGTTTTCATCTGCAAGAGAAAGATCATTAGCTTGTTATCTGAGCTGGGTTCCTCAGCAGTAATGTGAGTATGTGTATATGAGATAGATGCTCAGCCAGTGGGCAGAACCGGGGAAACTAAATACCTATGAAATACCTTCCTTGGACATCCCAGAAGACCACCCCTTCCACATTCTATTTCAACAATATCACTGTCTACTAGCCTCGCCAGTCTTCCAAAATCATTGGAAACTTGTTGGCCTGTTTCTTACTGTGCTACTCTTCACCCAGTGAATGCCCCAGGCCCAAACGCTGAATCACCTTGTTCCGTTTCTCTTCTATCACCAGCTACATTCCAACAGCACCAAGTTCTAAGGATCAACAGACATCCTCCAACCCCCTTTCCTACCACTTCAATGGCCTTAGGCCATTGCCTTCTCTTGCTATGCTACTATAATAGATTTTTTAAAGCTAGGTCTTACTTGTCTCCATGCTTTCATTTACTCTCCAAAATACTTTCAGAGCAATCTTTCTAAAATATAAATCTATTTCTCACTATTTACCTGCTCAGAGTGCTTCAGTGATTTCCCTATCATTTACATAAATAAGTCCAAACTCAGCATAATATGGCATGCACATTCTCTATGACCCAGCCTCCATCAGTCTCTCGGTTTCCCATATTTTTGTTGCTAATACCTCTCCTCCTATTGATCCATACCCCATCTCATACTAATATCCATACCAAGCACTGTTTCCTTCATTTTATGCCTTTGGTAATATTGCTCCCTAAGCCTATTATACCCTCCCCTTCCTTAATATCTTGTCCAAATAGCGAACACCCATTTGACTCCCACATCAAGAGTTAGCTTCTATATGAAGCCTCGCTATGGCCTTCTCACCTAAATGCTATTCTGCTCTGCCATCCTGTCTGTAGCAGTTTAAGCACATATGCATCCTCCTTTCCCATAGCAGTTCTTGATTTTATTTCTGTGGCAAAATAAATGACGTATGCATTTCACATGTGTGACATTTCACGGGCACATCTAGAATTAGGTGTGTATGGGCTGTAACCTTGCCCCTTTCTGTTGTACTTAAAACAATATATAAAAATATAAGTGGTCCCTAACCAGTTTGGCTCAGTGGATAGTGTGTCGGCCTGCGGACTGAAGGGTCCCAGGTTCAATTCAGGTCAAGGGCATGTACCCTAGTTGCGGGCACATCTCCAGTAGGGGGTGTGCAGGAGGCAGCTGATGGATGTTTCTCGCTCATCGATGTTTCTAACTCTCTATCCTTCACCTTTTCTCTCTGTAAAAAAAAATCAATAAAATATATTTTATATATATATGTGTGTGTGTGTGTGTGTGTGTGTGTGTGTGTGTGTGTGTGTGTGTTGAAGAGTGAATTTCTAATAGGAAGGTCCATAAAACAATATGATTTATAAGCATTGGTGCTTTACTAACAAAAGTTCACTTCACCCCACTGAATGTTGTATCTCCTTGTTGGATTAAAAACCCTATATCATTATATAACACTCTTCTTTGTCCCTTATTACAGTCTTTGTTTTAAAGCCTATTTTGTCTGATATAAGTATAGCTACTCCAACTTTCTTTTGGTTTCCATTTGCATGGAATTTTTTTTCATCCCTTCACTTTCAGTCTGTGTGCGTCCTTGTATCTGAAGTGTGTCTCTTGTAGGCAGCATATAGATGGGTCTTGTATTTTTATCCATTCAGCCATTCTACATATTTTGATTGGAAAATTTAGTCCATTTACATTTTAAGTAATTATTGATAGGTGTATGCTTGCTATCATTTTGTTAACTGTTTTCTAGCTGTTTTTGCAGTTCCTTTCTTAGTCAATTATATTTTAAAGAAATTTAGGAAAAATAAAAAGTCTTTAATATTTAATCTCACATTTACCATTTCTGGTGCTTTTCATTCCTTGGCATAGACATAATTTTCCATCTGTTAACAATTTTCTTTTACCTGAAGAACTGCCTTTAACATTTCTTGTAGAACAGGCCTGCTGGCAACAAAATTTTGTAGCTTCTGTTTGCCTGATTTTGCTTGTATTTTATAAGAATGTTTCTAGAATGACTCATTTTCCTCATTCTTTCAGCACTTTAAAGATTTTCTGGCTTGCACAGTTTAATTCAAGATGCCCATAGGCATTCTTGTCTTTGTTCCTTGGTACATGTTGTGGTGGTTGTTTTTTTCTAACTGCTTTTCACTTTATTACTTGTTTTCAGTAATTTGAATGTTATATATTTGTATGTAGTTTTCTTTTTGTTTATGCTGAATAGGGTTTTTTGAGCATTTAGAATTGTGAGTTTATACTTTTCATTTGGACAAATTTCAACCACTCCTCAAAAAGTTTTCTCTTCTCCTCTACCCCACTTTTCAAGATTACCATTATAGAGATGTTAGACTACTTGATATTTTCCACAGATTACTGAAGCTCTGTTAGTTTTATTTCAATGTTTAGTTTGTACTGAAATACAGTGTTCAAGCTCTCTGGTACTTTCTTCTAAGTATCTAATATGTTATTAATCCCCTTCAGTTAAATTTGCATTTTGGATACTATGTTTTTAAAGCCCTTATCTGCTGATTCCACCATCTCTGTCTTTTCTTAGTCTCTTTTCACTAATTTTCCTCCCGAATGTGGATCATCTTTTCCCATGTTTTTTCCTCACACCCACATCTAAAAATCTTTTTTTTTTTTTATCTTCACCTGAGGATATTTTTTCATTGATTTTTAGAGAGAGTGGAAGAGAGAGGGAAAGACAGAGAGAAACATTAATGTTAGAGAAACACATCGATTGGTTTGCCTCCTGCATGAGCCCCTACCAGGACCCGGGCCAGAGAGAAGTCTGCAACCAAGGTAGTGCCCTGACTTGAATTGAACCCAGGACCCTTCGGTCCACTGGCTAATATTCTATCCACTGAGCCAAACTGGCTAGGACTAGAAATCTTTATATTGGCTTCTAGACATTGTCAGTGTTACACTAGTGACTGTATATATTTTGTTGTTTTCTTTTAAAGCATGTTGGATTTTGTTCTGCAGGCATTTTAGTTGATCTTTTAAAGACCTGCTACTAAGATGAATAAGGATTACTCTAGTGCTAATTTAGGCTTCCAACCTAGGCATGATATTTCTGGGGCTCTCTACTGAATTTCTCAAGTGTTAAAGAAGATTCTCTACTTCGGGTGTTTGTACATGAATGTCTTATGATTAATGTCTGGGAATTATTCAGCTTACAAATCCCTGGTTGCTCTTTGCCCAGATCTACTGACTTTCATACTATGAATGTATGGCTTAATATTCAGCCAAAAGCTTAAGACAACCCCTAAGAGGAGTTTCTGATTTCTCCCATGGGTGTCTCCCACCTTTCAATATTTTGCTCCCCAAAATCTGTTGCTTCAGGCTCTCTGAACTTCTAACTCTGTCTCCTCAAATCAGCAACACACCCATGTTCTGCTTGAGATCCCTTTGTTTAAGCCATGATATAAACGTGCCTCTCAGCAGAGAGCCAAGCAAGGCTAAGGTTTACCTTGTTTGTTTGTTTCTCTCAGGGATTATAGTACTACCTATTACCTCAATGTCTGTGAACAATTGTTCCGTATACTCATGCCAGTTCTCTAGCTGTCTATAGAAGGGATATAAATCCAAGCCTATTTCTCTATCACAATTAAGATCTTCATTTGAATTAGATTTTCTATGAAACTTTTCAGGAATTTTGACACATTTTTTTTTCTTTGCAGGCAGTAAGTGTTTATAGAGAAAAAAGCTACCCAATAGAATATATTTCTAACACAATAGTCATGATGAAATGGTACATATAGAGTTGATATAACATTGTAAGAAGCTGACAATTCCAGAAATTATGTATAAAATCCTTTTTCAGCCTTAGCAAATTTGGTTCAGTGGATAGAGCGTCTGCCTGTGGACTAAAGGGTCCAGGTTCAATTCTGGTCAATGGCACGTACCTTGGTTGCAGGCTCCTTCCCAGCCTGGAGCCTGGTCGGGGCTCATGCAGGAGGCAACCAATCTATGCTTTTCTCTCACATTGATGTTTCTGTCTTTCCCTCTCTCTTCCATACTCCCTAAAAATCAATGGAAAAATATCCTTGGGTGAGGATTAAAATAAATAAATATAAATAAAATTCTTTTTCATTTTCAGATTTTCTTTTCATCTGTTACTTTGGTTGTGACATGATCCTATCAATCTTGAGAGAATTATTTGCTAGGGTGATCTTCCACTCTACTAGATATGGTGATCCTTCTTGATGGTTTCTTTTCCCACCCCTTGTTATCTCTATCTGCCAAATCGTTAGGTTCTCCTCTTAATTTCCATTATCTTACTTGACACTCCTGCCTCCTCCATTAGTCACTATACCTCTTCTTCATTTGACTTTTGTGACACCACACTTTCTGATATTGCTTACTGCCCACTTTTCAGTATTTTCTATATGCTCTTTCTCTTCCCAAACTTAATTTTTTTGCTCAACACTCAATCCTACAGGCTCTTTTCTCTGACTCTGTGTTCATTCCCTAGATGACTTCAAACATTGCCATGCTTTTAATATCATCTGTAAGCCTATGGTTTCCAAAGATATATCTCCAAGACCTCTCTCTTGAGCTTCAGATCCTTATATGTAATTCTTTTGGAAATCACTATTCTGAGTGCTACATTTAGAAAATAAATATGCCCCAAATTTCACTATTGTTATTCATCTACAAATCTGCTCCTCATCTAAAAGTTTCAACCTATTTGCTTAAGCCATTAACAGAGGAATCATTCTTCACGTTACCTTCTCATCTTCCTCAGTCATAAGTTAGTTCTGCTGATTTTACCCCAAGACCATTTAAATGTTGTTTACTTCTCTCCATCTCTACTGTGCCCCCTTCCTGTCTTATCTCACTCACCACCTTTGATGTATCCTCCAGTCACTAGTTCCAGTGATCTATTTTTAAAGTCCAAATTAATTTTAAGGATAAAATGTATTTTAAATTATAAAGGATAAACACAAGTCATAAAACGTTTCATAATTCACTTAGACTATAAGACAAAAGTCATACAGTACAGTGTTTTACACCAAATTTCAGTTATTGAGGCCTATTTTCAAATCGAGTTTTACAAACATTTTGCACTTTAGATTGTTAATTTCTATTTATCTTCTATATCTCAGAATAAATGAAACTTCCTAAAGGGTATCATCTATACTATTTTTCAGAAAAACAAGGTTCTCCAGAAAAACAGAACTAATAAGATGTATGTACTTATAAATATTTCTTTTCATAAATATGGATAATAGATGATCGATAGATGATAGATAGATAGATAGATAGATAGATAGATAGATAGATAGATAGTCAGATAGACATATGTTATAAAGAATTGGCTCATGTGATTGTGGAGACTGCTGAGTCCAAGATCTGCAGTTGGCAAGCTGGAGACCCAGGAGAGCGAAGAGGGCAGTTGCAGTGTGAATGTCAGCAGGCTTGCGATCTGGGAAAAGCCAATGATTCCGTTTGAGTCAGAAGGCACAAAAAAACTGATGTCTCAGCTCAAAGCTAGTCAGGCAGGAAAAGTCTTCTGTTACTTTTTGTTTTATCCAGCCTTCAAGAATTGAATAAAGTCCACCCACATTGAGGAGAGCTATCTGCTTTATTAGTTAAGTTTACCCATTCAAATGTTAATCTCATCCATAAACACCCTCACAAACACACCCAGAATAATGTTTGACCACATATCTAGGCACCCTGTGGCCCAGTCAAGTTGACACATGTAATTCACTGCCATACCACCCATGACTTACAAAATTAAATAAGTCCTACTATGCCCTCTTCATTTCCTCCATTGCACATATTACCATTTTATTTATTTATTTGTTCTTGATTGTTCATTTATTTATGTGTGTGTTTAGACTATGCCAGTGAGCTATATGTACTGTAAACTCTATGAAGGCAGACTTCCTGATTGTTTCATTTACCATTACACATTTAGTGCCTAGCATAGCAGTTACCTATCTTCCTATGATTAAAATTCCAAATAATGTTCAGATCACATTTAATATAGATGTGATATTCAATTATGCTATGTGATCTCCTATATTATATCAGAATATTAACATCTAGTTGGTATTTTTTTTAACAATGCTATGCCAATATGTGGATTAGTAACTTTTTAAAATTTAAATATTTGTCTCTTTGAATTTCTGTAGCTGCAGTAAACTTTCTTTTACTAAACTAAAACAAGTATGCAAATGCATTTAAAAACTATAAAATTTTGTATGCAATAGCACTACCATTAGTATTATTTTCAAAGAAGAAAGGAAAGATTTTTATGTAGCATGCTCAAATACAGCTGGAGAAAATGTATACCATTAGAATTTTGGATGACTGAAGGAACAGCATTGAAGGATTTCAAGGACTAGATTATTCTCTTAAAGATGTAAGTGTACAATATGGTCCCATCTCTACCAACACATTGGTACTAGCTGTGAAGTTGTGGTTTGTGGTTTACCCCATCTACTCCAGACTGTGGGAGTGGCAACACCGGTTGACTGATGACTGCATACTCCATCATATGGGCACCCTATGACCAACAGAGCCAACCAAGAGTTTGAAGGGCTGATCATTATGTCAGCAGTTTTCAAAGGGACCAAATCAGGAAGCTTAACTTTCTCCTGACCTAATATTTAGCAGATCTTAACAAAAATGTGTGTGTGTGTGCGTGCGCGCGCGCTCGCTGCAAAATTGAAGAGAAAAACACAGTCTGAATGACCTTGTTTTTTTTTGTTTTGTTTCAAAAGCATTATGGACCTTGGCTCATGTCAACTCTGGTGAATATGCCCTGATCACAGGCATAGTCAATTTTTTACGAAAATGTTTTGTATCTTTCAAACTTGATATTGATAACTGAAACTGAGCAGAGGAACATTAGCATCTGGTTTTGATGAATGTGGTCTGCTTGTACTTTAAAGGAAAAGCATTCAGGAAAAGACTGGAAATTCCTGCTCAGAAAATCAAAGTCTAATACAGTTTTTCAATACCTGATACTTGTATGTTACAAGTGACCTTGGAGACTATATTCTACCAGTTCCACATATTTTTTAGATTATGGCATTATGGCGTTATGCTTCATTTTAGGATATATTTAGGTTTTTGTTCCAGGATTTGTTTGTTTTTGTATACTTGTTTACTTTTCTGCCATATATGTAAAGATAATGCCCTACTTGGAGAAAAATCAGATACTCTCATTTTAAAAGTAAGGTAAATTGGTTCTCTGCACCACAGAAAAATGCCAGCTATCAAAATCAAAATGATTTCTACCTCTTCTTATTAAACTAGCAGCAAGACATTATACCCCAGCACAATATATCGAGGGATTTACCAAATTGTGACATCCTTTGGTAGACTATAATTTTCTGAAGACAATAGCCATTCCTTTTCTACTATTATATATTCCAAAGTATATCTGGCCCAAGGCCTTATAAATTACAAATCCTCAAGTTTAAATCTGAAAAAATTAATGAATGGCTGTTACTTGTAACACCAGATTTTTAGAAATTTAATTACAAATATATCGAATAATCACTTTAATAACATAATTGTTTTAATTTCTGAGGGCTTATCTTGAGTTCTACAGCCAACCAAGTCCTTGATTTTCTCCCTTTTCTCTGTTATCCTGCCTAAAATCACCATTATCAGAGAAGAAAAGGGGGAAAAAGAAAAAAAGCCAGTGTTTAATCTTGCATCCATTACTCCTGAAATAGTCTGGTAAAGGGCTGTTTTGAGAAAGCAATTAAAACCAGTGACTAAAATGAGGTTTGGGGATTATCAATAGACATCATTTATCAGTGTTATCCCTGTTGTACATCAAAGAGATAATCAAGAGAGTGCTTCCCAGAGACTGTGTGTTGGCTGTATGAGGAAACTACTATATCCAGTAGGAGGAAGAGTGAAATCATGTGTGCATGCAAAATATCTACCTGCGTTAGGATTGAAGTATTTCTTTCTATTTTTCTAATGAAAGCCATGTGATAATTTGAATCTATGTAAAATATTATGGTTCCAATGTTGAGTGCTGTAATAAATGACCTTTTCTCTTCATTTCCACTAATTGGCTTTTAAGATGCTTTTGATGTGGCTGAAAAGGTCAAAGATCAATGAGTGGCTTGTTAGTCTAAATCGTTTATTTTATCAGGAAAAAAACAAGCTATTGAAAAAAATAGAATTTTGAAAGAAATACACAATCTATTTGCTTCTGGCAGGCTTCAGAATTTTCCTTTGGTTCCTCCAAGCATGGGATGGCCTAATCAGGAAATTATCAAGTAGACTGAAGAAGTACAACAAAGTTTTGTGCTGCCGTATATGTTTGTAAAGCAAAACTTTGGGAAAATCCACGATACATTTTCTGTTACTAATTTAAGAAATCTCAGGTATTTCTGAAATCGTACAATAGCAAACTGCCTGAAGAAGCATGGGTCACACTGTCATTAGACAATGGCTATTATGTATTTCAAGAAACTAAAGAGATTTATGCTAAGCGAGAAAAGGTGAGTAGAGAGTAACATGGCCCAACATTGAAATAAAATTTTATCCAATTTGTAACTTAAAAAATATTCAATCAACTATAATGATGTTGATCATGGAAGAAATAAACAATATGATTTGACTTCTTAGAGTACTATGTTTACATTTTTTAAAACCAAGGAAACAATTTCTGTTATTGCCAAGAACCAACTCATATGTAAACAACTGATTAAATTCACTGAAACCCGTGCTCATTATGTTTAAAGGACAGAGATAAGCAATGTTCCGCCTGCATTGAAGTTTGTGCTTAAATTAAGCAATAATCATGGAGTTTCAGGCCATGTAGGGGGAGACTAATGACCGATTAGACATAGTTTTAGTTTTTGGTCTAAAGCAAGGCATTGGGTCATTAACCCTTAATGATCATTTTTCCAAAAGAAATGCTAGGCCAAGGGCCTTCACTCTCTTAAATAACACACAGAGAGTGAAAGGTATGTTTGACAGCAGGTGATGTTTTAATGGTTACAGCTAACCAAGTGGAATTCACCTGGTCATGTGGAGTTTAATGTCCTAGGCTATTGTACAAAAGGAATTGGCAAAAGTGACACATTGTCATTATAATGGCAACGCCCCATTTAGGTGAGATTTCCTATTCATTTATTTGATTCTATTTATTTATTCTTCCTTGTTTATTCACTTATTTAATAAATATTGTTGAGCACCTATTCAATGACCGGAACTTATTACAGTACTGTGGGGAAGAGACACGTAAAAGGTGATTTTAATGCATTGTTATGAGAATAGAGTTACAGGCTGTTTCTGAGTAAATGGGAGGGCAAGCAACCCAGCATGGGGGGGGGGGGTTGGTTAGGGAAGACATGAAATCTAAAACTAAACTAATATGATAATTAAGAGTTAACTGTGCTAACTTGGTTTCGTGGTCAGGGTGGGGAATAATCTAGTTAAGGGAAAAGCTACAGAGAGAAGAGGCAGAAAAAAGAGACAGAATGAGCCCTAGCTCAAAGAAGCTAGAGAAGAAATATTTTTTAATTTTATTTTTCAATTTCAGTTTACATTCAACATTATTTTGTATTGGTTTCAGGTATATAGCATAGTGGTTAGCCAATCAGATACTTTACAAAGTATTCCCCTTGATATTTCCAATACCCACCTGGCACCATACAAGTTATGACAATATTGTCTATATACAGAAAAGCCTAAGCTACCTAATGACAGGAACGACTGGAACAACTGGTCGCTATGACACACACTGACCACCAGGGGGCAGACACTCAATGCAGGAGCTGGCCCCTGGTGGTCACTGAGCTCCCACAGTGGGAGCGCCACTCAGCTGACAGACCCATCCCAGCCGCCCACTAGCCCAGCAGCAGCCACTCCCTCAGTAGTTCTGCATGTCCAATCTCCAGAGAACAGGCCAGGCACAGACTGACCAGAGCCACCAGTACGATCCCAACAGTGCTGCCAGCCTCCTGGAAGTCAGCCTCGGGCACCACGGCCACTTCCCCTCCCTAGATGCTAAGTAAGGAAGAATGAATATAAAAGCAGCCGCCAGATGGCTCCTGACAATCGGCATGAACGTCAGCAGGACAGATCCAGATCCTGGGCCAGCAAGGGCATCCCAATGCCCGTCAGAGGGCTGATGGCATCCTGGCCCGCCCCCAACACCCTCGGGACCCCACCCATACATGAATTTCGTGCACTGGGCCTCTGGTCAACTCTATTCCCTATGCTGTACTTTGCATCCCTGTGACTATTTTGTAGCTACTAATCTGTACTTCTTAATCCCGTCATCTTTTCCACCCAACCTCCTAATCCCCCTGCCATGTGGCAACCATTAGTCTTTTCTCTGTATCTATGAATCTGTTTCTATTTACTTGTGTGTTTATTTTGTTCTTTACATTCCACATATAAGTGAAATCTTATGGTACTTGTTTTTCTCTGACTTATTTCAATTAGCATAATACCCTCTAGGTCCATCCATGCTATTGCAAATGGTAAGATTTCATTCTTTTTTATGGCCGAGTAATATTCCATTGTATGTGTACCACAGCTTTTTTTTATCCATTTATTTACTGATGGACACTTGGGTTGGAGAAGAAATATTTTAACCTATGAGATTATGAGTACCACTGGGCTATTTTTAATTCCTTAAATTTGTTCTGTATTGTGATAGACAGATTGTTTCCTATCCCAATCTGTTTAAATACTTGAAGTAGCTGTGAGCTTTAAATAGATCTAGCAGTTCTATGGTACTTAATCTAAAATATATTTGGAGAAGATCCTAGTAGACCTCCACAATCAGCATTATGTGAACTCATTTTCTCTAGCCTCTGACTGGGAAATCATGCCTCTTTTTTTTTAGCTCACAAACAGACTAGATAAACTCTTGCATAATATGTCCAATAGTCATTAATTTATCACAAGTTTAGGACATTTTATTTTAGTTTACATCAGGAAGTCTAATTTAGGCTTAGCAGTTCATTAAGACAATTATTTTCTAACTTATTATTTGGCTTTTCTTCTCACAGTAGAAATTGCCTTTTATTTATTTGATAACTACTTGCTTTATGAGATAATGGAAAAAGAAATTAGGAAAGTGGGGGTAAACCAACTGGGTTGATATGCCTCAAATAGACTAGATTAAATATCCAGAGGCCAAGGGCACCCAAGAAATCATTAGCTTCAAGGCAAAGACCACCTGGCTACTTGGGATTGTCCAAATGGGATTGTCCAAATTCTTAGGCATTTGTAAAGAGCTTTGGTCCCTGTTTAATACTTCTTAAAATTTTAGACCAATGACAATTTGCTTCAATTTTATATTTTCTATTTCCTCCTTAAGTAAAGATTTTTTTAAAGCATTAGTAACTGTACAAGACAATATTAACTTGAATCCCCAGGCCAAAGAAGTGCATTCATGATATCAATTATGTTCCTACATCCACATACCCACAGACAAACAAATAATGAACTTACTGATAACTTGATATTACAGTAGTTTGGATACTTCTCTGTGTACCCAAATCTTTCCACAATAAAAGTGTATTATGCTGCATTTATAACCCAAAGAATATGTTAACACACTTCACTCCTTAGTTGTTTTATAATAAAATTCTTGCTACAGTGCTTATTTCTTAGCTTTTTCTGTGGAGAAATAACTGATTCACATTCCCATAATGAATACTGAAAGTTTATTCAAATTTCAAGAAAATGCTTATAGTCTTTTTAATTTTTGATTTGGTAGAAAAAGAATCTTATTGCTAAAAATAGCTATTCCGGATTTCTGTAATTCCTCTGGTAACACAGTAATCTAGAATACATGTTTTTTAGCATTTCTTTCTTCAAGTAGAAGGGTCCTCTGTCAAATGAAGTCTTATGATAACCTTCAATGTATATATGCAGCAGACAAAAGGACAGTCATGTGGTCAGTCGAAGGGGCGGCGTTTTCTCTCCTAACCCCTCTCCCACCTCCACTCAAGCCTCACCTCCTACTGAGGCCCTCGCTCATTGTTTGAAAGTCCCTGATTTTGAATATGCCATAACTTTCTCCATGAGTTTTTTGGAGGTTAGAAACTTTAACCTGAAATATGCAATCCAAAGAGTTCTTTAAATTTTCGAAATTTGAATAGCCTCGGGATTATTGTCTTGTTTGCTCTACCTGGTTCTTTGGGAACAATTCTGGGAAACAAATCTTGTGTAATCACAAAGCTTTGCAATAGAAGATTGTGGATTTTTTCCCACCACCTGAGATGCAAAGAATATCTTTTCAAATCCTCAGAAAGTCCCTAAAATGTGAGAGCTCCCGGCTGAGAGCCAGGAATGGGGAGGACTGAGTTCAGTCCAGTTTTGCTCCTGACATTTGTTTTGCTGCCATCCTCGCCCTGCAAAACCACGTGCCAGAAGGTAAGAGTGACTCCCTTCTGAAGGATGGATGTCCTGGGATCTGACTTTTTCGTGTCCATGCGGATAATTTTGCTCCTGGGCACACCTGGTAAAGAGAACCTGTAAGTGGTGGAAGCATGTTTTCAGCAAGAATTCCAGACCTCCTTGGAGCAAGAAGTGATCCTTAGAAACCTCTGGAATTCCAGTGCAAGGGCAACTAAAAATATTCTTGAATCAATTAATGGATTAATGTTCACAAACTAAAAAGTGCAGCCTATTGACCTTTTAATCAAACCATATGGTCAAATATGTAAATAAAACAGCACCCACTTTTTTCAGCCATGGTCAAGGAACCCAGTATTGGTTTGGAAATGCCAATCTCCTGAATTTGAGGTGGCAAGTCATATTTGCCTATCCTTAAAATAAATACCCATTTACTGTAACAAATACCTACAAGTTGTAAATTACCACCGAATCTAAAACCCCCCTGGTACTCCGTTAAAATAAACCAGACTATGAATTACAATGGTTGCAGCACTTCATGGTAAGGAGACTTTTGCACAAAGCCATGTTTTCTGGCCAGTAATGTTGTTAGACTGAAGGCGTATTACCTACTTCAGGAATCCATGGAGGAAGAAAACCAAGGTCATTTTCTTCACTTAAAAACAAATTGAACTGACACCCTCAGGTTAAATGTTTAGAAGCCTCTACACCCCAGGTAGATTAAGACCTGCAGGTAAACATACAGTCTTGTTAGTTATATGCCCCTCCTGATAGAAAATAAGGCTGCGTAAATTGTCCAGCATCTTTTGCTGAAAACAGTTGCTTGGTAATAAAAAAAAAAAGTCATTACTGTGAATAGTTATTTTTAAAATATTCTTATTTCATAAAAAGCTAACTGAAGAACTGAATGACCATTGACTTTGTATGTAAGTAGAAATGAGCGTACTTTCAGACAAATGTGTCATTTGTTTTGTTTACTGCTGCATCACGCTTCAGCACGTGCAACTACCAAAGAGTTAATGCTTATGCAACAGTGCCTTTATTCCCATGGAGGAAATAACGAATGGGGGCAGATCTAGCTGCCTGAGTAATGGGAAAAATACGCAGGGGCCACGAAATCCTTAAGATCAGACGTTGTAGCATCTGTTAACTAATGCAGGATGACAGGGAACTTCTGTGAAAGTGGATGTGGAGAATATAAATAGTGGAATACTGTAATTCATTACAATTACATTGTATAGAATAAAAATGAAAGGAATTCTTCTTGACTGAAAGTTTGGAACGTTCCTATATCAATTTTAATAGGCGAAATTCTGACTGTTTCAAGACCTACTCATAAATCAGAAAAAGAAACTTACACCAGTCTGGCTGTGTACGGTCCAAAATGTGCTACACAGACTCCTTTCTATGTCAGCCCGCGAACAGAGAGCAAGCTAGCAGCACTCAGAGACCAAGGCAATGCAGTGTGCTGGTGTGCACAGGATTGAAAAACTTTGTTTCAGGGAATCATGGCCTCTCACCCCAGCAGACTGTCACTCGAAGCAACACAAATATCTTTACGATCTCTTTTTGTCAAAGATTAGAATGCGGGGAACCTTAGTGTTTTAGTCTAGTCGCTGGCCAGATCTGATAAAAAGTTAGTCATTATAACAAATGAAAGAAAGAAAATCCTTCAGTCGGCTGTAATGAGTTTGTGCTCTAATCCTGCAGGCACTGGGAGGTCAAAGGCATACCTTCCCCTACAGCCATATATGGCCTGAGGGCCAGTGGACACTTTTTTCTCCACCCCCCTACCCCCACCCCACCCCAAAGATGAATGTTCTGGTATGAGCATGCTCTTAGAATCCAGTGACGTTCTTACTCAGGGTGGTCTGTAAATATTCTAAATCTTTGCTTACTATATAAAATTACAAGAAAGTGTTATCTTGCATCACCCACAAGCACTAGATTCCTTAAGCTAGGCAAAACCTACCGAGAAATCCGTCTCTTAAAAATATAAGATGGTTCTCCCTCTCTTTTTTTTTTTTCTTCCTGCTTTTAGCTAGGGACTTTCTCTGGGCCCTATATATTTTGGTTTATATAAAAGGCGTAAAATGTTACACTTATAAGTCAAGGACAGCGCTCAGCTTTTGCTTTCAAGTTCATGGGAAGATCAGTTTTCTACATGCAGTTGTGCATTCTTCTCCCTGTCTCTCTGCTGTTCTCCCTGGCTTCACGCTGTGTTTGTCTCACTCTGAAAGGGAGATTTCTCTCACTTTACCTATTTTCTGATCTTTCATCTAAACCACCCTGAATGCTTGAGCAGAATCCCAAATGAAGATGGAAGAGATGAAAGGACACTTAAAATATATTCCAGTTGCCCAGGGGAAAAGGACCATATATAACTGGGGGAGAAATGGATTTATTTTAAAGTAAATGTACAAATGACTGAAACTGAAATTTTGTCAGAGTTGCGTTATTGGCTATGATGGTGTTTTGGACTTTTTTTTTCATGCGTGTGATGTAATGAATTGAATTACTTTAAACAATATGGTGTGATATGAAACAGAATGTTGAAATAATACTGGCACATGTGCTCAGAGAGTGTGGTTCAGTGGTTGAGCATTGACCTATGAACCAAGAGGACACAGTTCAATTCTCAGTCAGGGCACATGCCCAGATTGCGGGCTTGATCCCCAATAAGGGGTGTGCAGGAGGCAGCCAATGAATGAATCTCTCTCATCATTGATGTTTCTATCTCTCTCCCCCTCTCCCTTCCTCTCTCTGAAATCAATAAAAATGTGTTTTAAAAAATACTGGCTCATGTCCCAGCTGGATCATACCACTCATGTCATAGGGCCATCTATTAGAATTTCCTCTCAAATTAATATTATCTGGTGACCGAAGCTTGAGAACTGGACCAATAGCTGTATATTCTTTCAACTTCTAAGAAACTAAAATGGTTTTCTTGCTTATGACCCCGATTTGGGGAAAGCAAAGTTGTGCTTTGTGCTTTAACACATGTAATGTTGTTTTGCCAAATCAGACATCTTTCCTCATGGGATGAGATTATAATGGCATTGCAAAGTAGTTCTCTTGAAACCTTCTAAAACAGATTATGTCCTTAAAAACTTGATTCTTGACTTTGCATGTTTTAGCGCTGCATTCCATTAAACCTGTGTTTGAAGTTATTAGGATTTGCTCAACTATTTGATAATGCCTAAGCAGATAAGAGATTATATGCTTCATGTATATAGTGGAAGGATTTGTTCCAGCTTGGATACAGGGTATTAATTGGCCACCTACAGTGAGCAGTGTTTAACATGCTGCCCCACCCCACCCCCCTCGCTCCTTTCTTGCTGCTTTTCAGGCAGAAGAGCATGTAAGTATTCTTCGAACTAAATTTGCTAACTTTCTGGAACACATTTAAACAATGTGTGCTACTTGTGTCATATTACATTAGCTTCACTTCTAATGACAAGTTGTATATATCTGTAATAAATAGCCCCTCAGGGATCAGATCAAGATTAAGGGAGAGAAAGTACACTGCTGGAGTTAAGTAATTTACAATATCTCAGTAAATACTTGCAAAGAAATGTTTGCATCACTGGAGTGAACAGCGCTGCGGACACTGACGACTGTAGCATATTAAACTCTCCAGTGCAACGTTATCATCAGTTGGGTTCACAATTTTAAAAAAATATTAACCTTTAAACTCTATATACTGTTTGATACTACACTGTCCACCCTACCATAGCATGTTTACATCAGAGAAGCACCAGTTTTAAACAGACCAACATGGGCACAGGGCAGTGGCGGTGGTAGGGGGAGGAGTGATGCTGGCAAGAATAATGTCAGGGGTCATGAGGTTGAGATTAGTAGAAGAGTGCATTGGATGTTCAAAAAAACTATCTCCGTCATGCTCATTTCCAATCAAACTATTTTAATTAATCAGAATAACACAGAGAAGAAAAATAGAAATATTTATGGGTAGAGCACAGTCAAGTTAAGCCATTGGGTCTGATTAACCAGGGCATGTGTGGGTCACAGAAACAGACCGTGCAGAGGAGCCTGCAAGACTGGCACCCTCACTGGGGTGAATTAAAATAGTCCTCGATGAGTAGGCAAATCCTAACTGAGGGCCTGCCCAGATTCACCGGCAGGCAGGGAATCCTGGTATCACAGAACTTAAAATGTGGTCCTTCCCCCTTCAAATGTGTTTAGTCCTGTTCCAGATTTGAACTTCAACACTAAGTCCCTTCTGGATGATTCAGATTTGAATGACAGTCAGCAAATCTTGTTTTGGGGTTGGGACAGATTTTATCCATTTCTATGGCAAGTAGTTGGCAGCAATGACCTGTGAAACCAGAATGCTTAACCATGTCTCGCCTTTCAGGGAGGTTCTGAGAGCAGTGATCTTTTCTGGAAGGAGCTGGACAGAGGGAGCAAGTGAACAATCTCAGCAGCTCGCTGCCTTTGCTGAGATCTCTCTTCATTGTGAGTTCATACCTGCTACTTAGTTTGAAGTGAATTGAATATGAAATGCAATTATACAAAAAATCACAAATGAAATTAAATGTCTTTATTTTTTTTTAATATATTTTTATTGATTTCAGAGAGGAAGGGAGAAGGAGAGGGAGAGAGAGAGACAGAAACATCAATGATGAGAGAGAATTACTGATTCGCTGCCTCCTGCATGCCCCACACTGGGATGGAGCCCACAACCCGGGCATGTGCCCTTGACTGGACGAACCTGGGACCCTTCCGTCCACAGGCCAACGCTCTATCCACTGAGCCAAACCAGCCAGGGCTGAAATTAAATTCCTTCAAAAATGAATGACTGTAGCAGGTGTGTCTCAGCCATGATGGAAGGTATCACGGTGTTTTATTATTTCGCCTCACTGTGTACATAGGTGATACCTCCCCGGTTTATTGCAGTATCACAGGGGTCCAGGTAAGACCTGGGCCTTTGGAGTGGGCTTTTGAGTAGCTTGAAGGTA